>NC_135372.1:12732472-13032472 GCF_049243985.1 Paroedura picta | reverse complement strand
TGTCTGCTTTTGGAAACAAAATTCAGAGAACAGATTCCAACAAAGTGGGAAGTACAGAGGCAGCAACATATAAAAATCCTGAGGAAGATTTTAGTTTGAAAATCGACATTATTGGAAGTTGCTTTGAGACTTTCCTATGGTTTTTTTTGAGATCAGCTGCAGTTGCTTATATTTCGCAGACTTTGACATTCTTGTTGATAAATAACCAAGAGGCTATCTTTTGACAAAAAGTTTTGAAGAGATATTTAGCCTCCATTTTTTAATTTTTGCTTTGTTCCAACCTCGGGGAGGGAGGGAGGAATCTCCAGGAATTTTAGCAGAACTCCAGGTGACAGAGAAGTTTACTTCAAGCAAACTACTGGCTTGGAAGGTAGACTTTATGATATTATAGCCCACTAAAGCCCCTCTCCTCTAGAAGCCCCATCTTCCCCAGGTTTCACTCCCAACATCTCCAAGTATTTCCTAAGTCAGAGCTGGCAATCCCACCTGGTGGCCACCAGAGAATCCTAGAGCTGGAAGGCTCCCTAGAGGCCATGTAGTCCAACCCCTTTCTCAAAGCAGGATCAGCCTACAGCATCCCTGACAAGCGTTCATCCAGATGGAGCTTGAACACCGCCCGTGAGGGAGAGCTCACCAGTTCTCTAGGCACCCGATTCCATGGCTAAATCACTATTGCTGTTAAAAACACACACACACACACACACATTCTCAATATCACCCAGCTGCCTGTAATTTAAGCCCACTCCCTGCCCTTGTCATGTGCCATGCCCCTCCCCTCCCACCCCCTATGGCTTTTCCTGCCTCTGCAGTTCAGAGACTCTTTAGTGTAAATGCCTTATCTCATAGACTCATAGAATCCTAGAGTGGGAAGGGGCCACACAGGCCATCTAGTCCCACCCTCTGCTCAGTGCAAGATCAGCCTCAAGCATCCAGGATAAGGATCTGTCCAGCCACTGCTTGAAGAGTGCCAGTGAGGGGGAGCTCCCCACCTCCTGAGGCAGCCCATTCCTCTGCTGAACTACTGTGACTGTGGAATTTTTTTTCCTGATATATATCCGATATTGTTCAAACCCACTAATGTAGGTCCGGTCCTCTGCTGCCAACACGAACCATTCCCTGCCCTCCTCTGTGAAAACATCTCAGTTCAAGGTCTGAGAGAGCCCTGATATCACTGCTGGGTCAGAACAGCTTGATCAGTGCTGTGGCAATCCGAAGGTCACCCAGCTGGTTACATGTGGGGGAGTGGATTAGAAGTCGCAGGATTAGAAGTCAGCGCTCCTAACCACTACACCATGCTAACAAACTTTGACTTCCATTCCCCTTATAAAATTTAAAAAAAATCAGAAATCAAACTTTATTCTTATAACCCACTGTTCCCATGAGGCTCGAGGTGGGCAACATGAATCAATAAAATACGGGCAATAATATTAAAATCACGTTTATGTTGAAATACATTCTACCCTTTCCCCCAAAAGGTACACCAGTCATTGGAGCAGTAAGGAGGGCTTTGCTCTTTAAGTGGACGGAATTGCTCTTGCTGCTCCAAGGAATGTGTCCCCGTAGGTGTTCCCTCAGAAAGTGTGGGCCAGCCAGTACAATCCTATTAGGTGGTCTGATCCTCAGCCTCAACCGTAAGCCTGGCAGAACAGCTCTCTCTTGCAGGCCCTGCGGAAGTGCTTAAGGTCCCGCAGGGCCCTGATCTTAGTTGGCAGAGCATTCCACCAGGCAAGGGGTAAGGCCAGTTTCTTCTCTTTGGGACCAAAGAACCGGAGCCAATTTTGGTCTGCTGACTGAAGTACTTTTGCGGGGAGAGGCAGTCCCAGACCATTTAGGGCTTTAAAGGTCAGCACCAAAACCTCGGAATCTAATCCGGTCTCTAATCTGGAGCCAACGTGTCCAGGAGGGCACCGGTATCATGTGTGCCCTCCTCTGGGTACCCGCAAGGACCGTTTGGAGTCTCCGGATTAGTCTCAAGGGAAGCCCTGCAAGAGCGAGTTGCAGAAGTCTAGCCAGGAGGGGATGTCCAAAGGTTCAGAGGTGATTCGGCATTGCCAGCCTCTGTGTAGCAACCCTGGTACTCTTTGGAAGAACAAGCACTCCCAGAGCCTTCGCAGAGTTTCCAAGATCAAGGCTGCGTGGTGTGCCAAATGTATTGCCTGGGGTTTGTTTTTCAACTTGTTGCTTTTGCCAGGAGCTCTCGGGCTTTTAATAAATGACTGCCAGGACGCATTACCGGGAAATATTCCAGCAGAGGTCAAGCCCACGCTATGAAAAGAAGGACTCTGGGGTCTCGTGAAAGAATCACTTGACCATTCTCGAGTTCCCATCAAAAGGCAGGTTTGTGTGCCTGCGTGCTGGGGATGTGTGATGGAGGCAGGTGGCAGTGGAAATGGGGGAAGGGGGGGAGGAATATTCAAGTACCACCACACACCTACGGTTGCCAATCTCCAGGTGGAGCCTGGAGATCTCCTGCTAATACAGTTGATCTCTAGACTACAGCGACCGATACAGAGGTATTGATAAATATGTTTGATTTTATCGATAGCTTATGTTTTTATCCCTGTGAGGGGTTGTGTAGGCAGGGCCCCGGTGCACTGCTTGACCCAGGGCCTAGAAAGCTATGAAGACGATCCTGGCTTTATCCATGTGCTAGCCTAACCACACTAGCCCACACTAGTCTGCTCTGGACGAGAGAGTAAGGAATCTTAGGGCTGCAACACAGAGGCAGCACACTACACCTGTGGATCCCTTGCCTTGAAACCCTTGAAACCCAACTATGGCTCTCCAGAGGTCCATGAACTAAAAATCCCAAGAGCCCATGCCAGCAGCACTGGCAGGGGCTCATGGGAATTGTAGTTCATTGACCTCTGGAGAGCCAGTTTGGCCAACGCTGCCCTACGTGGTATCACCAGTAGAAATGACTTCATGAGCTGTCATATCAAGCTACGATATGTGGGTGAGGGGACTGGCTATGGCTACCATTTGCACCGGCACCCGGCGTGACTGATCTTATCAAACGGATGACTGTACAGTACTGGGCTGAGAGTTAGTTTCCAGGAGCTTAGGTTTTCATTCCAAATGCAAAGGAAACAATCCAGTTTGCCAAATTCTGTACTTTACTTCTTATATTTCCAGACTGCCTGCAATGCAACAGTATCCGGCAGAGGAAAAGGAAAACAATGAAGGGAAATACAGGATTGACGCAGATAATCGGGCACTCAGGAGCTAAGGTTTTAATGGCTTTGTTGTTTTGCGGTCCTATTTTACTGGTTTATGGCCTAGAATCATAGAGCTGGAAGGGGTCAGAGAGGCCATCTAGTCCAATCCCCTGCTCAACGCAGGATCAGACCTAAGCACCCAGGATAAGGATCTGTCCATCTGCTGCTTGAAGACCACCAGTGAGGGGAAGCTCCCCACCTACTTAGGCAGCCCATTCCAGTGCTGAATGATTCTTGACTGTGAAATAATTCCCCCTGATATCTAGCCAGTACTGTACTACACGTGGTTTAAAGCCATTACTGTCGGTTCTATCCTCTGCTGCCAACCCAAACCTTTACCTGCTCTCTTCAGTGGTCCCTTCCAGCTCTGTGTTTGGTTCTGATCTGGTTGGCCACATAAGAAAATGCAGTGCTGGATTAGCCGACAACAAGATCATCAACAAAACACCTTTGGCTGGCCCTGGACTGTTTGCCCTGGCAAGTAAGTTTGTACTTCTCGGTCACCATCCCATAAAAGGTCGGACTCACCGTCCACTTACTCTGCTCAGCAGCAGTTGTCGCGAACCTGCAATACTCTTCTGCTGAACAAGAAAAGAGCTGAGGCATTCCTTAGAAAGAGTCCAGAGCAATTTTGTTATAGTTCAAAGAACGGGCCCATCAGGGCACTTCACGAGAGAGATTGGCATTGCTAAGAACAAGCTCCCACGCTAAGTCTGGGGTTCATAGAGGTATCTCCCCTTTCCTCCAACCCCTTTACATTGGGGCTGTCACAAACCTTACCCATAGAACGCTAGCCTTAATTTACAAAGGAAAGTTTCAGAACCAAGTCTGTCTGTCTGTCTGTCTGCCTGCCTGTCTGTCTGTCTGTCTGTCTGTCTGTCTGCCTGCCTGCCTGCCTGCCTGCCTGCCTGCCTATCTATCTATCTATCTATCTATCTATCTATCTATCTATCTATCTATCTACCTACCTACCTACCTACCTACCTACCTACCTATCTATCTACCTACCTACCTACCTACCTATCTATCTATCTATCTTTTGATTTCCCGCCACTCCCGAGACCGGCTCAGGGCGGGTAACAATCGCCCACAATTAAAACCCCAATAAAACCCCATTAAAATGAAAAAAGACATAAAATTTATAACAAATAGGTAAAAGAACATGGCAGTATAAATCCTCCAATAGGGAAATGGCAAGAGGGGAGCCATAACCCCCTTCATAGATGACCCCGGCATACCGCTGCCTAGTACCAAGGGGAGGGGGCTATCAGATCTTCTACTCAGACCCCAGCCTCAACCATAGACCTGGCGGAAGAGCTCCATCTTGCAGGCTCTGCAGAATGCAGAAAGCTCCCACTTCTTATGACACCTTGCTGCTAACAGGCAGCCGCAGGCATTTGGCTCCAGCTATCATATGCAGAGATAGCTCCTTGAGGGCCAGAGCTTTGCTGAAAGCTATATACAGAGGCACTGCATTCTTGGTTATTTTATTTGCAATCTCTTCCCAACAGAGAAACTCGCATGCCAAGAAAAGAGATTATAGGGAGTCTTGAGATGCTTACTCTCTACACGCGGGGACAGATGAGCTCTTTCATTGTGTTTTGGTGCATTTCAATAGCTGGAGGGGTTAAATGATCGGTCCACAGATCAGAATCACAGCAGTGTGCTCAGACCATCGTGTCTGTAAAATTGCAGAATTATTCCTTCCCCAGATACACACCTATTATGGGAAGGTGCTAAAATCAATTTAAGGTGTTCAGGAGCTCAGTACTCGTGTCAGCCAAATGGTATACAACAAGAACTTGGGGGTGTTTGGCAAAAAAATGAAGTGAGAGAAAAAGCACCAAATTCCCTCTGCAACCAAATGCCAACTGGAAAAGACACCCAAATACCTCACCCCCAGGTTCTGCGTACAAACAATAAACCATTTAATTCAAGATGCGTCCCCCCATCCCAATCCACCCCTCCCTTTGTTCCTGAATTCTAACTGCTCCAGAATCTTAGGAGAATTTCTAAAATTAATTATAGAATTAGATTCTGCTGAGTTTGATGCATCTTTCCATTCCATTCTGCACGCTGCATTGTTTGCCCCATCATTGTGGCGCCCGTGTGCATTGCTCCTGCACTACAAAACAAAAAATAATCCTGTGAGATCATAAAGAAGGCAGTATCACAATTCTTTGTACATGAAAGGGGCAAGGCAGAAATGAATCTTCAGCATTTCAAGCCGTCGTATAAAAAATCCCAAGTGATTAATTGTCAGCTTCTCCCACTTTCCCCTACTCTGTCCTTTTCTTTCCAAATGAGGACAATGATTTTCTTCCTTCCTATTGTATCTGAGGAAGTCAGCAATGAAAGCTCGTTGTGGAATAAATGTTGTTAATCTTTGTGGTACCACTGGCTTCTGTTTTGTGGTGCTGCAACAAACTAACATGCCTACTGAAACAGAGGAATTTTTTTTTAAGGGGACAATGAAGTTTCCTAATGCAGGGGTAGTCAACCTGTAGTCCTCCAGATGTGCATGGACTACAATTCCCATGAGCCCCTGCCAGCCCCTGTCTAATGTATTGCCTCCACAGGGGCTGTGACTTAGTGGCAGAGCATCTGCTTGGCATACAGAAGGTCCCAGGTTCAATCCCTGATATAGGCAGTTAAAAAGGATCAGGCAATAAGTGATGTGAAAGACCTCAGCCTGGAGAAGGGGAGGTGGAGGGGGGCTATGATTGCTGCCTTTAAGTATTTGAATGATTGTCACTTAGACTAGAGAAAGGCAGGGAAAGGTTCCCATCTGCACCAGAGAAGAGGACCAGCAGTAATGGCTTTAAACTACAGAGAGAACAATATCAGCTAGATATCAGGAAATATTTTTTTCACAATCAGAGTAGTTCAGCAATTAATGGGCTGCCTAAGAAGGTGGTCCTCTCACTGACAGTCTCCACGCAGACTGATCCTGCATTGAGCAGGGGGTTGGACTAGATAGCCTGTCTGGCTATCCCACTCTAGGATTCTATTATTCTATGATCCTGGAAAGCAGCTGCCAGTCTGAATAATCAATACTGACCTTGAAGGACCAAGGCTCTGATTCAGTATAAGGTGGCTTTATGTGTCCACTTCAGAAACAAGCCCAGATATGTCAGAACCCCATAATCTGGAGAGAGATCTGGAGGAGCTTTTCAAAAGCACACCAGTCCGAGGTGGCCAAAACAAAACTGGGAGGCCTGAGTGTCTATCCTTCCTGGCATCAGCTTCCCACCCAGCTCCTGGCTCCCCACCCCAGTTTTTTTTTTCCCCCACGGAAAAGCAATGGCATCACTGCTGGCCCAGTGGACCCTTTTTGTTTCCCCACCATGCCGACTTTCCTTGCATGGAATAAACAATCACTGGATTGTTTCAGACAGAACTTCATCGGGGTAGGAGAGGAATGGAAATGCTGTGACTGAATGATAAGTACAGCCCGAAGTTGCCCAGGAAGCCCCATGCAGCTGCAATATCACAGTGCCAAAACCTGTCTGAATGCAAGGAGGATGTCGATAAAAGAGAAAACCAAGGTCAAGAAAACTCCCACGTCAACACCCTCCTTAAGGCCAAGCAACAGAAGATGGCAACCCAGAAGCTTTCCAATGGCCTCAGGTGGACACAGGATGCTGGATGAAGTGAGTCTCCTTCCCCCTCCATCGCCTGGTTCTGCAAATGCAATGTAAGAGGTGCATACCATTTATAAGAGCTATAATGACAAGTCCTGGAAATGTCAAAATATAAATGCATATGTGGTGGACCTGCCAGAAAGCAAGGAAATATTGGGTTATGATCCATGATGAGATGCAAAAGATATTGAAAGTTACATGTGTGTTGGCTCCAAAATGTATGTTATTAAATAAGGTACCAAATAATGTTAAAATGTATAATGAGGTTGTATAAATATAGTAACAGCAGCTAGGATCCTTTATGCATCAAGAAGAATAACCACTAGATATTCCAGATTGGTTAAATAAACTGATGGAATACGGGACAATGGCAAAATCAACAATGGAATATAGAAGAGAACGGAGGCCAATATTAGACTATATTGAACAGTAGAATATAAAATGGAAAGAAAACGGCGATCATCAAATTGTATATGTTAACTATGGGGAGAACGCAAAATGTGGTTTGTAATTTCAAAGCAATGCAAAAGAACAGGATGTGTATTGTTAAAGGTAAGCTCAATGAATATTTTCTCCTTCTAAATAGAAGTTTTGTAGTATAAAATAATATGCAGTATTTCTTTTTCCTTTCTTCATAACTTTCTAAATAAATAAAAATACACACCCTTTGGACATGAAGTTCCTTGAGACCAAAGACTACTCGAGGAAGGGAACCAGTTCAAATCCTGCCTCTTTCATCAGCTCACCGGATGAGCCCAGGAAAACCAAACTTTCACTGCTTCCGTCCCTCCTCTGCAAAATGGAGATGGTCATGCTGTCCTGCCAGTGTGATGTCGATGGTAGAATTAGAGTCCACCCACCAAAACAACTGTGTTCTCTAGGGCAGCCTTTTTCAATTGTTTGATCATGAAGAAGCCCTGGAAATAATTTTTCAGACTCCGAGGAGCTCCGGAAGTGATGTCATCTGGCCACGCCTCTGGCAGCACCCCCGAGAAGTGACATCACTACCTGCACCCTTAGCACTCCTTTTGCTCTCTCCCTCCACCTTTACTGCTATTACGGTGTCTTTGCCTCATGCAGGCCAGAAAGAAGAGTAGGAGTTGAGAAAATAACCCAGGCCCCCCATACCACATCACTTCCGAGTTCCCATGGACCCCCTTCAGAGCTCCTGCAGACCCCCAAGGGTCCACAGACCCCTGGTTGGGAATCCCTGCTCTAGGGAATTGATCTCTTGTTGTATGGAGATGAATTGTAAATTCAGGACACCTAGTGGCTGGCATCTCGAATGTCTGCCATCTTAATCCAAGCTTTCTTAACCAGGGTTTTGTCAAACCTTGGGGTTTCTTGATGGCCCTGGATAGGATTCCCAAATGGCTGTCCTTGTACCATCTGGACCCCTCCCTGGGAGGGGGCCTACTATTGCCCCCAGATTTACATCTGGGAACTGTAAAGCACCATCCCCAGGTAAGGTGCCTCTCCTCCCCTTGCTCCTATCTCGTATCTCAAGAAATATGGCAACCCCGTGGAACACAATACCACCTGCTCATCTGAACATCCTCAGCAGCTGCCAGCGGAGGAAGCTGGATCAGGCCCACCCCGTCTTTGGCCTCCTGAGCCCTTCGCCTCCGTCCTTCCCCTCCCCTCCGAGATGATGTTTTAATTACTTTTGCTCCGTTTCTTGTTATGAGGGCAGAGGCCTGAATATTTCATGAGCCGGCTGCTCCCTCTCCCTCCTGCCAGGGCATGGGATAAATTACGCTCTTATTAGCCTGATTAATCCACTAGACCCTGGGGAGAAGAAGAAGAAGAAGAAGAGTTGGTTCTTATATGCCGCTTTTCCCTACCCGAAGGAGGCTCAAAGCGGCTTACACCTTCCCTTTCCTCCCCCCACAACAGACACCCTGTGGGGTGGGTGAGGCTGAGAGAGCCCTGAGATTACTGAAGAAGAAGAAGAAGAGTTGATTCTTATATGCTGCCTTTCTCTACCCGAAGGAGGCTCAAAGCGGCTTACATTCGCCTTCCCTTTCCTCTCCCCACAACAGACACCCTGTGAGGTGGGTGAGGCTGAGAGAGCCCTGATATCACTGCCCGGTCAGAACAGTTTTATCGGTGCCGTGGTGAGCCCAAGGTCACCCAGCTGGCTGCATGTGGGGGAGTGCAGAATCGAACCCGGCATGCCAGATTAGAAGTCCGCACTCCTAACCACTACACCAAACTGGGAGGAAGAGGACCAAGCCAGCCAAAGGCTCTCCCCTCCCCTTCTTCCACAAGGAATGAAGGGATCGGATTCTCTTTCCACCTCAAGGCCCCTTCTCAGCAACTGCTAAGAAACTGATCAAGAGAATCACAGGTCAAGGGGTCTGCAAAGTCCAGAAAACTCTTAGCCCTCCCACTCTGGGAAGCTCACCTTTTTGGGGTCCAGCATACTTGTGGGACTGCCTTTCCCCGTATAATTTCTTGAGAGCACAAAGATCTTTGAGTCAACATCTGCTCAGGGTCCCCGGCACAAAGGAGGTAAAGTTGGCCCTGGCCCATGCCGGGTGGAGCAAACACCCAGAGACGATCAGGGCCCTGAGGGACCTGAACCAGTTCCGCAGGGCCTCCGAGACAGAGCTATTCTGCTGATCTTATGGTCGAAGCCTAAAATAAGACCCAGCAAGAAAAGCTCCTTTCCAAATTCCCCCCGTCTGACAATTTACTTCAACGGGCACTAGTTATATTAGTTATATTCATATTATTATATTGGCTGTATTGTAATTGTTTTGATATTTTAAATTTCTATGTCATTTTAATACTGTTACCTGCCCTGAGCGATTCACAGGCAGTCCAGCTATATGGATGAAGCACTGGGGAAAAGACATGGGGATTGCACACCTTTGCTTCCGGCCTGGTTGGCCACTGTTGACAAGAGGAAGACAAGCCAGGTGGACCCACCTTGGGCTAATCCCAAAGGGCCATTCTGTGAGAAAGAGCCAGGCATTTCAGAAACAACTCTTCTTCATCTTCCTCTTCATCGGTCCTCTCCCACATGCAGGATTGCCATGTTTCCTATGCCCTAGGGAACCACAGAGTTTCTGGCAATTCTTGGGGTGTTTCCGCACAAGGACCAATGTTGCCAATTGGTTCCACAAAGCGGAAACGCTATTTTAAATAGTGGAATCTCGGTGTTACGCATATCTGCCTTTGTAGTGGAATCCAGTAGCATTTCATTCATTTCCCACAGGTTTCCGGTCTCGCAAAAATCGCTAGAAAGGAAGCGATTTTTTCTGTGCTTGGTCCCGCCCCTGGCCGTCAATCAAACGAACAGCCAATGGGTGGTTGTTATCATGCTCCGGAAAAGCCCCTTTCCCTTTAAGCACAGGTCAAAAAAACACACACACACACGTGTTGCAACGAATATGCCTTGATTCGTTGCAATGGAGAGACCCATCTAGCTGGCATGTGAGCTGGCGATTCATCATTACCATGCTCCCCCGAGTAAAAAAAAAAATCCCCCCTCCCCCGTACGGGCGCGATTTTCAGCTGAAAATAAAGGGAACTTGCAAACGGGGCTGTGTTGTGCTTGGGGACTTGAGGGGAGCTTTAAAGCAGTGGTCCCCAACCTTTATTAGGCCGGGGACCGGCAGGGCATCGGGCCACGCCCGCAGGGCCCGCGCCTGCGCGGGCCACGGCCACACTTCGGGCCGCGCCCGCGAGCCGCGCCCGGCCGCATCCGCGGGCCGCACCCGCGGATCGGGCCACGCCCGCGAGCCGCGGATCGGGCCGCGCCCGCGGGCTGCACCCGGCCGCGCCCGCAGGCCGCACCCATGGATCAGGCCGCACCCGCGGGCTGCGCGGGCGCGGCCTGCACGGGCGCGGCCCGGCCCTGATTCCCTCTCCCCAGCCTCCCGCAGTAAGTAGCTTCCCGGGCCGCAGGCTTGCAGCCTGGGAAGTTTTTTACTGCAGGGGGGGGCGGGGAGACGGAGCCGTGGCCCGGTGTCATGGCCTTTGCGGCCCGGCGCCGGGCCGCGGCCCGCAGGTTGGGGACCACTGCTTTAAAGCACTTCTGTGGAGGGACTGTAGCCAGAGAAGCCTCGCTGGGTGAATGAAGCCTCGCTGGTTCGTTGCTTTCCCTGCTGGCTCCAAGGAAAAAAAATGGCAATTGCTTCGCCGGAAGTTCGGAGGAGAGAGCCAGGGGGAGGGACTTTGTTAGAACCACAACAATGAGAACGCACAGGTCTTTTTCGCTACACTCTTTTTCGCAAGAGTGTAGCGCTTTTCGAAGGGTGAATCCACTTTTCCCGATTTCTCTAGAAGCGCTACAATGAATCGCTTTTTGCAGAACTGTTGCAGGAGTCTTGCAGATTGTGTACGACGTCTTGCGGAACTGCAAATTAGTAGCGTTTACAAAATGAAAGCCTTCTGCTACATTAAACTCGTGCGGAATGGCTCCTAGAGTTACATGATGTCACTTCTGGTTTTCTCTGGAAGTGATGTCATGTTATACATAGCGGCACACACCCCCTACCACCATATCTCTGCCCCTCCCATTGCCGCATCACTAGGTTCTAACCAACGGCTGACAGCCCTATGGCGATATCCCAGCCAGAGATAACCCCATACAGAAATCATTCAGCCTCACAAACACAATCTGACCTGGCTTAAGTCAGAGTGTAGTCTAGAATTGCCAACTCTGTTTTGGAAAATACCTGGAGATTTGGGGGGTGGAGCCTGAGGAGGGCTGGATTTGGGGAGGTGTCTTAGCAGAGTATAATGCCATACAGTCCATCCTCCAAAACAGCTATTTTCTCCAAGGGAACCAAACTTGGGTGCTAACTTCCAGGTAGGACCTGGAGTTTTCCCACTATCACAGTTCATCTAGTGACAGAGGGCAATTTCCCTGGAGGAAATGGCTGCATGGAGGTGGGGGGCTGTAAAGCATTCTCCCCTGCTGAGGTCCCTGCCCTCCCCAAATCCCACCCTCCCCAACTCCACCCCCCAAATCTCCAGGTATTTCCCAATTCAGAGATGGCAAGCATAATAGCAGATCCCCAGGTGTGACCTGGAGACTTGGCAACCTTAGTTTAGCCCCTACTCCATGGCAAACTGAGCTGGGGGAGGGAATGCCCAACCCTCCAAGATTCTTTCCTCTTGGTGAAGGCAGAGTAAATACTTTATTAAACACCACTTAGCGGTTGTTTCCCTAATAGCTTATATTGATGTCAACACAAAAGGTGAGGCTTTAAATCTCCAGGTCTGTCATGGACGCCAATAAAGGCATCCTTTGAGAGGAGAATTTATTACCCCCCTGGGAAAGCAATGGCTGTTAAGGGGACTTAGTGTATGTATGCGTTATGTGTGTCAGCCTGCTGTTGACATTCATTCCCCAAGGAAAGGTGGAAATCCTTCAGGCAAACCGTTACCTTCCCAGCAGAAGCTTCCTTCTAGATAAAAAAAGGAACTATCGGCGCTGCATAGGTCCCCAAACTCCAAACCACCCACTGCAGAACTGGGCCCAGAATCCTGCTTCCCCGTTTCACGGAAGGAAAAACACACACACAAGTTGCTAGACCTCATGCACGTCTCGAAGATATGTTGCCAACTCTGAGTGAAATCCCGTAAGCTGGAAGTGCGGCCGGGTAAAACGTCCCCGGTAGGCTGACTCCATGTTTCATGTGTAGCCTGTCTGTGGTGTGTTCCCGCCGGCTGGGTTTCTTTGCCATTTCTGGGAGCCAAAGGACTAGAGGAGCCCCAAGGGGGTTTTCTAACTTGGCAGGTCTCACCGCTCCTTCGCAGCTCATGCAGATCTTTTGGCCATGCTCCCTGCAGGATGTGTGTATATGTGTATGTGGGTGTTTTATGAGGATGTGACACCGCTGCATCTGTCCACCCCCCCCCCCAGCATGGTCCCTCTAACCCTCCCAATATTGCAACCTGCCAGGCAGTCACCTGTGCTCCCCTACCCCCAAGAACTCACAGGCTGTGTCTAGAGCCCTTGGCCGACCATCTCTGGCTCAGTGGGCTGCCAGACGACCACTCCAGTTTGCTGTAGTGGTTAGGAGTGCAGACTTCTGATCTGGTGAGCTGGGTTTGATTCCCTGTTCCCCCACTTGCAGCCAACTGGGTGACCTTGGGCTCACCACAGCACTGATAAAGCCGTTTTGACCGAGCAGCGATATCAGGGCTCTCTCAGCCTCACCTCCCTCACAGGGTGTCTGTTGTGGGGAGAGGAAAGGGAAGGCGACTGTAAGCCGCTCTGAGACTTCTTCGGGTAGAGAAAAGTGGCATATAAGAATCAACTCTTCTTCTTTTTCCTCTTCCTCTGCCTACTGCGGGCATCGCTCCACTCTGCAGGGGGCCAAGGGACCTGCCTGGGCAGCCAACTCTCTGGGGCCTTGGGCAGTAGAGCAAGGCAAGAAGGGTGGCCTGGGCGCCAGCCCCGGCAGCACAAAAGGGGCAGCCACCCGTGGCATCCACAGGCCACCTGGCTTGACTGAGTGTGGCTCATCCGTGGGCTGCCAAGGTCACAACTGAAAGTCACCCAGAGAAGGCAGCCGGTGCTCTGCCACTTAGGTGCAGGGTGTGTGTGTGTGCATGCAAAAATTAATTTAAAAAAAACACACCTTGAAACTTATGTGTGGCAATGCATGCATGCTGTAATGTCTACCGGTTGCCACAGAAAGAACAGTACAAAAATTTCAGAAAGCAGACGCCAGGTGAGGAGCGAGAGGTCTTCCACATAAATTCCCCCTCCCGACCCACTCATGTTTCTTTAAAAATAAAACAGATTGCTGCAGTCCACTCCCTACAGAAGCCTGTGCCCTACCGTTTCTCCTATACACAGAGGCACATATTCGTTGCTCCACATACGGCAGCATTAAAAAAATTTTTTTTCTCAGAGCAGGAAATGGAGAGAGGAGGGCAGGAATGAGGGCAGGACAAAGCTGCGGGACTATTGTGCCTTCCCCTTTCCATATGGTTTTATCCCTGGTTACTCACTGGTTGCTTACCGGTGGTTTGCAGAATTTAGGGTGGTAAATCCAGTGTTTTGTATCCCTGAAATCGCAATTGTAAAATGTCCAAATCACAACCCAGATACTGGACAGCCTTGGGATATTTGCAACATCATGTGGAAGGGTTTATATATGCTGCCAACATGCCAAGGCTGTCCAGGAACATTTTTCTTGTGTGGAAATGGCCTTAGTGTTTCCTTTTTCCCAGCCACTACCAAGCTGGAAGCAATTTGACCTCCCCACCACCAGGGGGCTTATTTGGTTTTTTAAATCAATAAATGAACATTATACTGTAATAGCAGTAATAATCTGTGCATCTAGCTCCCTAACTTCCTATCTTACTATCTAGCTCCCTAACTTCCTATCTTCCTATCTTACTTCAGATCAGTTCCCTAGGGAGAAATCCCTGGCTTGAAAGAAACTCTGAAACAGCATGGTATATGAGGGGTCCAGGCTGTCTTCTCAGCTCCTGCTCTCCTTTCTGGCCTACATGAGGCAGAGGAAGGCACAAGGAGGGAGCAAAAGGAGGGATAAGGGTGCAGGTAGTTATGTCACTTCTGGGGGTGTGGCAGGGTGTGTGTGACGAGCTGACATCACTTCCTGGGCTCCTTGAATTCTGATTTTTTTTTTCAGGGGCTTCCCCATGGTCAAAAAGTTGAAAAACGCTGCTCTAAGCGATAAGGAAGATTATGGCGTGCATTGGCCTAGTTTGCTCCCTTCCAAGGTCCTATAGAAATCAAATCTCAGAGTGTCAAGAGGCTGCGTTTTCTCTGGCACGGTAGTGGTAGAAAATGCCATCAAGTCAGCGCTGACTTCTGGTGACCTGTCGAGTCCTCAAGACAAGAGGCGTGCAGAGGGGCTTTGCCACAGCCAGCCTCTGCAGAGCGGTTGCAGGGTGACTGCCCATCTGAAGACCAAGTAGGGCTGATTCCGCTCACCCTTCACACAATCTGATGAGGCTGAGCTAACTTGGACCTCCCAGGTCACTTGGACACATGCATGTATTTGAATGTGAGCACATTAAGGTACCCTGCTGGCTTTTATGCACATGGCAGTTCCGAAATCACAAACAGAATTCTGGACAGCATGTTGCAAGACAATTAAGCTTGGCACCACTCTTGCTGCTCCGCCCCTCCCCCCCCCCCCGGCCTTGCCTCTGAGGCTGGCTGGAATGGACTCCCTTCACTTGCAAGACTTCTCAGCCCCCAAGAATCCCCCCCTGGGGGGGATTTGCTTTCCCAGAAAACACACACCACTGTCTGTAGCAACCAAGACTTGCCCCTCCTAAAGATGCAAGAAAGGTCAGGGATGCTTTAAATAGGCACTGGCAGAGGAGTAATTCTCAGTAGAGTTTGGCTGACTAAGAGAGAATTAATTCCACATGGGATCCTTCTCTCTCCCCCTGTAAGGAACTGCGGGGCCAGACAAATACGGGGAGAAGATAGCTAGGAGCGCTTTGGGTGGGACGACAGCGGCCGGAGTCTTCCATCACATTGCACGTGCAGCAGAAGAAAGCAAAGTGGTTAAATCCTGGGGTAGCAAGAGGGGACTGTACCGCTTCAGGGCGCAGGATAGAAAACCGTTAAAAGTACAGCATGTAAACAATTCAGATCATATCTTGTACGTCATGCTATTAACATTACAGTTAAAGCAGTCAGTGAAAACTTGCAGCGCTCCGTTGTCCTGCCTAGCACTCCAGTCCGCCACCTGTCAGTCAATTTCCCCTTTGAGTTCACCTTTGAGTTTAGTGTTGGGAATACCCCAGAGATGAAGGGAGGGAATCCCGTGACTATATTAGCTCATCCCAGCCTCAGCTATAAGCTGGGAGGAAGAAAACTGTTTTGCAGGCCCTGCAGAACTTGGGTCGTTCCGTCGGGGCCCAGGTCTCAATTGGCAGCTTGTTCCACTAAGCTGGGGCCACAGCCAAAAAGGACCACCAATATGTTTGGTTTTTTGCCAATCTTAAGGTTCTTCTGGGGGCATACTAGGGATCTCTCCCACAAATCCATCAGAGGATCCCCTCCAATATTGAGATCTCTAACATCGAAATCATTGTTAGATCTATTGTATTGGTGCCACCCTCTTCTGAATATTATTCTCCCCACCAGGCTGAACTTGGAAGGGAACTCAGGTGACTAAGATCAGAATTGTGACCACCGCCGCTTATATGTTATATGTAACTTTTGTTGATGTTAATTGGGGTTTTTATGTGGATTTTATGGTGTTTTAACTATTTATGTTGTAAACCGCCCTGAGACCTATTGGAGAAGGGCAGTCTAAACATTAAATAATAATAATAATAATCTGACTCAGGGTGAGGATTTTTAAAAAGAACATAACAAGCTCACAACTGGGCACATGAAAGTCCTGCTCTGTCTAAAGTAGCATCCCGTCACTGATACAACCAGCTTGGGAGCACATCCAGAATTGGCTCCCAAAAGCAAGTGGACTTTCTAGTTCGGCATCATGGAAGGCAGCGGTGCACGGACATACCCATAATACCAGCTCTGCTGGAGGAGATCACCCATCCAGCATCTTCATTTCTGTGTCTGCTTAGAGACATCGCCCAGGATTAGAGACAAGACATGAATGACATGGATGAATTTATTTTTAAAGGTATTTTAGAAAGCTACCCTTTGCTGTTGTCATGAAGTAATCAAGGTACACTGCCTCTGAACGTGGAGGTTCCACTCTGATGCTGAGGCTAATTTGACTTCCAGGTGACCAAGATCAGATCCTGCTCTGGAAGGTAGATTCTTCAGCATTGGACCCCACTGAGGACCCTCTCCTCCTCTGGTTCCACATCCAAATATCCAGGAAATTCCCAGGCTGGATCAGGCAATGCTCACTCTTTCTTTCTTTCTTTCTTTCTTTCTTTCTTTCTTTCTTTCTTTCTTTCTTTCTTTCTTTCTTTCTTTCTTCTCTCTCTCTCTCTCTCTCTCTCTCTCTCTCTCTCTCTCTCTCTCTCTCTCTCTCTCCCTCCCTCCCTCCCTCCCTCCCTCCCTTCCTTCCTTCATCTCCCTTTCTTTCTGTTGCTTTTCCTTCCTTCCTTCCTATTCTGCCCTATCTCTCTTTGGGAACGCAGGAAGGATTACATTTCTGGGTATATGTACAATCCCTGTAAAAGTTTGGAGGGCCCATCTCCAGCCTATGCTGAGGCAGCAGCATTGGTTACCAGCTGGCTCAGGTTCAAGGTTTTGGTTCTTACCTTTAAGGCCATCCGTGGCCTGAGTCCCACTTATCGGACGGACTGTTTGTCTCCTCATGCCCCACGCAGGGCAATTTGCTCTGCGGATATGAATTTACAGGCTGTCCCTAGTCCCTGGGAGGCACACCTGGCCTCAACCAAGGCCAGGGCCTTTTCAGTTTCGGCCCCGACCTGGTGGAATGAGCTCCCGGGAGAGCACTCCCTAGGGCAGGGGTAGTCAAACTGTGGCCCTCCAGATGTCCAGGGACTACAATTCCCAGAAGCCCCTGCCAGCATTCGCTGGCAGGGGCTTCTGGGAATTGTAGTCCATGGACATCTGGAGGGCCGCAGTTTGACTACCCCTGCCCTAGGGCCTGCAAGACAGCGCTCTTCCACCAGGCATTTGGTTGAGGCTGGGCTAGAAAGATCTGATCCCTCCCTCCATAGGTCCATAGGCTGGACACTGGCAGTAGATCCCCCCCTCTCCTCAGGGCAATGGTGACTGTTGTAGTATGATGCTGGTGGATGGGAAAGGGGAGTTTTGCAGACTGGTTTTTGTTTTGCTTTTTTGCCACCGATATTAGTTTGTATGTATTGGGTTGGGTCTGGGAATGGCGGTTAACAAATACGAAAATAAATAAACGCATTAAAATTAAGCGAATTAATAACATTCACTTTAAAATTCTATTCTGCAAAAGAATAATATCAACTCTAGTTTTCCTCTATGGGGATGGGAAGGGGGGTCATTCACAGCTCTGCTTCCCTACCACATTCTGCACAATTGCGCCACTTCTGGGGTTTCTTGAAGCCTGAAGAATGTTTCGGGGGTTTCTCAACAGTATACTATTCTTTAATGTTTCAAGTGGGGAGGATTCAATATTTATTTATTGTTTGTTTATTATGTTTCTATGCCATGGCTCCTTTCCAGCCAGCTCGCGGTGTCTCCCAACATCCATTGAGATAAATCAATAAATCCATCCATCAATAAATCCATCCATCCATCAATAAATCCATCCATCAATAAAACATTGAATAGAAACCCCCTCCCACCCTTCCCAAACACCCCAAAAAGACCCCTCCCCAAACTCCTTCCCCCCACCCTCCTAAACCTCCAAATGAATTGCTACCTGTAACCAGCTATGATTAAATAGGCTATAGGACTGTCAAGGGGGGGGGGAATCTCTTTCAGCCCCCCCTCAACCAAACACCTGGGAGCAGAGCTCTGTCTTACAGGCCCTGCAGAACCGAGATAGATCCGCTGGGCCCTCAGTTTGTCCGTGAGCTCATTCCATCAGGCAAGGGCCAGGGCCGAAAATGCCCTGGCCGTAGGCTAGGCCAGATGCACCTTACAAGGGTCACCAACCTGCTCCTGCAGAGCACAAAGCTCTTCTAGGGGCATAGAATGTTAAACAGTCCTGCAAATATATTTGGCCCAGACCACGAAATGTGCAGAACCTTGTGCATGCGCTGCCACACATTTCTATTCCTTCCATTCCTCTGAAACAATTTCCTTTCCTTCTGTGTTTTATTTTACCCCAACATCACTGATAAGGACAGATGCACCGATAAAGTACTGCAAATAAATAAATCTCAGTGTGACTGTATGCCTGAGTACATCGAGCATCTTCTCATGTGGCCTTCTGTGGCTGAACCCATGTGCTTCTGCA
Source organism: Paroedura picta (assembly GCF_049243985.1). Taxonomy (NCBI): domain Eukaryota; kingdom Metazoa; phylum Chordata; class Lepidosauria; order Squamata; family Gekkonidae; genus Paroedura; species Paroedura picta. The sequence goes on along the minus strand of NC_135372.1, from coordinate 13,013,764 downwards.
CACTGATACATCACACGAACGATATTTTGTATGGAGGCCCATGTTATCACACCAAGGTTGCCTTTTTGAAGGGTCATCTGTTATACGGAAATCACAAATGCATGGGCTATGCCAGCGCTAACTGGAAACTTTACACGTAGGGAGGGAGGGGATTCCTAAAGCATAGATGCCTCAGGACTTTGGGGGCTCCGTGTTGAAATCTGGACAAATTAGCTTTTGGAAGACTCCAGCAAGAAGAAGAAGAAGAAGAAGAAGAAGAAGAGTTGGTTCTTATATGCTGTTTTTCTCTACCCGAAGGAGGCTCAAAGCGGCTTACAATCGCCTTCCCATTCCTCTCCCCACAACAGACACCCTGTGGGGTGGGTGAGGCTGAGAGAGCCCTGATTTCACTGCTCGGTCAGAACAGTTTTATCAGTGTTGTGGCAAGCCCAAGGTCACCCAGCTGGCTGCATGTGGGGGACTGCAGAATCAAATCTGGCATGCCAGATTAGAAGTCCGCACTCCTAACCACTACACCAAACTGGCTCTTAAGCAAATGGACACAGCTGCAGCTGCAAAGAGGACATTTGGCAAACCTGACCTGACCTCCGTAGAACTTTCCAAACCAAGCAAGTTTTACGGATCACCAAGATTTGACTTGGCAAGTCCGGACCTTTTTGCAAATCGCAAACATAGGAAAATCTTGCGGGATATCCTGTCCTGGCCACACCTGGCAGGTTCTTTCTCCTTGCGTGGAGCCAGTTCCCCATCAGGAGCGAGAGTCCTCTTGATCCTGGCCCTCTCCTCAGGTCTGGACCATCTGCCAGCCATTCATTTCCAAAACAAAAGGGACGTGCTATTAATAAACCACTCCAAAGAGCAAAGAGGGAGAGTTGCACAATGATTGCCCTGTTTAGTCGCTATCGTTTTGGAAACACACGCCTGCCGTGCCAAGAAGAAATTGCTTTTCCAGACAAACAGATTTTGTTAAAATATGTTTTTTTTTCTTTGCAAGTCATTCAAAAGACATTACAAAAAAAAAAAGATCAATTTTTTTAGAGAGGGTGAAAACAACATCCAGTGAGGCGCCAATCTGCAGAATCGTAGAAATATAAAACTGGACGGCCACTCAAGTGGCATCTAGACATGCTCATGAACAACACAAGAAATTCAATAACTATGTTGTTCCACACCCCCCCCCCCAGTGACCCCCTCTCGGAAGTTGCTCCAAGCTAGCATCTTGCTTCCTTGCCCAAACCTCGGTATTCTGACACAGACAGGGAGATCCTTTGGAGCTACCCCACTGAATAATTAACAAATCTCATGTATTTTGTCTAAAACTATTCTAATAAGAAAAGTCTTGCTCCAGTCTAGCACCCGGGTCTTCTCCCATCACTCATCCTCTAAGCAGTATTGAGAGGTAGACTGCCTCTGTAAATGGAGGTTCCAGTTAGCCATGGGTCGATCTTTCCTTCTCTGTGAATTTTTCTCATGCTCCACCCTTCCAAGTTAAGCTAGTGGCTGTCACGACCATCCTGTGGCAGTGAGTCCCACAATTTAATAATGACTCACGTGAAGGGCTTTCTTTTCATCTCCTGAACCTAATTCCCCCATTGTTTTCATGGAGTTTTAATAAAAGAAATTTCAGCTTTCTTGCCCAGGAGTTGTTCCCAACCTGGATGAAGGATGGAACATATCTGAGCATGTGCAGAGTGCCCTTTCCCTAACGAACGGCAGCAGAGGGAATCAGGGTGCAGATCCCATGATGGATCTGATCCCAGTAATCTTGCTTTTTACCAGCTCAGTCCTGGATCCAGGGCATATGAAGAGGATTGCCAACCTCCAGGTTGGACCTGGAGATAGCCCAACGTCACAATGGTTCTCTGGCTAACAAACACCAGTTCCCCTGAATAAAAAGGCTGCTTCAGAAGGTCGACCTCATGGCATTGTACCATACTGGGGTCCCTGCCTTCCCTGAACCCCGCCCTCCCAGGCTCCACCCCTCACCCCCCAATTTCCAGTTCTTTCCCAACTGGCCCACCTAACTTTGAGTCCCACGCTAGACCCCGGAGTCTCACTGGCATAGCAAAGTTTGTTGGCTGGGTCGGAAAATGGGCTCGGCCTTGCATTTCCAGGAGCTGTTATGGATGCACCTGTGTTGGATTCCAGCTCCTTCCTCAAGACCAGCCATTTCCCGAGCTCCAGGATTCAACTTCTCTGTTCTTGAACAGTAGACGATGCTAATATTTCCTTCATACAGCCAAGAAGAGATGCGTGGGGATTTTGGGGTGCTGTGAAGCTGAAGGGCCAGGTCAGAGTTTGACTTGAGATCTCGACTTTCCCCTCCAAATTTTTTTTTTTTTTGCAGAGATGTCCCATATTTGCAGGTCTCCTGGGCGTTGCCTGATTCGAAGGGCTACTGCATGGAAAGAGAGATATCCCCTCTCTCTGTCTCATTGTGGTGCAAGGAGAAGCAGGGCTTGCCGTAATTCTGCCTTGTACAGAACTATGAAAGAAATCCCAGGGCTTGTGCCGCCCATGTATTTGATTAGAATAATTGCATAATACGAGTTCACCAAGCTAGAATATTGACTGGGGATCTCTTAACGGTTTGAGCATAACTAATTTATGTTAAGAAGGCAAGAGCAGCCCTGAAGTACCCAGCCCCTGCTCCTGTTTTCCACATACCAGACGCCTCCAAAATGGTTTTTAGTAAAGCACAGATCCCCTCATGTCACTTCCCAGCTCTGGTTATCCAGGGGAACACGGACATTTCATTTAGCAATCCAGCCTCATAGCTGCGGCTGAGGCGTCTCCTTCCGCACAAATCCGTCCAACCCTTTAGAAGAGGCTCTCACCACGTCGCTCTACGCAGGCCTACCCTTATCCTCAATCCGGAAACTACAATCGGTTCAGAACGCCGCGGCCAGGATCCACACCAATACACCATGGAGATCCCACTTCCGGCCGGTACTCCAACAACTCAACTGGCTCCCAATTGAATTCTGGATTGGCCTTAAGGTTTTGGTAATTCCCTTCAAGGCCGGACTGGGCCCAGTGTACCTTAGAGACTGTCCCCAAAAGAGCACTACACTCTGCCACCACCAACTGGCTAGTAATCCCTGGCCCAAAGAAGTGCGTTGGACCAACAAGGACCTGAGACTTCTCTGTACTGGCCCCCACATGAAGAGATCACGGCTCTGGACAAACTCTCAGAATTCTGCAGGGCTTGCAAAACGGAGCTCCCCTACGAGGCATTTGATTGAGGTTAATCCGACAAAACATCTGACCAAAGACCAGGTGGTCCCCCTTAAGCCATACCCGCCATCACCTGATGGATTCTGACCTTCTTAGGGGTTGCTCTATTGAAATTGTTCAATCAATTAATTATAGTAATCTGCTAAAATTTATATTTATTGTTAGAATGGTGACTGATATGTTATGCTATATTATGACTGTTATTGATATATGATGTTCTATGTTTCCCGAAACGTTCCGTGCAAACTGCCCTGGGCCGTAATAAAATAAATAAATAAATCTTGCTGCAGGGAGTTCCACAGGTTTGCCATGCATGGCATTTATCAATTCAACAACCCGACTTGCAGTTCAGGACACACAAAGAACACATCTGGGCCAGACCAAAGGTCCAAGGGGAGTCAGATTCAAGCTATGCTCCTCCACCATTGCAGCGTTAACTCCAAGGTTGGCTGCCCATGTCCATGGAAGTTCCATTTTACCAGTCACGGGTCATAGCCACTGATAATCATGTTTGTGCCCAGACTAAGGAAGAACTGCTTTGTGTCATTATGCTAAGAGGATCATTCGTCATTAGCCGGATGCCTTGAAAAGAAGACCACAAGTGGGGCAGAAAAGCAACAGCCCTCCCCTCCTGTTAGCCTCTGCTAATCAGAGGTACACTGTTTCTGAACCTGGAGGTTCCATTTAGTTATTGTAGCCAAGAGCCGCCAGTAAACATCTTTCTGCCATACTAGAATAAAGATCCTATAGCCAAGCGTCTCTCGGTGTCTCAGCCACTGCCAGATACATACAAACAGGCCATAAAGGTTTACATCCTGCACACAAGAGGTATACTGCCACTATACAGTGAGGTTCTACTGAGACCTTATGGTTAAAATGGGTGTGGATAGACCCCGTCAAAGGACGCGCCTTTGCTGAATTCAGTCCAAGGTCAATCCAAAGTGGCATCCTTAGCAAAACATCCCCAAAATGGGAAGGATTTTCGTCTGTAAATTAGCCTGTGGATTGCGCCCCCCCTCCTGCCCCGCTTGCCCCAGGGAAGGAAAACGTGGGGAGACCAACTGACCCCTGTGGGGGCCTGCTGTCCATACTCTCAAGGGAAGGCAGGGAAAGGAAGCTGGGAGGGGTCTGAAGGGCTGGGCAGGGTCTCTCGGGTGAGCACTTTGGGTCTCAGCCACAGTCCCCTCCTTTCTAAGCTAGCTTCCCTCATCCCACTTGCGCCCCTACAAAGACCTGTCCTCCATCCCTGGTAGCCATTCAGTCCCCCAGAACCAGGCGACATAACCCCGGAAAGAAAAGTGGCAACCGAGCCCCAAAGAACGGCCAGTCCAAAGAGGTCCAAAGCAGACCGGGGCATGCATGCAGAACCCTATCTCCTCCGAGCCTCAAACGGGAGAAGGTTGGCGTCCCTAGCAGGGGGGCCCCGCCAGGAGCTGTCAGACAGAACTTTCCACCCCCTCCCTCTCCAATCTTGACTTTGTTTGGAAAGTGAAGGCGCCCGCATCCCTCCTTCAGACCCCTCGCAGGTGAGGCCAAAGCTTCAGACTTACCTGTGGCGGGAACGGCAGGCTCCATCTCCTTCATCTCTTTGGAAGAAAAGGACTAGCAGACGCACACCTGCTGTTTCCCCGATCCCAAAGGGCAGGCGCACACCCCTCTCTCCACACCCCCCCCCCCAGTCAAAAGCGCCCGTCTATAAATACTCAGACAATGCAGCTATGCTGGGTATGCCTGTCACCGCCCTGCCTGGCTTTTCCTCGGCTTTTTCCTGCAACACAACCAGCTTGGCTCTCTCTCTCTCTCCCCCCCCCCCCCCTTTCTCTCTCCCCTCCTCTCTCTTTATCTTAATTGGAGTGAAGCAGTTTCCCCGCAAAAGGGCATCCCCGGATGAAGCAAAGGCAGAGAGGGAATCCACCTTGGGGGAGGGAAGGAGGGGGGGACCTGCTGGAAAAGAAAAACCTAGTTTTCTCTCCCCCTGTGACCCTTCCCAGGGAGAAACTGGATACTGGGGCTTGAGGAAGGGCACTGCCAGCGTACAAAGGAAGGACGGAATTCCCCAAAGGCATGTGCAGCCAAGAGGAACGTTTCGGTAAGCGTCTCTCTCTCTCTCTCTCTCTCTCTCTCTCTCTCTCTCTCTCTCTCTCTCTCTCTCTCTCTCTCTCTCTCTCTCCCCCCCCCCCCCCCCCCGCTAATACACACTACACCAAACTTCTAGAAGAAGCAGGACTTGACCAAGTCCTCCCTTGCCCAGGAGACTTCCCGGCTTCCCACGCAAACCCTGCCAAGGCTTCAGGGGAGGTGAGTCCCACGTCACTCATCCTACTGCTTGAGCAGAGGGATTAAACAATGGGACGTGATCCCCACAACACTGCAGAAATGCAGGGGTTGGGCCAGAGGGACATTGGCTTGGGGTGGGCTTGGCCCCCACCCTGTAGAGAAGAAGGGAGAATTGGGTTTTATAGCCTGCTTCTCAGTACCCGAAGGAGTCTCAAAGCAGCTTCCAATTGCTTTCCCTTCTCCTCCCTGCAACAGGCCCCTGGGGCGGGTGGTGGGGCTGAGAGAACTCTCAGAGAACTGCTCTGTGGGATCAGCTCTCACAGGGCTGTGAGCAGCTCAAGGTCACCCAGCTGGCTGCATGTGGAGTGGGGAACCAAACGCGGCTCACCAGACTAGAGGCCGTCGCTCTGAACCACGACCCCAACCTTTGCAGGCAGAAGGTCCCAGGTTCGATCCCCAGAATCTCGAGTGTTTGGGAAGCACCTCTGGCGTTAGGGTTGCCAACTTTGGGCTGGGAAATGCCTGGAGGGAGGTGAAGCTTGGAGTGGGCAGGGTTTGGGACCTCAGCAGGGTCTAATGCCAGAGTGTCCACACAGGGGAACTGAGCTCTGCCACCTGAAGATCGGTTGTAATTCTGGGAGTTTTCCAGGCCTAACCAGGCAGTTGGCAAACCTACCTTTCAGGCTGTGAGCCCCTGAAGAGCTGCTGCTGTCCAGGGCAGATCACATTGAACAAAGTGGACCATATCGGTCTGATCAAGTAGGAAGCATTATCATTCAGCCCTCAGCATTGTTCTTTTGCAGACAGTCCCGGCTTCAGTCGCTGCCATCTTCCAGGAGCCCCGGAAGCTAACATGAAGCTATCGTGCTTCAGCCACATTCTGCGAAGACAAGAGTCACAGCCAAAGACAACCAGGCTAGGAAAGGAAAAGAGGGAGGCCCAGCAGGAGACGGAACGACTCCATCAAGGAAGCCACGGCCCCCAGGTTGCATGATCCCAGCCAGGCGGTCAAGGAGAGGACATTCTGGAGGTCGTTAAACCGCAAGGTCACCATAAGGTGGAAGTAACTTGAGTTCCACATCTCTCATTCCACTTGACACGCACACAGATCAAAGCCCTGGGGGGGGGGGGCAGTAGAAGGGTCCAGAGAGGTGGTGAGGCATTGGAGGGGCAGTAGGAGGGGAGAAATCTGACTCCTCCTGGCAGCTCTGTTTTCCTAGCAAGAGATGCTCCAAGGTTGCTTGCCGTTGCCTGCCTCTGGGTAGTAGCCACCCTGGACTTCCTTGGTGGTCTCCCATCCCAGTGCTGAGGTGGGCCAACCCTGCTTAGCTTCCTAAAGACAATGGCAGCTTCAGCAGGTGGCCTGGAGGGGACCGTATTCCAGTTTGGTGTAGTGGTTAGGAGTGTGGTCTTCTAATCTGGCATGCCAGGTTCGATTCTGTGCTCCCCCACATGCAACCAGCTGGGTGATCTTGGGCTCGCCACGGCACTGATAAAGCTGTTCAGACCGGGCAGTGATATCAGGTCTCTCTCAGCCTCACCTATCTCACAGGGTGTCTGTTGTGGGGAGAGGAAAGGGAAGGCGACTGTAAGCCGCTTTGAGCCTCCTTCAGGGAGAGAAAAGCGGCATATAAGAACCAACTCTTCTTCTTCTTCAGTAATTTCAGGGCTCTCTCAGCCTCACCCACCTCACAGGGTGTCTGTTGTGGGGAGAGGAAAGGGAAGGCGACTGTAAGCCGCTTTGAGCCTCCTTCGGGTAGGGAAAAGCGGCATATAAGAACAAGCTCTTCTTCTTCTTCTTCTTGTTCTACTGAGCTCCTTCCCCTCCTCAGACTCCGTCCTTCCCACGCTTCACCCCAGATCTCCAGGAATTTCTTCACCCAAGGCTGGCAACCCTTCCCCAACAGCCCCCATCTTCGGGAGGCTGGAAAAGCCTTCTCCTGCTTGCTCCAGGCCATGGGATTTTCCATTGCTTGCCTGTCTCTTTCTTTCCCCAAAATGGCTTTTACAAATGACTTTTACCAAGAACCTATATTTTTTCCAGACTAAAATAGGGTGACTGCATAACAATAAATAAAAAGAAGGATAGGCTATTTAGTGTATTTTAAATTTGCAGTAGACCTAACCCAAGGAAAGTGGTAGGTACAGGATGTGTGTGTGTGTGTGTGTGTGTGTGTGTGTGTACCAGAAATGGGCCCTAGGAGCCAAGGAAATAGCAGCCCGAAAAAGTTTGCGAACCACTGACCTAGAGGTAAAGGGTCCACTTGGGAGTGCTCTGCCCTTCTTAGCTCTCTGCCTCAAACCCGCTTCGCTTCCTCCTCTGCCCTTTGCCAACCGTTCCCTTAATAACCTGGGCAGTCAGCCGCTCAAGGCCCGCTGGCGGTTTGCCGCAGATCGTGTTGCAAGCCTCTCCAAAGGGCCAGGAAGAGAAGGGCTACAGAGCAAACGCTTGGCAAGGCTGTCCCCCTCTTGGATGCCTCCCTCCCTCCCTCCCTCCCTCCCTGCTGCCCCCCTCCCCACACCCCAGTAGAAGATCCCCTAGCAGAAGAACCTGCAAGAAGCCACAGTAACCCAAACCGTTTTGGCTCTGCCCCCACTTTGGCAGTGTTCCCGGGAACTCCTCTAACCCGCCTGTGTTGACAGGAGCCAGAAGGCCATGAATTGTAGGTGGTGGAGGACCAGGAGGCTGGGAAGAGTGTGTGTGTGTGTGGGTGGGGTGGGGGGAATGTGCCGAAATCAAGCGCATCCGCTACGTCCAACTGGCAGACAGTGTTCTGGACACCAAGGTCAAATCTGTCAAAAGAAGGAAGCCTCGCGGAATAAAAAAGAGCAGCGGCAAATTATTTTTAAAGACGCTGGCCCAGCACTCCCTTCCCCTCTGTTCTCGGAAAGCGTGGCTTTCCTCGTAGAGGTTTTCTCCTGATTTGTGCAGCAGCCACGTCCTGGTGCTTTCTGGAATGAGGTAGCGTAAGGGAGGCAAAGGCAAATCTGAGGAGACTCTGGTCGGAGAGAAGGGGAGGGAGGAGGGGGAAAGGAGGGGAAGGGAAGGACAGAGGCAAGCGGGGGGGGGGGGACGACGACTGACGTTCGCATCTGTGACAGAGGCTCGAGGCGTACGCTCTGCAGGAGCCGGGAGTCAGGGGGCATGGCAGTACGGAGAAGGAGAACTTGGAAGGAAGGAAAAGAGGCTCTTGGCATAAGGGAACGTGGGCAGACTCACTGAAGGGAGCAGGGAGAGCTTTAGGGCTCCAGGTTGCAGGAATAAAGGGGCACTAGGGGCAAGGGGAGGAGTCAGTGAAGGGGATGAGAGGCATATGGGGCGCCAGGAGAGGGTGCTAGGAGTAAGGGCCGATGTGGGAGAAAGAGGTAAATCGTTTAAGGGACCAGGTGCCCTCCAGGAGATGCCTGCAGGTGTAAGGGGCAGTGGGGGAGCAAGAGCTCTCTGGGACTCTGTGAGGGGGTTTCCGGGCGTGAGGTGCTGGGAAGAAGACAGAGTAGCAGCGTTTAAGGGAGAAGGAGAGGATTCCCGGTGTAAGGGGCAGTGAGGGTGCTGGAGCTTTCTGAGGGTCTGAAAGGGATTCCAGGGCCCATTCCGCACACGTAGGATAATGCACTTTCAATGTGCTTTGGCAGCTGGATTTTCCTGTGCAGAACAGGAAAATCTACTTCTAAAGTGGATTGAAAGTGCATTATCTGTTGTATGCAGAATAGGCCCAGGTCTAAAGAGTAGAGAGGAAACAGGAGCTCTCTTAGGGTCTAAGAGGGGATTCCAGGTGAAAGGGCGAGTACAAAGTAGACTTGGGAGCATTTCCTGTGCTACAAGAAGCAGCAATCGGAATCACCAATTGGCATGTTATCAGTGAGGAAATTAGATCAAACCCTTTATATTTACATAGTTTGTCTTTTTGCCCAAGCAACTATCGCCGGGGGTTGGGGGTGGTTATAATAATGTCAATTAATGCGACTCATTAATGCTTACGCAGCCCAGTTGGGCCTTCATAGAATCATAGAATTGGAAGGGCCATACAGGCCATCTAGTCCAACTCCCTGCTCAACGCAGGATCAGCCCAAAGCATCCTAAAGCATCCAAGAAAAGTGTGTATCCAACCTTTGCTTGAAGACTGCCAGTGAGGGGGGCTTCATCACCTCCTTAGGCAGCCTATTCCACTGCTGAACTACTCTGACTGTGAAATTTCTTTTCCTGATATCTAGCCTTTATCGTTGTACTTGAAGTTTAAACCCATTACTGCGTATCCTCTCGTCTGCAGCCAACAGAAACAGCATCCTGCCCTCTTCCAAGTGACAACCTTTCAAATACTTAGAGGGCTATCATGTCCCCTCTCAACCTCCTTTTCTCTAGGCTGAACATTCCCAAGTCCCTCAACCTATCTTCATAGGGCCTGGTCCCTTGGCCCCAGATCATCTTCGTCGCTCTCCTCTGTACCCTTTCAATTTTATCTACGTCCTTCTTGAAGTGAGGCCTCCAGAACTGCACCCAGTACTCCAGGTGTGGTCTGACCAGTGCCGTATACAATGGGACTATGACATATTGTGATTTTGATGTGATGCCCCTGTGATGTGATACAGCCCAAAATGGCATTCGTCTTTTTTACCGCTGCATCACACTGCCTGCTCATGTTTAGTTTACAATCCACAAGTACCCCAAGGTCTCGTTCACACGCAGTGTTACCTAGAAGCGTATCCCCCATCCAGTAGGCATGCTTTTCATTTTTCTGACCCAGATGCAGAACTTTACACTTATCTTTATTAAATTGCATCTTGTTCTCATTTGCCCATTTTTCCATTGTGTTCAGATCTCGTTGAACTCTGTCTCTATCTTCCGGAGTATTTGCCAGTCCTCCCAATTTGGTGTCACCTGCAAACTTGATGAGTAGTCCCTCCACCCCCTCATCTAGATCATTAATAAATATGTTAAAAAGTACCGGATCGAGCACCGAGCCCTGAGGTACCCCGCTACTCACCTCCCTCCAGTCTGATGAAACACCATTGACAACAACTCTTTGAGTGCGGTTCTCTAACCAATTCCCTCTCCACTTAACTATCTGAAAATCCGAAGCAACCGCCTGGCAGATCCAGACTGAACTGGCGTGAACAAAGAATTGCAAATATGCGAAGAAATTAACATACATATATCAAATTATTGCAGACGCAAATAAATCTGGCAGCAGAGGTGGAGCTGCTTCCCAAACCAGGCCACTCGAGTGGCGTGCCAAAGCTCTGACGCTTGCTCTCAGCCCTCCAATGCCCATGGGAGGAAATAAAAGGGGTGCCAAAAGACCTGGAGACTGCCCTGAGTACGGGAAGCAACAGGAAAGAGAATGGGAGACTCTAAGTGACCGGATGAGGTTGCCAACCTCCAGGTGGTTATCCACAACAATAACATCCACTGTGTAAAGACAACACCACAACAATTGGTGCAATGGGAAGGAAAGCATTTATTGAATGCTTGGAAAGGCCAAACAATTCATCGAAACATTGCAAAGATACCAATGACCTGGAAATGCCAACATCCAACCAAGGAACCGGTCAGTCAACACACATCTCCAGCAGATGGTTACAACTTCTCAGCCCACAAGTTGCCTCCATTCACAGTTTTGGGGTGCCAAGAAGAGACAGGCTTGCTTCAAGCACATGTTGAACAGCATGTATGGGAGAGAATGGCTGGATTTTTTTTAATGCAATTAGAAGAAGGAGAAAGAGAAGGAGAAGGAGAAGGAGAAGGAGAAGGAGAAGGAGAAGGAGAAGGAGAAGGAGAAGGAGAAGGAGAAGGAGAAGGAGAAGGAGAAGATGATGAAGAAGAAGATGATGAAGAAGAAGAAGAAGAAGAGTTAGTTCTCATATGCCGCTTTTCTCTCCCCGAAAGAGTCTCAAAGCAGCTTACAATCACCTTTCCTCTCCCAACCCTGTGAGGGAGATGAGGCTGAGGGGGCCCTGATATTCCTGCTCGGTCAGAACAGCTTTCTTAGTGTTGTGGTGAGTCCAAGGTCTCCCAGCTGGTTGCATGTGGAGGAGGAGCGGGGAATCAAACCCAGCTTTGCCAGATTAGAAGTCCGCACTCCTAACCACTACACCAAGCTGGCTCATTCACATCTGTATGAAGTGTCCCGATGCAAAATCAGATCACCTTCAGATCTACTTCAGCACAGACTGGCAGGAGCTCTCCAAGGCCTCCCACAGAGGCCATGGAGAATCTTCTCCAAGACCTTGGAAATCCTTCCAACTCTTGGCACCAAAGATCGCTTTTCAATCGGAGATGTCGGAGAGCAAACAGGTGCCAACGGGCACGCCAGCTGGTCCCCAGATTTGGCTGGCCCCCATTAGCCTGATCTCATCCAATCTCCAAAGATAGGCAGGGTCGACCCTGGTTGGTGTTTGGAAGCAAACCACCTCCACTTGCCGTTACCCTGCTCTGGATGGCCCAGGCTAGCCTGATCCCACCAGCTCTCGGAACCGAAGTTGGGTTGGCACGAGCTATTTAGGCGGGAGACTGCCAAGGAAGTCCAGGGTCACTACAGAGAAGCAGGAAATGCCAAACCATCTCTGAAAATGGCTTGCCTTCAAAACCTCCAGGGTTGCTGCCAGTTGGCTGAGACCGAAGGGCTCGTACCAGCAGGAGGAGGGGATGTAGATTTCAAGCAATTCAGTTTGTGGGTCTGTATGGCTATGCCAATGGTGGTGTGCTGACGCTGCTGTATACAGTCCGGGGAAAATGGGGATGGGGAGGGGGGGGCGACGACATAAAACCACATGTCCATCACCCCAAAACCCAGCCTCGCCCTTTCTGCTCCACGGTGGGTCGATACCAAAGCTGCAGCTCCCTGGCAGAGCCGATCGGTATTTCTTCCCTCCAAAGAAATTACCCTCTTTGACACAAGCTATTTGAAATACCTGGAGCGGAACAAGAGCAGCTGCCAAGGGGTTGGAGAGGTGGATGAGGGGTGGGGGAGAGCAGACAGAAAGAGACAGAGAGCAAGATTACTTGCCAAATCCTGCTTGCTCTCTCTCTCTCTCTCTCTTTCTTTCTCTCTCTCTCTTTCTCTCTCCACCCACTGCGGTGAGAGATGCAAAATGTTCATTCAAGGTTCCTTTTTTTCCCTATAGCAGACCATCAGTGTGTTTCCTCCCGCCCACCAGCTAGTAGTTTGGGCTCAAGTGAGAACGGAGATAGTCCACCCCATTAAATTTCTTTTAAAATAGTCATTTCCATTTTCATCCATGGCGCTGATTCCCGGATTGCTTGTCGCTGGCTCGGTGGAAGCATTGACTCCCAGGCTGTGCAGTTTTGGCATTTGCATGGACAAGTTACGTCCCTTAACTCCAGCACACCAGGTCAAATGTTGACGTCATACACGCCAAGATCGAAACATTCACGCATGTTATGGGAGAAATGCCATGGGAGGAGACCGGAAATAATAGGAATGCTTTTTTTTTTTAATTACAATTTCAATTTGCACAAGCAGAACTGAAGCAGGTCAAAACAGCAGGGATGAGAAATTCTCTCTCTCCTTCTCTTACGGTCCCGATTCTTAAGGATCACAACGTAACCCAAGCCGTTTGCGGTGCACAGAGCAGAGGAGGCCAACTGCAGTGGATATCTGAAGAGATCTGTGTGGGTGTGCCATGGGGTCGGGCTACATTCTGGCCTCATAGCTCTCCTTCCCACCTTGGGCTCTTTTGTTTCTTCTTCAACAAAAGGAGGAGGATCCACAGTGGAGTTGCTGAACAACTGGCAAACCTGACCCTTAGGGTTTGCCTTTTTTCCCAGACTCAGCAAGGTTCTCTCTCACAATTGACATTAAAGAAGCTCAAACTGGGTTTAGCAATTGTTCCAGGAATTAGCAAGCGGGTAGTGGGTAGGCAGAAATGTCCCCGACCTTATGCACAACAGCATTCGTCATGTCAGACTCATTTGATTTGCATCCAAGAGAGCAAGCCTGGTGTGGTGGGGAAGAATAGCCGCCTCGGATCTGGAGAACTGAGTTTGATTCCCCAAATCCTCCTCCGCATGCAGCCAGCTGAGTGACCTTGGTTCTCTTAGAGCTCTCTCAGCCCCACCTACCTTACAGGGTGTCTGTTGCGGGGAGAGGTAAGGAAGGCAATTGTAAGCCCCTTTGAGGCACATGAGGTCTGCTGGGTGATCTTGGTACACTCAAAGTTCTCTCAGAACTCTCTCAGCCCAACCTACCTTACAGGGTGTCTGTTGTGGAGAGAGGAAGGGAAGTTGCTTTGAGATGTATGAGGCCTGTTGGGTGACCTTGTGACAGTCAAAGTTCTCTCAGAGCTCTCTCAGCCTCACATGGTATGTGTGGTGGGAAGAAGGGAAAGTGATTGAAAATCCCTTTGAGACTCACGAGGCCTCCTGGGTGACCTTGGGACAAAGTTCTCTCAGAGCTCTCTCAGTCCCACAAATCTCCCATGGTGATTATTTTGGGGAGAGGAAAGGAAGCTGCTTTTAGACACATGAGGCCCGCTGGATGACCTTGGGACAGTCCAAGTTCTCTCAGAGTCCAACCTACTTCACATGTGTGGTGGGAAGAAGAAGGGAAAGGTGTTTGTAAGCCACTTTGAGACTCCTTTGGTTAATAAAAAGCAGGGTACAAAAATGCAGCTATTTTTTGTCTTGATCTTTTTCCTGTTAGGTTAGCCTAGTGACCTTCCAGACAAATGTGCCGTCAGTTATTGTGAGATTCTGAAGACACCAGCCAGCTAAGAATGTGGCCTTATCACCAACTGCTGCCCTTGCCCACCATCACTTGTGCCCCTCTGCCCTACCATTTTAAGGTATGTGGCAAGGTCACTGGAATGCCCCACAATGCTCTATAAAACCTGACAGGGTAGTTGCATCTATGCTCTCTCAGCAGCTGCTCCTCAGTGTAGTAGTTAAAGATAAAGGTAGAGGTATCCCCTGTGCAAGCACCGGGTCATGTCTGAATTCTAATCTGGCAAGCCGGGTTTGATTCTGCGCTCCCCGACATGCAGCCAGCTGGGTGACCTTGGGCTCGCCACGGCACTGATGAAGCTGTTCTGACCAAGCAGGAATATCAGGGCTCTCTCAGCCTCCCCTCCCTCACAGGGTGTCCGTTGTGGGGAGAGGAAAGGGAAGGCGACTGTAAGCCGCTTTGAGACTCCTTTGGGTAGAGAAAAGCGGCATATAAGAACCAACTCTTCTTCATGTGGCTTCCAAGTGAGCAGATGAATATCTACTAAGGACTTGTAACCTCTTAAGCAATGTGCCTATTCTATTTTTAACATCAGATAGGATAAGTTTTAGCAGAGGGACAGAAGGACTGTGTTTCCCCCAGTTTCTTTTGCTTAAATCTGTGTTGTGCAAAGATATGCTTTTAAACATGGTTGTTTTAATAAATCTTTTACCGATGTGAAGGGGAAAAAAACGCAACCAAAAAACTACCACCTGAGAATTGAGGCAGAACAGCTCAGTAGAGCCTTAAAGAACACGAAGACTTCTGCCGTTTAAGCTTTTGAGAATCAAACTCTCTTCACCACGTCTGACGAGGGGCCTTTGAGTTTGGAACACATACACCCTGGAAGCTTTGCTGGATGTGATTATATTCCTGCTGAGCTCCTTCTCAGACACTGTCCTTCCCAGTCTCCACCCCAGATTTCCAGGAATTTCTTAACCCAGGGTTATCAACCCTTCCCCAAAAGTTTCCATCTTTGGCAGGCTGGAAAAGCCTTCTCCTGCTTGCTCCTGGTCATGGGATTTCCCATTCTTTGCTTCTCTCTCTTTCTTTTCCCATCTGTCTTTCTTCCCAATGAGGACTCAAAGTGGCTTTCTAAATGACTTTGACAAAGATATATATTTTCCCCAGACTAAAGTATGGTCACTGCACAACAACCAAAAAGGAAGTGGAGGCAATATCGTGTATTTTGAATTTGCAGGAGACCTAACACCAGGAAAGAGGTGTGTGTTCGTATGTGGAAGGGGGCACTAGGGATGTGGTCTGGCAGCCAATGGGCTAGCAGCCTGAAAAAGTTTGGGAATTACTGACCTAGAAGCATAGATTCAAATGGGTAGCCGTGTTGGTCTGAAGTAGCACAATAAAATCAGAGTCCGGTAGCATGTTTAAAACCAACAAAGATTTATTCAGGGAGTGCTTGCACTCGAAAGCTCATGCCCTGAATAAATCTTTGTTGGTCTTAAAGGTGCTACTGGACTCTGATTTTATTGACCTAGAAGCAGAAAGAGCACTCATGACATATAAAATGCGCTAAGAAGCCAGATGGTCCCTGGGGCTGGAGAGCGCTTGAGAACACAGGAATGGAGAACTCAGAGGAGCGAAACCAGCCAGCTGCCCAAAGGGCGTCTTGGGACTTTCGTCAAGCTGCTATGGCATGAGCCAGGGGCAAATATAAGATTAGGTGGCTTTAGGACAGAGCTCTTCATCTCAGCTTCCCCCTGACAGCAGGTATCACAAAAGAGTCTTCAGCACAGAGCACAGGTCTAGTGATATTTGTGATTCTTAGCCACATGATTATGAGACTCTAAACTGAATCAGCAGCACTTGGATGCCTGTCAATGCCCCTGCCTCATTAAGATCCTCCGTGGTGCACAAAGTAGGAGTATCGGATTAGTATCTTGGATTCCCAGGTTCAAATCCCCACTTGAGACATGGGAGTTTGCTGGGGACTGTGGGCCAGTCACATTCTCAGTCTCACCTACTCCACAGGGTTGTTGTGAAGGAAGAAGAGCTGGTTTTTATACCCCGCTTTTCACTGCCCAAATCGCAAAGCGGCTTCCAATAGCCTTCCCTTCCTCTCCCCGCAACAGACATCCTGCGAGGGAGGTGAGGCGGAGAGAACTCCTGACAAGACTGCTCCGGGAGAACAGCACTATCAGGGTTGTGAGGAGCCCAAGGTCAACCAGCTGGCCACATGTGGCAGAGTGGGGAATTGAACCCGGCTCACCAGATCAGAAGCTACACTGTGAAAGAAAGATGTATGTAAGCCATCTTGGATCCTCTTTGAGGAGAATGGCAGGGTATAAGCAAAATAATATAATTAAATTAAAAAAAATACTTCCTGCATCTGCTTACAAAACAAAGGGATGGCTCACATCTCTGTAAAAGCATAGAAGGGGTGGATTTTAGCCACTTGTAGCAATTTCAAAGCATCAAACCAGGAACATGATATTTCTTCGGGATCAACTCTGAGTCCCAGACAGCAATTTCGCCTCCAGAGGAGGCGAACATGTCTGTTCTCAGCTGCAGAACCCACCCAAAAGACACACATACACACACTACACACACACACACCCTTGTCTGCTGGGTGGATTGGCTCATAGTCTTCTGGCTATGAAATCACAGGCCGTGATAAAAAGAGTTCCCAGGCCTCGGCCACGTAGAAGGGTGGCATGAACCCCCCTCCCGCCAAGGAACACTCCCCCCTCTCTCTCCTTCCTCCCTGGGCCCCCTCCTGCCAGTCTCTCCATCTCTCCTGCCTTTCAGGAAGGCAGGATGGCGGCTACCCCCGCCCCCGCGCTGTTCGGGGAAGCCCGGCTCAGGCGAGGATTCCTGGTAGGCAGGCTGCCTGACTCGCCCGCCTAACACGGATTTCCCCCCTTCTCCTCCCTCCCCCTCTCCTCCCTCCCTCGGCCCACGCATCCCCCTCTGCAGAGAGATGCCCCGTTGTCATGGCGACGAGGCAGGCCTGGACCAGTCTCCCCCGTCTCCCTCCCTCCCAGCCCCATCCTTGCGCCGGGGAGGATCAAAAGGCAGGCAGATGCAGGCATCAATAATTCATTTGCCATGCCTGCCGGCTTTCCCTCGCCTCTCCCCCTCCCTGCCCCCTCCCCCGCCCCAAATGCGCAGAGGGAGGAGGGATTCCCCGCCTCCAAAAATAGCCTGCATCGTGGCTGGGGAGGAGTGGGGGGGGAGGGCGGGCGCAAGGAGGGGCAATGCTGCTTGTCTCTTCCCTTGCAGGAATCCAGCTCGATTTGGGACGTGCCTGGCTGGGGAGGGAGGGAGGTGGGGGGAGTCGGAGGGAGAGGGCTTCCCTGCCCGCCCCCGCCCAGCTCAGCCACTGCAGCAAGGCAAGGGCGCGCACAAAGCGCCGCAGGGAGCGGCGCTAGGAATAGCCGAGCCGTGCGTGCAGAGACTCGTAATGGGGTCTCCCCGGCGCCTGGCAGGCGGGCGGGCGCGCGGGGAGGGGGGGGGAGCTCGTGACTGCAGCCCAGAGCC
This sequence comes from Paroedura picta, assembly GCF_049243985.1. Lineage (NCBI taxonomy): Eukaryota > Metazoa > Chordata > Lepidosauria > Squamata > Gekkonidae > Paroedura > Paroedura picta. The sequence goes on along the minus strand of NC_135372.1, from coordinate 12,996,032 downwards.
TCGGGAAATTCAGTGCGCGCCCAGCCACATGCGCCCTTGCGCCCGGTTCCATGCTTCTCTGCAGAGGGTTCCAAATTGGGAGGAGTAGCCAGCAGCAGCATCCCAGCGGGAGTCGGAGGCAGAGTTCAACAAGATCTGAACCCGCCGGGGAAGGGGGGAGGGGAAAAGGAGAGGCTGAAATATTTTTGGAAGTAAAATATTGTTTTGATTAAATTATCTCCATTCTACAACAAAGCCCCATCTATACAGCTGATTTTCCAAAATACATGTAACTCTTTTATGTACAGATCTTTCAGGCAACTAACTGCAGCTTACAAATTACACAATTCAACATTAGCAATTTAGGAAAATAGATAAAATTGAAAGGGTACAGAGGAGAGTGACGAAGATGATCTGGGGCCAAGGGACCAAGCCCTATGAAGATAGGTTGAGGGACTTGGGAATGTTCAGCCTGGAGAAAAGGAGGTTGAGAGGGGACATGATAGCCCTCTTTAAGTATTTGAAAGGTTGTCACTTGGAGGAGGGCAGGATGCTGTTTCTGTTGGCTGCAGAGGAGAGGACACGCAGTAATGGGTTTAAACTACAAGTACAACGATATAGGCTAGATATCAGGAAAAAAATTTTCACAGTCAGAGTAGTTCAGCAGTGGAATAGGCTGCCTAAGGAGGTGGTGAGCTCCCCCTCACTGGCAGTCTTCAAGCAAAGGTTGGATGCACACTTTTCTTGGATGCTTTAGGATGCTTTGGGCTGATCCTGCGTTGAGCAGGGGGTTGGACTAGATGGCCTGTATGGCCCATTCCAACTCTGATTCTATGAAATTATAAATTACAGGATTCAAAGTCCCACCATCCACACAACAACGCTCCGAGGATTACACAAGCAGAGGGGCAGAGTGCTGCGCCTGGGCCGCACGACTGAGAACTAGCGTGCAGACTGGAGGGGGTGAGACACTGCTGGGGAGCAGTGGGTAGGATCTTGGGGGACTCGTGGAGGATAAGCGAAATAGGAGCAGGTAGTGGGATGTAGTGGTAAACAAGGCGAATGCAGTCTTGGGCTGTCTCAACAGAGACATCACATTAGAAGAGAATGCAGAAGAGAGTGACAAGGATGATCCGGGGCTGGGGACGAAGCCCTAAGAGGAAAGGTTGAGGGACTTGGGAATGTTCAGCTTGGAGGAGAGGAGGCTGAGAGGGGACAGGATGGCTCCCTTGAAGTATCTGAACGGTTGTCCCTTGGAGGAGAGCAGGGAAAGGTTCCTGTTGGCAGCAGAGGATAAGACCTGCAGTAATGGGTTTAAACTAGAAAGATATCAGCTTGATATTAGGGGGGGGGGGAAATCGAATTCAGAATAGTTCAGCAGTGGAATGGGCTGCCTAAGGAGGTGGTGAGCTCCCCCTGACTGTCAATCTTCAAGCAGTGGCTGGACAAAGACTTCTCCAGGATGCTTCAGGCTGGTCATGCATTGTGCAGGGGGCTGGAATAGATAGCCTGCAGGGCCCCTTCCCACTCTAGGATTCTATGAATCTAGTTCAACAGTGGAATGGGCTGCCTCAGGAGGGGGGGAGCTCCCCCTCACTGGTGGTCTTCAAGCAGCGACTGGACAGAGACTTATCCTGGATGCTTGAGGCTGATCCTGCATTGAGCAGGGGGTTATCTAGATGGCTTGTGTGGCCCTTTCCAACTCTATGGTTCTATGATTTCCACTCCATTGCCCACTCCCTCATTCTTCCAAATCTATGGAATGCTTTTTATTCCCCAGCCACCCAGGGATCACTCACATACAAATGGGTTAAAGGAAAGGAAAAGTGGGAGACATGAGCAGAAACGTCCCCTGATCATAAAGCATATGCATGAGCCCAAACCTGGATAGCCCAGGGACAGCCTTATCTGGTCAGATTTCAGAAGTTTAGCAGGGTTGGCCTAATATTTGGACATGAGATTTCCAAAGAAGTCCAATGTCACCATGCAGCAGGCAGGCACTGGCAAACCACCTCTATGTCTTTGCCTTGCCTACCAACTCACCCTAACAGGAGAAGACAGAAATTTTGCATGCACTGGATCAGGGGTAGTCAAACTGCGGCCCTCCAGATGTCCACGGACTACATTTCCCAAGAGCCCCTGCCAGCGAATGCAGTTTGACTACCCCTGCACGGGATAATGCATTTTAGAAGCAGCAAAAGCACATCAAATGTACATTCTCCAACATGGGTGAAAGTATTTGTTATTTTTTTGGCCAGGCCGAGGGGTAGGGAAACATACCTTGGCATTCAGCTATTATTGTTTGGATAGGGAGTACAATATAAAGGTAAAGGTAAAGGTATCCCCTGTGCAAGCACCGGGTCATGTCTGACCCTTGGGGTGACGCCCTCTAGCGTTTTCATGGCAGACTCAATACGGGGTGGTTTGCCAGTGCCTTCCCCAGTCATTACCGTTTACCCCCCAGCAAGCTGGGTCCTCATTTTACCGACCTCGGAAGGATGGAAGGCTGAGTCAACCTTGAGCCAGCTTCTGGGATTGAACTCCCAGCCTCATGGGCAAAGCTTTCAGACGGCTGCCTTACCACTCTGCACCACAAGAGGCTCTTAGGAGTACAATATAGAAAATGCAATAAATACAAAATATAACCTCACCTTTTTCTTTAAAAACCAAGGAAGATGTGATATGAGCCTTTCCTTTTAATCTCCAGCCTCTCATTTCTTGTTTCACAACCCGAAGATTCACAGCCAAATCAAGAGCTTTAAACTGGGGGGCTGCTGAGGGTTTGAGTCCCCACTCTTCCACATGCAGCTGAGTGACCTTGGGCTACTCGCAGTCCTGTTAGAGCTGTTCTCACAGAGAACAGGGATTTCAGGGATTTCTCTGTCCCACTGTCTTCACAAAGTGCCTAATATGGGAAGAGGAAGGGAAGGTAACTGGAGGCCACAATGTCTCCTTCGGGTAGAGAAAAGTGGCATATAAGAACTTCTTCTTCTTCTTCTACCTGAAGGCTCAAAAAGGTTGGAGCCCCCTGGTCCAGAAGATTCTGCAGAGAAAACCTCCAACAAGAATGTTCTCAAATGGGGCGAGCAGTGTGAGGGCCTCCCCCCCACCTGGGGGCTTTTCTAAGCCATCAATCAACCCAAATTGTACAACTCCCTTTGGACCAATCTCTGCAACACCACCACTTCCCACTCAGTGAAACTGGAAAATGAAATCTACAGTCAGGTGGGTTGCCACAGGTGGGATATGCAAGGACCAAATTGAAATAGCAAACTTAGCTTGTATGGCCACTCTTTGTTTGGGTTTCATTGGGGGGGGGGGCATAATAAAATTAAAAAAAAAATTATGTCAGCATTGGGTTTTGATGGGCTGATGTAACCTTCTTAACGGTGGAATGCTGAGAGATTGTGAGACCAAGGAAGCAAGACGACTATGTGGTCAGTGACCCAAACTCCCCAGGAGCCATTATCTTCAAAAATAGGCATCCAGAAGGTCGGAGTTCGATAGAGGGGGAGAAGAACAGGAAATAATAGTCTGCTTCTTGACGCTGTGTGTAGGGCAGGAGCTGCAAGAGGGCAGCGTTTTATTTCTTTGTGTGCTGGTGCTGATGAAAACTGCAAGACAAAGGGCCATTCTGCACCGGGATCCATGTAGCAAATTGTTTGCTGAACGAAAAATCACCATTTAAAATAGTGGAATTCGTCGTTATGCATACCTGCCTTTGTAGTGGAATCCAGTTGCGTTTCTATCGTTTCCCACAGGGTTCCGGTCTCGGCAAAAATTGCTAGAAAGGAAGCGCTATTGCCAAGCTCGTCCCACCCCTGGCCGTCAAGCAGCCAATGGGCGGCCGTTAGCATGGTCCCAAACAGCCCCTTTCCCTTTAAGGAAGTTTAAAAAAAAAAACACCCGTTGCAACGAATATGCATTGATTCGTTGCAACGGAGAGACCCATCCAGCTGGCAGGTGGTGTTTGAGCTGCCGTTTCATCGTTGCCATGCTCCCCCCCCCCCAAGTGAAAAAAAAATCCCCCCCCTCATGGGCGTGATTTTCGGCAGAAAACAGTGTGAAAAATAAAAGGAAAATAAACCAGCAAACGGGCTTCTGTGTTGCTTGTGCTTAGTGACTTTAAACAGAGGGACTGCAGCTGGGGAAGCCTCCCTGGGTAAACGAAGGCTCGCTGGTATGTTGATCTCCGCTTGCTCGGAGAAAAAAAAATGGCGATCACTTTCCCGGAAGATCAGAGGAGAGAGCCAGGGGGAGGGACTTTGCAGAAACCACAACAATGGTAATGCACAGAACTTTCCCGCTAGTGTTGCAGATTGGTTGCAGGAGTGTAGCGCTTTCCGGAGGGTGAATCCACTTTTTGGGATTTCCCTGAAAGCGCTACAACGAAACACTTTTTGCAGATCGGTTTCAGGAGTGTTGCAGATTGTCAACGACGTTGTGCATAACGGCAAATCAGTAGCGATTTCAATTGGCAACCATTGTGCAATTTTGAAGGAGTGCGGAAAGCCCCAAAGAGTTGACATCTAACACAGATTCCTTTGTTCAGGACAAAAGGATAGACCAGGGGTAGTCAAACTGCAGCCCTCCAGATGTCCATGGACTACAATTCCCAGGAGCCCCTGCCAGGAACTAGCAAGGGCTCCTGGGAATTGTAGTCCATGGACATCTGGAGGGCCGCAGTTTGACTTCCCCTGGGATAGACTCCTAGAATCCTAGAGTGGGAAGGGGCCACACAGGCCATCTAGTTCCACCCCCTGCTCAATGCAGGATCAGCCTTAAGCCTCCAGGATAAGTAGCTGTCCAGCTCCTGCTTAAAGAGGGGGAGCTTCTTAAAGAGAGGGAGCTGCCTAGTGACGGGGAGCTCCCCACCTCCTGATGCACCCCATTCCTCTGCTGAACTACTCTGACTGTGAATAATTTTTTTTCCTGATTTCTAGCCAACACCTAGTTTAAACCGATTACAGTGGGCCCTCTCCTCTGCTGCCAACAGGAACTGCTCCCTGCCCTCCTTCAAGTGACAACCTTTCAAATACTTCAAGAGAGCCATGATATCCCCTCTCAATCTTCTCTTCTTTCCTCCTAGGGCTTGTTCCCCAGATTCCAGATCATCCTCGAGGCTTTCCTCTGCACCCTCTCTAGTGTGCCCATGTCTTTTGTGAAGCGAGGCCTTCAGAACTGCACAGGTGCATTCTGACCCATGTGGTATAGAGTGGGATGATGCAGTACCTCAACCTGGGCCTAGTCTGCACACACAGGATAATGCACTTTCAATGTGCTTTGGCAGCTGGATTTTCCAGTGCAGAACAGGAAAATCTAAAGTGCATTGAAAGTGCATTATCTATTGTGTGCAGAACAGGCCCAGGATAGCCCAGGCCAGCATGACCTCATTGGATTTCTAAAGTTAAGCAGGGTTGATCCTGACTAGTATTTCGATGGGAGATCACCGAGGAAGTCCCGGCCTGGTCAGTAGGCATTGGCAGGCGACAGCAAGCCACTTTTGAATGTCTCTTGCCTTCAAAACCCTACACCGCAAGGTAGCTGTGTCCTGACAGCAAAAACAAGAGAGAGAGAAGGATGGAGTGCCAAACTGTACACAGCAAGGGGAAGGCGGTAAAGAAATCTGCAATGACTTGTGCACATTTTTTTTGATCCAATTAACATATGTCATCCTCACAAACATCCCTGCATGGTAACCTTGGCTGCTGAAAAACAGCTTGTTCTAGAAGTCGTCCCATGAACTTCATGACAGGAGACGTATTCGAATCCTGGCCCTCCTGTTTCTATTGCCATTATGAGTTTAACGTGAGAAAAGTTCCCTGCTGGATCAGACCTATTTCCTACAGTGGCCAGGAAGCCTTGAATGTAGGGCTCAAAGAAGACAATAGCCATTCCTCAGTGGCTGACATGTAGAGGTAGACTGCTTCTGATCATGAAGGTTCTACTTAGCTATCGGAGATAGACTGGATAAGACGACAAGTGAACACAACTGGATAAGACAGCGAGTGAAACACCATGATCACCACCCTATTTCTCACATAGCCTTCCCTTTGGGGCCATTCCCGTAAGCATCTAGCATTCAGAGATAGACTGCTTTCAAGCCTGCAGGCTCCATCGCCAGCGATAACCTTAGATAAAATGACCTTTCATGAGATTTTTTAAAAATACTATCTCCTAAAAAGGGGTTTGATAGAAGTTCCCGAGAAGGGTTTTTCTAAAACCGTAAGGACTGACATCGTATAACTGGATAATCAGACCCAGGTTTATGCACAAAGGCTTAGCCTTTCCCATCACAACATACAACACACCATTTCCATCCATCCATGCTATATAATGGGAACCTTCTCCCAAAATACATTCAAGTTTTCTGTGTAACGATCACTGTCCTATGCAGTTCATTCTCTAGCTTCTCCTCCAGCAAAATAATTCCACCACCTGCCAGCAAAGTTTAATAACAACAACAACAACAACAACAACAATAATAATAAAACTGTTTGTCCACATGTCTATAGAAGGACCAAACAACACACTACACCAAGGGTAGTCAAACTGTGGGCCCTCCAGATGTCCATGGACTACAGTTCCCATGAGCCCCTGCCAGCCAATGCATTCGCTGGCAGGGGTTCATGGGAGTTGTAGTCCATGGACATCTGGAGGGCCGCAGTTTGACTACCCCTGCACTACACAAAAAAATTAATAGACTCAAATGCAACGTTTTTTTTTTTAATGGAAACTTTCAAAACCCATCCGGAGAGCATTTCACTCTCCCCCGAACATTTTTGTGCTGACATGAAAGCCATCCTTCTTCAAATGAAGGGAGATCCTCAGCATAAAATCATCCAATTGGAATTCATAAGGAAGTCTGATCATTTCCCTAGGTCTGAATCTAGGCTAAAGCTCTCACGCTTGCTCATTAACAATTGGACGTTGACAAATCATAGCCAACCTGTGGTCACCTTGGGGTTCTCAAAGCAAAAAAGATATTCCTTGGATTGAGTTGCCAGGTCCAGGTTGGAAAATTTGGAGAGGACACCATAGAGTCCACCCTCCACCCTGGAGTCATGGGGCTTCACGAGAGCTTCCCAGCCTTTCCCCTATATCCTGCCATTATAGACTCAGCCACAAGCATTGCCATGAAAGCAGGGAACTGGTCACTTCCCTTGACCCGGGGGTGGTGTTCTCATGTGGTTACTGCACCTGGTAAAGTGGGTGGGGCCTGCATGCCTGCTCCTGCCTCAAACCAGTGGTCCCCAACCTTTTTATCACCAGGGACCGGTCAGCCCTTGACAATTTTACTGAGGCTTGGGTGGGGGGTAGTCTTTTGCCAAGGGACGTTGCTGCCGCCTGAGCCCCTGCTCTGCTTGCTTTCCTGCAGGCGCCCCTGACTTCCCGCCACCCACTGGGGGGCGCTGCCAGCAGCATCTGCGCAGTGCCATGCTGAGGGGGAGCCCCAACCATAGCGACCCCCGGAGAGCCCTAAAGGCGAGCCGGCGACAGAGTGGCAGGGCAGACCCCGAGGCAGCAGCCGGGGAGGAGGACGAGGAGGAGATGCGGCCCAGTACCAGTCTCCAGACCGGGGGTTGGGGACAGCTGCCTCAAACCACCTCCTTTGTCTCCCCCACTCAGTCCTCCCCAGATGTGGAAGGGAGATGTGACCAGCTGACATCATATCTGGACCAGTTCCAGGGCTTCCCGAAGCCTGAAAATAGGTCCATTAGGGCTCACAGTTCTTCAGGCAGCTCATTCCACCAGGTAGGGGCCAGGACCAAATAGGCCCTGGTTGAGGCCAGGTGTGCTTCCTGTGGTCCTGGCACCCTCTTGCCCAGCTTGTCCAGTGGTTTGGCATTTAAGGTTCTGTGACTTCTTTTTTTAATGTCATCCATGGTCTGGGCCCAGCATACTTGAGGGACTGCCTCTCTGCCTATGCACCCCAAAGAGCGCTTCACTTTGTAAATGGAGTCTGGCCTATCCTGACCCTGTCAATATTTTGTGGGTTTTTCTCTCTGCCATCTTGAGCAGGTGACCTTAAACTGGGAATTGTCCTTGTCCTAGAGCCAGTTTGGTGTAGTGGTTAGGAGTGCGGACTTCTAATCTGGCATGCTGGGTTCCCCCACATGCAGCCAGCTGGGTGACCTTGGGCTCGCCACGGCACTGATAAAACTGTTCTGACCGAGCAGTGATATCAGGGCTCTCTCAGCCTCACCCACCCCACAGGGTGTCTGTTGTGGGGAGAGGAAAGGGAAGGCAACTGTAAACCGCTTTGAGCCTCCTTCGGGTAGGGAAAAGCGGCATATAAGAACCAACTCTTCTTCTTCTTCTTCTTCTTCTTCTTCTTCTTCTTCTTCTTCTTCTTCTTCTTCTTCTTCTTCTTCTTCTTCTTCTTCTTCTTCTTCTTCTTCTTCTTCTTCTTCTAAATACCAACCGACTGGGGGGCTCTGACCCCCAAGGAATTCGGTTTGGCCTCAACCAGGGCCAGGGCATTGTCCATCCTGGCCCCTCCTTGCTGGAATGAGCTCCCAGAGGAGATCAGGGCCCTGTTGGAGCTGTCCAGTTCTGTAGGGCCTGTAAGATGGAGCTCTTCCACCAAGTATTACTTGGGGGCAGTGATTCTAATAACATCTATGGGCCCTTTGTGATAAAAATACTCCCATAGAGACACCCAGCCAGGAAAAAACTAAGACAACGAATCAATGCTATTGATCCAGATGCCGCTAATTTGATAATAAGTTTTTAAATTGTTAATGTTTCGTGTTTTATTTTGTTGATTTTAACTGCTATGTACCCCAGTCCCAGGAGGGTGGTATAAAATTTTAATTAATAACAACAACAATTACCACCACCAAACAATCCATTCTTTAAAACTAGTATAAAAGAGTATTACAAATATAATTTACATGCAGCCCCTTTCTGATAAAACTTGGGGAATTCCAGCTCTTCCTTTAGGGGTAGGGTCTCAATTTTCCTTGTATTTTTTGGCAGGGTTTCAAAAAAGAATCCACCCGGTGCTTCTCACCCATGATTTTTTCTTTTTGCTTGGTTCCAAGAGTGTGCAACTTTGAAAACGCCACCAGACTCCTTATGGCTTTTATCGCGGAAAAATAGCACACCGTGGAATTTTCCATCGTGGTTGTTGGGTGTTTATTTGGGGGGGGGGGGGGAGAGGGTTTCGACATAGCTCCAGCTTTAAAATCTATTCCAATTACCAGCGGATTAAAAGCCCTTTTGCCCTTCATGCGACCTTGGTGCGGTGCTCCCGCAGCAGCCCCTTGGACTCCTAAGCCGTTATCTCAGCCCCTGCAGTGGAAGATGCTGGAAGGCATCCTATCTACCCGCAGCAAGAGCTGGCATTGCTACAGAGAGAGAGAGAGAGAGAGAGAGAGAGAGAGAGAGAGAGAGAGAGAGAGAGAGAGATAAGGCACACAAAAAAAGAAAGAAAGGAAAACCTGAGCTGAGATCCCTGCCAGGCAGGAAGGATCAGTGCCAGGAACAATACTGCGGGTGGGTGGGTGGGAACACAAGAAGAAGAAGAAGAAGAAGAAGAAGAAGAAGAAGAAGAAGAAGAAGAAGAAGAAGAAGAAGAAGAAGAAGAAGAAGAAGAAGAAGAAGAAGAAGAAGATTCCTCTCCCCACAACAGACACCCTGTGGGGTGGGTAAGGCTGAGAGAGCCCTGATATCACTGCTCGGTCAGAACAGTCTTATCAGTGCCGTGGGGAGCCCAAGGTCACCCAGCTGGCTGCATGTGGAGGAGCACAGAATCGAACCCAGCATGCCAGATTAGAAGTCTGCACTCCTAACCACTACACCAAACTGGCTCTAGGACTAGGACAATTCCCAATTTAAGGTCACCTGCTCAAGATGGCAGAGAGAAAAACCCGCAAAATATTGACAGGGTCAGGATAGGCCAGACTTTCTCAACATATTTTTTACCATTGAGAAACCCCTGGAACAATTGCCAGGCTTCGAGAAACCCCAGAAGGGTTCAGTGAGGCAGAATATGGTTGGGGGGACATAGGTGTGGACATGCCCACCTGGGGCCCCTCCCCTTCCCACCCCCTCCATGCCCATCATTGTGTGTGCGTCTGTATGTGGGGTCAACATGACAATGCCTGCAGAGTAAAATACCTGCAGAGTTGATCTTTATAGTCTAGAGATGAGCAGTGATAGTAGAGACAATGGTAGAGGCTTGCAGGCTGAGGTTGCAGGCTAGGGGCTCTGGCCAGCCCTTACCAGCAACAGTTGGTATTTTTGGATGCAAACAGGCAGACAGACCAGCATGGGTCTTGCGAGTCTGGAAAGTGCAGGAAGGTCTAAATAAGGAACATTTTGAGCCTGTAACTGTAAATGGTAAACGAGTAACTGGCTAGAGAGTCGTAGGAACTTGTGTCACTTTTCTCAAGCTTGGCCTGGTAAATAAAAAACAGTATTTGCCAGGAAGGTCCTATGAACTCAAAGGCATAAGTGGCCCAGAATTTCTAGTGGCGCTAGCTTTCCAGGAAAGGAGACAGTGAGACTTTGGGGGGGGGGGATTAGGTGATTCGCTTTTATTAGGCAATGACTTGATCTTGTGGACAACAACAGGGACTGCAGTTGCCTCAGGCTTCAGAAGAATCAGCCATCACCAGCCGACCAACAGACTGTGCTACCCAAGGGGTGCCTATGGCCACATGCATTCCTTTTGAAAGGGTGCACATGATGGGGGAGAGCTTTCCCCTTCACCCTAACTGCCTGGAGATGAGCTGTATTTCCAGGGGATCCTTAGATCCCACCTGGAGTCTGGCATCCATAAATCTCACTGGGGTACAGTTCTAAAGATATCCCCCCTCCAAAGCAGCCATTTCTGTATGGGGAGCTGGTCTCTGTATGGGGAGCTGGAGTTGAGCAGTAATTCCAAGAGATCTCCAGGCCTCGCATGGAGGGTATAATGCCCCTAGCCTATTCCAGGTCAAGAAAACATTGCAGAGAAGTGGTAAGGTTGCCAGACAGGTGTAGGTTCACCTGTTTTTAAGGGAAGCCTTGGAACCTGGGAACCTGGAACTGATGCCCTGGCCAATCAGGGCTTTTCTACAGTGTTGGTGGCTCTGCAGCAAGCTATTTCAGGGAAAGCAGACAGCTGCACCTTTACTTATGCTGATTTTTCAAATATCAAGGACTATATCCACACCAGGATATCACGGGGGGGGGGGGGGAAGGTAGATCATTCCAGATCAGTCATGCATGTTACAGCTGAAAAATTTAAATGGCCCAAAATCAAAATGGAAATCGCATTCAGTATAGACAGCAGGGATTGAATCAACCTTGGAATCTTCTTGGAGAAGAGTGACAAGTGGAGTACCCCAAGGATCTGTCCTGGGGCCTGTGTTGTTCAACATATTTATAAATGATTTGGATGAGGGATTAGAGGGGATACTTATTAAATTTGCAGACGATACTAAACTGGGAGGGGTAGCAAACACAACTGAAGACAGCAATAGAATACAGGATGATCTTGGTAGGCTCGAGAAGCGGGCTAAACTGAATAAAATGAAGTTCAATAGGAACAAATGTAAAGTTCTGCATTTAGGTAGGAAAAACCAAATAAAAGAATATAAGATGGTGGAGACTTGTCTTGGCAGTAGCATGTGCGAAAAGGATCTAGGAGTCTTAGTAGACATTGAACATGAGTCAGCAGTGTGACTCAGTGGCTAAAAAGGTAAATGGGATTTTGGGCTGTATCAAATGGAGTATCGTGTCCAGATCCTGGGAGGTGATGGTACCACTTTGCTTTGCTCTGGTTCAGCGTCACTTGGAGTCCTGTGTTCAGTTTTGGGCACCCCAGTTGAAGAGGGATGTTGACAAACTGGAATGTGTCTAGAGGAGGGCAACAAAGATGGTGAGGGGTTTGGAGACTGAAACATATGAAGAAAGGTTGGGGGAGCTTGGTCTGTTTAGCCTGGAGAGGAGACGACTGAGAGGGGATCTGAGAACCATCTTCAAGTATTTAAAAGGCTGCAATATTGAGGATGGAGCAGAGTTGTTCTCTCTTGCCCCGGAGGGACGGACCAGAACCAAAGGGGTGAAGTTAATTCAAAAGAAATTCCATCTCAACATCCGGAAGAAGTTCCTGACAGAGCGGTTTCTCAGTGGAACAGGCTTCCTCGGGAGGTGGTGGGTTCTCCATCTTTGGAAATTTGTAAACAGAGGCTGGATAGCCATCTGACGGAGAAGCTGATTCTGTGAAGGCAAAGGAGTGGCAGGTTACAGTAGATGAGCGATTGGGATGTGAGTGTCCTGCATAGTGCAGGGGGTTGGACTAGATGACCCATGAGGTCCCTTCCAACTCTATGATTCTATGATTCTATGACCTGGGATTGGAATAAAAGCTCCGTGCAGATTCAGCCCAAGTGAGTCACTAAACCCACACCGAACCATGAGCTAGTGCCCATTGCATTACAGCACACAACGAGCTTTACTATTAGTGGTTCTATAAAAAGGGTATTTAATTGGCTCAGTTACCAGCCCCCCCCATAAACACTTTGTGCTTCCCTTCTCCCATTTTCCAGTCTGTGGCCCCCTTCATACATGTCAGGACTCCTCAGGAGTCCATAAGGCTCCTGTTGAAAATGGCTGGGCTTGACTTGCCTTTCTCCACGACTGAATCAAACTCGCCTAACAGATCATGCTAAGCCCACCCACCGTGCTGGAGCACTGAAGCCAGAGGAGCCTGCACAGCTGATGGCTGCTAGCACGCTATTGTTTATTTATCATATGGCATGTGTGTGTGTTACAGCAAGCGACTGATGTTGGAAAGCGGCTTGCCATGGTCTGCCTCCATGCCATGACCCTAGTGTTCCCTGGAGATCTCCCATCCAACTACTAAGGGAGGCTGATCGGGCATGGCCAGGCTTTCCGGGTCAGAGATTGCCAGCCTGTAGTCTGCTAACAGCTGACCTCCCTCCCTAACTTTCCTGGCTCCCAGCTCAGCCAGATATTGTAAAATGTTAGCACCTGTTAATCGGAGCCCATTTAGTTTCATTGCTATCTTTAAGTGTTTCTGTAGGTGGATTTCTAAGTCTGATGTGGAGGTTTATTGAGAATTCACTACTTTGGGAGGAAAGATGTCATTAAAATATATTAAAATAATAATTATTATTATTTTAAATGCACCAGCGCTGAGAAGAAAGGAGCCTAGTGTCCGATATGGGGTTACCCTCAGGCCAGGATCCTTGGCACCTTGCAAATGTGCCCATGTTTCCATCTCTCAGGGAGTGGAAGGGGGGGCTTTCCACTGTACCTCCCCCCACCCATGCACCCCTTTGCAAGCCATTCCTCATGGGCTCTGCTCAGCACAGACTCTGTCCTCCCCCTCCCCTACATCCAAGAGGGTTGATATCTAGCTCGTTCTGTAAACCTGCAATTACTGTTCAAGCCACCACCTAATTAACAATGGCATTTCCCCCCTTTTTCAGGCAGAGAAGACGAGATTTGCCAGTAATAGAAATTGGTGGTTGGGGAAATGTAAGAAAAGCCCTGCTGGACTGTATCAGTGGTATTTCTAGTCCAGCATCCTGTCTCACACAGTGGTTACCTAGTTCCTCTGGAGGGCCAATGACAGGGAGAAAAAGAAGAAGAGTCAGTTTTTATGCCCCGCTTTTCACGACCTGAAGGAGTCTCAAAGCAGCTTACAATCGCCTTCCCATCCTCTCTCCACAACAGGCACCCTGTGAAGGAGGTGGGGCTGCTCACCCTGTGAGGTAGGAGTTTCATAAAAATACGGAAAGAAGGCGGCGGACTCACAGCTGCCAACCAAATGCCTCTGGAAGGTCCCAAGCAGGGTGTGAAGGTAGCAAGTGAACAACTTCATCTAGAAGAAGAAGAAGAGTTGGTTCTTATATGCCGCTTTTCCCTACCCGAAGGAGGCTCGAAGTGGCTTACAGTCGCCTTCCCATTCCTCTCCCCACAACAGACACCCTGTGGGGTGGGTGAGGCTGAGAGAGTCCTGATATCACTGCCCAGTCAGAACAGTTTTATCAGTGCCGTGGCGAGCCCAAGGTCACCCAGCTGGTTGCATGTGGGGGAGCGCAGAATCGAACCCGGCATGCCAGATTAGAAGTCCGCACTCCTAACCACTACACCAAACTGGCTCTCTAGAGATATGCTGTCTGAAATATGAAGCAGAGATTTGTTTTTGAGGAAATTGATTTTGAAATATTCATCCTCTAATGTCAGAGCCTCTTGTGGCGCAGAGTGGTAAGGCAGCGACATGCTGTCTGAAGCTGTCTGCCCATGAGGCTGGGAGTTCGATCCCAGCAGCTGGCTCAGGGTTGACTCAGCCTTCCATCCTTCCGAGGTCGGTAAAAGGAGTACCCAGCTTGCTGGGGGGTAAACGGTCATGACTGGGGAAGGCACTGGCAAACCACCCCATATTGAGTCTGCCACGAAAACGCTGGAGGGTGTCACCCCAAGGGTCAGACCTGACTCGGTGCTTGCACAGGGGGTACCTTTACCTTTTAATGTCAGACTGAGATGGTTTTTTGAGCATTTTATCTCAAAATTGTGTTGTTGACATAGCTAACTCCTGTTTTACTGTCTTTTAACATTTGTGAAACGAAAGATGTATGGCTTATCGGCTATTAAGAGAAGAATTGTTTTTATACCGTGCTTTTCATTGCCTGAAGGACTCCCAAAGCAGCTCACAATCGCCTTCCCTTCCTCTCCTCACAACAAAACACCCTGTGAGGTAGGTGGGGCTGAGAGAGCTCTGACAGAACTGCTTGGTCAGCGCTACAGGACTGTGACTCACCTGTGGCCACCCAGGTGGCTGCATGTGGAGGAGTGGGGAATCAAACCCGGATTGCCAGATTAGAAGCCACCACACTGGTCCAAGAGCCAGGCCATTCCGAGGGAGGATATTCCATTCCCTCCTTATATTTGGAGATAGACTGCCTCTATAGCTGGAAGTTCTAGGTATGAAATAACACCATTGATGACCTCCCTCTGAAAGCCACCCCCTTGTCCCGGATCTCCACTGAACAAAACTTGGCCTCTTTCCCTCCAAGAAGGCACCTGGAAGGAGAACAGCAGAGAAAGCTTGTCTCTTGGTTCCGTGCCGACAATTTCTCAATCCACCAAGCTGTGCTTTCCTTTTTGCAAGACAGGGAGCAGAGCCAGGCGAAAGGTCTCCTGCCAAGGTCTTGCCTTTGAGAAAACTGCTTAGCTGACAAATGCTTCCAATTCTGTCCGCATTAAATTCCCCCCCCCGCCTCTCTTCAGCTGAGCTGCCGGAGGGGTTAGTCAGCCGCCTTCTGTGATTCAGGCTGAGAGGGGGCAGAATTCTACTCCGATCCCTAGAGCTGATGGTGGGAAGGCATGTCAGAGACTGCCCACCGGACTCTTCGCTTCTGCTTTACCAACAAAAAACAAAAGCAAATCAAAACAAAGGATTTCGAAATGACCCATGCTCAGCTGGGGTCTCTGAACAGGTATTCAATCAGTCCAGGGATCATTTCAGGCGAGGAAAGTTTGACCTTAAGGAAGACGGACGTTGAAAACAAAGACTCTTGGAACATACGGAGCAGACTCAGAGCGTGGAGCCATCAAGTTCTGTGCTGTCGGCTCATGGCTAGCGCCTGCTCAGGCAAAGAAAGGTCGTCCCCCCCCCCTCCTCCTGCTGGAGATCCTTTAAAAGATTTTAAGGACTGTATTTGGGATCCCTTCCCACAAAGCAGACTCCACTTCTCCCCTGCAGCAAACCTTTCTCTTCCTGGAAGTACTGAAGGGTCTGCCACTTTCTTAGGGCTGCACGCAGGCAAAACAGGCCTTTTTTGGGGCCATTAAGCCACGGGGGATTTCAAGGCACATTTCGGGGTGGTTTGCCATGGCCATAAACCAGGGAGAACTCTGCTTAGCTTCTGAGATCTGCGAAGTTAGGCTAGCTTGGCCCACCCAGGTTGGGGAAACAGGATTTGCAATAGATTATTCCCCTCCCACAGAGAGCCTTTTGCTGGCTTCCTTTTCGAGGCAAAGGATTGGCCCGTTGCAATGCTGATTTAGTTGTAGGTCTCCCCCTCCCCACAATGCCTCCAATTCAGCCTAAAGTCCACCACATTTTTTGCCCTCCTCTTTGCCCGGGGAGGACAGAAGACATCTTTTTCCGTTCTCCATTTCGGACTCTGCAAAGTTAGGCTGAGCCCAACGCTACTTAGTTCACATTTTACTTGCGTGCTCTTCACTGAAATTCATTTTTGGGGGGAGGTGGGGAAAGGAAATTCCATGTTTGTAAAGCGGTCAAGCTGCTCAAGGGGAAGAGGGGGGGTGCGCATGGTCATTTGAGGACACCACCACTAGCCAATCCATGCTAGGCACACCTGAATTCAATGGCAAAGTTGCCAAATCAGAGCTCTCCCTCCCAACTCTGGCTTGACCCTCCAAGAGAAAAGTGGCCCCCAGGGACGGCATTTCTAGGCAGCTTCTCAACCTATGGCTCAGGACAAAATTTGGCCCAATGGGCATCTAGTCCGACAAGCAAAGCCACAGAGAAAAGACAGAAGACAGCATGGTTCAAATACTTTATTCCTTGGAGAGAGTTCACAAAATGGGCCGAATTCATTCAAAGACAGATGTGTCTTTCCCCCCCTTTTTGGAAGCAAATCCAACAGGGGTGGGGAAAGGAGGAGGGGGGAGAGGTGTTCTGTTTCATTCAGGGCCAGACAGGGGCACTTTTCGACCGCCTCTGCAGAGGCAGGCCCACTGTCTAAAGACGGGTCTTCTTTTAAAAAGGAGGCCACCCAAGTGGGCATTCAGGCTGACCTTGGTTTTCGGCAGCCTCGCCTCCTGCTGCGTAAGCCTTCCGAACAGCCGGCAGACCTGCCTTCCGAGAGCAAAGACTTTGAAAGGACAGTCCTGGAGTCAGAATGCGTGCGCGCGCGTCAGCTGGGGTCTTTTCCCGGCAATGCCATCAAGCAGAGCCGACTTAATTGCGGCACGACGCGGTGAGAGGGTTTGCCTGCGTGCGTGTTTCTCTCGACGAGTACCTTGGAGAAGTCACGCCGACAGGGAAGGCGTAATGACGGCTTTCTGCATTTCACCGCAGGCAACCCGATTCTGTCCCAGCAATGCGGAAATGGGCAGGGGCGCAGGGGGCGCGTGGGCTGAAAAGTTGGGAAACGGAGGAGGGTGCCGTCTGTGCGTTGTTGTTTTTTTAATAAAGACATTTGGATCTCTTACGACTGTTGTGTCCAAAAAGGATCGGGCAGGGCCTATTTCATTGATCCGTAACCCCTCTAAAACGCCCCAGGGACAAAATGCCAGGACAAAATGCCCAGGAAGGGCTTCTGAATTCTCCCATTCGACCAAAGATGCACTCAAGAGTTGCACAAGGTGCCCAAGGGAACTGTGGGGAACTGTGGGGGGGGGCAGATTTGAAAAGGGGAGCAGGCCACACAGGGAGGCCAACGGGCAAGGCAAAAGAGAAAAAGATGGCCCCGCTTTTGTCCCAGCCGGAGGAAATAGGAAGCCTTCTGGACACAAGGGAGTCCCGGGTCCGCTGCCCGTCTTCTGGCCAAGAGGTCACCGGACACCAAAGAGCAACTCTTGCAGGGGCTGTACGGAGCCCCAGCGGGAGAGACTTTCAGAGTGGCCATGAAAAGGAGCTGGATAGGATCAAGAACAGGGAAGAAGCGGCTAATTGGGATGCCACCCTCCTCGGCTTGGGGCTGAAGCACTGCCCCGCCAGCATCTAATTATGCTGTTGGGGTGGAACTCAGAAAGGGGGGGGGTATCAATGCACCCTGGGGCGGCACCCAGAGCTCAAGTGGACCAAGGGAAAGAGCGCCCATTTCAGAGAATCAAAGAGAGAAACGTACACCGGCTTGGGATTCCCCCTCGAGGGGGCTGCAGCGCTGTTAATGGAAACCCACCACGGCCCATTCCCCAAGGAAGACGAGTCGTTTCAGCTGTGTCATTGCTGCAGCAAAAGAGGAAGAGCCAATCAAGAGGGTGGGCTCCGGGAAGCTGGGGGGGGGGGGGGGCTGCAGGCCCACCTCTGCCGACATCCCTAACCGGCTCATGCCCCGCTGGAAGCGGCAAATGTGGCAGTCTGGAGAAGCCAGGGGCACAGTCTCGGGTGCCTGGGAGGAGGGCTGTGAGAAGGAAGACCGGAAAGAGGAACTGCAGTTGCTGTAAAATCACAGCATCAAAAGGTGCGGAGAAACGCAGCGGGAACGCAAGGGAAGAAGAGTGGCCAGGGCACCGACAGCCAGAAGAGCCAGGCCGGAGCTCCGATCCAGGGTCCCACAGGTCCCGGTCCAGGATTGAGGACAGCAGCCTCTTGGCAAAACTGGAATCGAGTCTCTTGGAGTAGCCCTGGCTGCAAAACGGGCACAGGGACCTCTCGGGGTCGGAATCTCAGCTTCTCTTCCTACGGAAAGGGCCTATCGGGAATGGCCTAAGGATCGGATCCATGGATCTGTTCTGCTGGCATTTTAGCCTGGCACAAGGCGGGAGAGGTATGGGAAGACTGGTGCCAGAGGAGAGCACCCTCCGCCGGCAGAAGGGACCGCCGGGATCTCCCCTCACTGCAAAATGCTTCATCGGAACTGGGTCCGGCTGGAACAGTGGTGGGCCAATTCCCACTAATGAAATCCCTTAGCCGAGTTCTCCCTGGGTCTTGGCTGCACGACTCAGGACTACAGGAGGGCTCTCAGGACTGGATGTGCCATCCAAAAATCAGCAGCAGCCCTAGAGAGTAAGAAAGGAGCTGCTCAGGGAGAAACGCTCCTAACTTTCCCTGTGCGAGGGGCATTCTTGTCTAGAAGGGCGGTCAAAACGCCATCCTCGCCTAAACCCAGCAGGCCGGGGAAAAGAGGCTTCAAGTGTTTCGCAGTCGGGGGAGATCCTAGTGGTCCGTTCCGCCGGCAGAGTATGCTTTCCTCTGGCACGAGTCCTCCCACACCTCTCGTGTCGGCAAGAAGGTGCCTTGCGCCAGGCTAAAATGCTGGCAGAACGGATCAAGTGCCGTCCTCTCCCTGCAGGCCCTCTGCACCGCTGAAACACCCGTCTTCGAAAGCGCAGGAAGCGGTTTGTTTCGTACGAAGGGCAGCTCATGGACGCCAGCCTACTGCAGAAGCCTGATCCTGGCAGGAGTGGGTCGCCTCCCTGAGAACCAGGGCCTGCTTTGAGCTGGGCGTTTGTCGAGCCCCCCCCCCCTCCCCCATACACACACCTTCAGAAGTGAAGGGCTGCCCATGTTCAAAGCCAAGCAGGGCTGTTGTGCAAGCCGTTTTTTAGAAAAGCGGCCCAAACTTTGCAAACATTACCTTCTTGGACAGGGGAGGGGGTGTCTATCCAGGCTGTTGCCTGCCAGTCTACGGGGGGGGGGGGGGGGAGCATGTTTGGCTCAGCTGTCACGGAAATCAACCAGATTCTGCTCCCCCCCAGATGCTCAGGAAGCCCCGTGAAGATGGAAAAGCCTCTTGATTTAAGATGGAAAAGCCTCTTGGGGGGGGACTTCAAGTGGGGGAGAAGGAAGATCGACAAAGCCAAAGGCTCAGAGGAAGGGAGAGAAAAAAGGGGAGGGATTTGTTGCAGGTTTCAGATCCTCAAAAGTGGAGCATGGAGGGCTGTCACAGCAGCATCTGCGGTCCTTGGAGATATTTTTTGGGGGGGGGGTGAGGAAGAGGGGGCATGGGGCTTGCTCTCTCCGGGCCCCCTCCTGACCGCCCTCCTCCCAGAGTTCATTTCTGGCTGTTGTAGGCGGTGTGCCGCTGGTTCATGGGGTTTTCGGGGGACCGCATCCACTCCTTCTTCAGCAGCTGCTTGAGCTGGGAGAGGCGCATGTTGGGGTTCTCCTGCTTGAGGCGGGGAAGGTTGGCCTCCTCGAAGGTGGCGAAGGCGGCTTTCATCCGGCGCTCGGGGTGGCGGTCCAGGTCGTCGGCGACGCTGTTCAGGGGGACGGGAGGGGCGGCGGGGAAAGAAGAGCAGAAAGCTCAGCTTAGTGGGATTGCAGCCGGTGACTTAATCATAGAATCATGGGGTTGGAAGGGGCCCTACAGGCCATCTAGTCCAACCCCCTGCTCAACGCAGGATCAGCCCTAAGCATCCTAAAGCATCCAAGAAAAGTGAGTATCCAACCTTTGCTTGAAGACTGCCAGTGAGGGGGAGCTCACCACCTCCTTAGGCAGCCTATTCCACTGCTGAACTACTCTGACTGTGATATCTAGCCTATATCGTTGTACTTGAAGTTTAAACCCATTACTGCGTGTCCTTTCTTCTGCAGCCAGCAGAAACAGCATCCTGCCCTCCTCCAAGTGACAACCTTTCAAATACTCAAAGAGGGCTACCATGTCCCCTCTCAGCCTCCTTTTCTCCAGGCTGAACATTCCCAAGTTCCTCAACCTATCTTCATAGGGCTTGGTCCCTGCGGCCCCCCCACTCCTGACCAGACCCCTCTCTTGGGGACCTGATTCACAGCATGTTTCCCACAAACGCAAATGCGGCCTTCAGGATTCAAGCCCGCTTTTTATTTCTCTCCCCAGGCTGGCAAGTTGGACAACCGATCCGTCTGGTCTAGGATTGGCAACCAGCTCTGTAGGGTTGCAGGCAGAAAAAGGGCTCCCCCACCCCACCCCACCCCCCAGCTGCTGCTTGGGATCTTTTTAACTTAGATGAAACTTTCTGAATGTGGTGCAGGAGACCCAACTGGCACTTTGGCATTACTTGCACGCATTCTGCATAGGGCTCTGCTGCAGGTTCTGCAAAGTGTAACCCTGCAGGTGTCTACGCTAGCCAGCATAGGATGGGATAATGGCCGGGAATTTCTGGTTTGCTCAAGTCAGCAAGGGTTGCTGCGGGTGCCAGCCTGCCCATCAGCAAAACTGCCTATACATCTGCTCTCTTGGTTGTGGCTCCCGTTCCTTGTGGGAATGCCTGCCCAAGGAGGCCACAAAAGCCCATGGACTCCTGGCTTTCCACAAACTGTGGGAAAAGTGAACTATTCAAGCAGGTTTTCTGCACAGGTAACATGGTTGCCTTGTACATAACTGGTTTCACAAACTTGCTTAGATGATGAAGAAGACCGGGCTTTTATAACCTGCCTTTCTCTGCTCGAAAGAGTCTCAAAGCAGCTCACAATTGCCTTCCCTTCCTCTCCCCACAACGGACTCCCTGTAAGGTAGGTGGGGCTGAGAGAGCTCTGAGAGAACTGCTCTGCAAGAAGAGCTCTCACCAGACTGTGACTGGCCCAAGGTCACCCAGCCGACTGCAGTTGGTGGAGCAGGGAATCAGACCTAGCCCTCCGGATTAGAGGCTGCCGCTCTTAACCACGACACCACACTGGCTCGTGAACGCTTAAAGACTGCGGTCTAGCGTTTGGTTGATCGTATTCAGGATCCTATTTAAACAACTTCTGTGCTACTTATTGTGTTGTGTGAATGCTTAAAGGTATCCCCTGTGCAAGCACCGAGTCATGTCTAACCCTTGGAGTGATGCCCGCCAGCGTTTTCATGGCAGACTCAATACAGGGTGGTTTGCCAGTGCCTTCCCCAGTCATTACCATTTACCCCCCAGCAAGCACGCTGGGTACTCATTTTACCAACCTCGGAAGGATGGAAGGCTGAGTCAACCTTGAGCCGGCTGCTGGGATTGAACTCCCAACCTCATGGGCAGAGCTTTCAGGTGGCTGCCTTACCACTCTGCGTCACAAGAGGCTCTAAAGGTAAAGAGTGTGAATGCTTAATCCTAAGCTTCCTTCTGGGGATTCCAGACCTCTAAAACCCAAATAACTCGGTGTTTGGGCACCCCGTTTTGTGTGCTCGGACTGATTTACTATGCAGAACCCACTCTGAGTCCCTGAGATAAAGGGAGAAGATATATCAGGTAAATAAATAGACGAAATGGAAAACCCAGGCTTTGGAGAATGATGCTGATATTGATACTGATACTGTTCCATGTAAATGTTCTGAAATGTTTTCTGTAAACCACCCAGAGCCATAGGGAACGGCGGTATAAAAATCTGAATGAATGAATGAATGAATGAATGAATGAATGAATGAATGAATGAATGAATGAACGAACGAATGAAAAAATGCGGGTCTGAATGGGAAACCATAAACGATCCGCTCGCCTGCCCCGCCCCGCCCCGCCCCGCCCCACCCCACCCCACGGCAAAGCAGCCCCCTAGCTTGTAGGGAGTACCTGAGCACGGCGATCGCATCTTCTATGGTTCGGGCCTCCACAGCTCCTTCCTCCAGCACCCTCCTGTTGATGTTCTCCTCCAAGGGCACCTCAAGGTGGCTCTTCTGTTTTTCCACTGGAGGGGAGGGGGAGAAATCAGCATCACACAGAGCTGGAAGAGACCACCGAGGGCCATGCAGTCCAGCCCCCCTCCTTAAACATCACACCCTCCTGACAGGCGCTCATCCAGTCACCTCCTAAAGACTTCCAACAAAGGAGACTCCCCCCCTCCCCCCCCAGGCAATGTATTCCATCTACCAACAGCCTTCGCTGTCAGAAAATGGTTCCTAATGCTGAAGGGGAACTTCCTTAGGAGATTTGGTTCTTATATGCCACTTTTCTTTACCCAAAGGAGTCTCAAAGCGGCTTACAATCGCCTTCCCTTTCCTCTCCGCACAACAGACACCCTGTGAGGGAGGTGAGGCTGAGAGAGCCCTGATATTACTGAGAAAGAAGAGCTGGTTCTTATATGCCGCTTTTCTCTACCCAAAGGAGTCTCAAAGCGGATTCCAATCACCTTTTCTTTCCTCTCCCCACAACAGACACCCTGTGAGGTGGGTGAGGCTGAGAGAGCCCTGAGATTACTGCTCAGTCAGAACAGCTTTATCAGTGCTGTGGAGAGCCCAAGGTCACCCAGCTGGCTGCTTGTGGGGCAGCGGGGAATCAAACCCAGCTCGCCAGATTAGAAGTCCGCACTCCTAACCACTACTTCAAGCTGGGTCTCCTGTCATTTGAACCTCTTGCTCTAAAGCTGCAGGAAACAAGTTGGCCCCCTTTTCAACAGGTTTAGTTCAACAGCTCTCCTATCCCCCTTGGCCCTCCTCCAAACAACACAGACCCAACTCTCCCAGCCTCTCCTCCTAAGGCACGGATTCCAACCTCTCAACCATCCCCGTCGTCCTTCTCTGAACACGCTCCAACCTGTCAAGATCCCTCTTGAACCGCAGCACCTGGTACTGGACACAATATTCCAACTGAGGTCTAACCAGTGCGGAATAGAGCAGTATTAACTTATTGTCCACCAGAATGCCTAAGTCCCTTTCCCATGTACTATTATCAAGCCAGGTATCCCCTACCTTAGAATCACGCATCACGTTTTTATTACCCAAAAATGAGATACTTCACACATCTCCCTATCTAAGTTGATATTCTTGGCCATGGGGAAAAGAGATAAAACATGACAAGGCAGTATTTGTTCACACCACGGCCTGTCCACACTAGGATCAGACTGAGATGGCTCCATCTAGTCGGGCATCCCACAGCAGTCAACCGGACACAAAGTATACAGAGAGCTCACCGGCATCCCCATTCTCCTTCTGGTCTTTCCGGAGCGTCTCGTCGATCTGGGCTCGAGTGACCTTATTGGGGACTAGCGGCTTCGGTGACTTCCCCTTCATCATGGCATCCTCCTCTTCCAGGAGGCGCTGAAGTTCCTTTTTCCGACTGACCTGCTCCAGACGCCGTTTCTCACGCTCCTCCTAGAGGGGACAGAGGAAGAGAACAACTCAGCCTTCCTGCGAAAGAACTTTGAGCAGCTTGCTACCGCCACGCAGATCCTAGAGAAATCGTGTTTTCTACGCTCCTTTTTGAATGTGCGTTTCCAACATGCTTCGCTTGGAAATCTGCAGGCTGGGCCAGCCGGACAGAGCACAAGAGCTCCTTCACTCTGCTCTCTCGATGGTCTTTCCACTTTTGCGGTCCGCCTTGGCCCCACTGGATTGCCTTTCCCGGAGTAGCTCCCTCACTGCCGCCCCTTGATCTGGAAGGACAGCCCAGACGAGGTCGGTTTCTTCAAAAGGGATTTCAAGGGCAGGAAGGCTGAGTATTGAGTTTTTACCAGGCGGTGCTCTGATCCTGTTTCTCTGGAATGTCATAGAATAAGTTTGCATGCCTTGACTCCCTTACAAAAGGGAAAGAGGGAGACTGAAGCATGTTAATCCCAATTTAATATAACGATGGTATGTGTGTGTGTCTGGGGGGGGGGGCAGCTTCTACCTATGCCCAAGCTCCCAGGTTTAATGGCTGAAAGGATCAGGTAGCAGATAATGCAAAGAGGTCGCCACTTGGGAAGCTGGGGATCGCAGTCACAAACATGCACATGCACACCAGGGCTGCCGCCACACAAGGAGAATGCACAACCTGGTCAGCCAGTGCTGCCGGATGAAGCATGCGCCAAAACAAGAACTGGACCCAGGGTCATCTGGTCCAACCCCCTGCAGAATGCAGGAAATTCACAACTACCTGCCCACCCACCGGGACCCCAATTCCATGCCCAGATGTTGTCCTCCCCCCTCCCCTTGCAGAACCAGAATCCCTGGTTTTCCTCCACCAGGCATTCGCTTGAAGCCAACCGACTCAAAACATCTGCTGGTCTCTCCTCCTCAGATCCATGACTGAACAATCTGACCTCCCCAGGGATATGTCAGTGTTGTTGTTCATGCTATGTTATATTATGATGATGATTGTTGTCTGACAGATTTTTATAAAGTTCTATGTAACTATGTTTACAACATTTTCTGTAAACCGCCCAGAACCATATGGAAGGGCGGTATAAAAATCCAAATAAATAAAATAAATAACTATAATATTAATATTACTGATAATAACAGGGTAACAGTACACCATTAAACAGTAATAATGCTGTAATGAGGAGCAGAATGCCTTTATGGATTTCTGGGGGGGGGGGGAGAGGGAGAGAGCAGGGGCCTTGCAGATGTTTTTGTTTGTGCCTTGTCCAACCAAATGCCTGGCAGAAGAGCTCCCTTTTGCAGGCCCTGCGGAACTGTTTTAGCTCCGTCAGGGCCCTGATCTCCTCTGGATCCCCTTTGGGGAAAAGGAAAGCCACAAAGAAGAGTTGGATTTTATACTCCGCTTTACCCTACCCGAGAGAATCTCAAAGAGGATTACAATCGCCTACCCTTCCTCTCCCCACAACAGACACCCTCTGAGGTCAGTGGGGCTGAGAGAGCTCGGAGAGAATTGCTCTGCAAGAACAGCTCGCACAAGACTGTGACTAACCAAGGTCACCCTGGTTGCATATGGAGGAGGAGTGGGGAATCGAACCCGGCTCTTCAGATTAGAAGCCGCTGCTCTGAATCACTGCTCCAAGGTGGTCATATGAGTGGATCCCACAGAACTGACCCACTTCCCCCCACACAAAGGGCCTTTGTCTCCTGCAGCAGTGGAAGGCATCTCGCCCCCGAAAAATGCACCCCCACTAACGGAATGGAAGGGCAGAATCCAACCAGTAGAAATACAAGATTCTTTGACTCAAACCATCCATGGCTGTTACTTGGGACGGGTCAATGGAACCTCCAGATACAGAAGTAGTCTACCTCTGACTATCAGGTGCCTTCATGCCCAGCCCCTACTGCCTTCCCACTGCTGGAAAGAGGGAAGGGGGACAGTTTTACTTATTATCTATTATTTAGATGAGATTTATTTCCCACCACTATCGGAGAGCCATCGTACAGCAGGTTGCGACCATAAAAAACATGAAACTATAAAACCCCACATAAAGATACAAACATTAAAACCAACCATCGCCCGGCAGCAATGAGATGGACCGCTGGTCCGACCGACACTGCCAGCAGCCTGGCAAGAAAGGTTCAGATTAGCCAGCAGAAGGGGAACGGCTCCTTCCTGATGGGAGAGAGTTGCCCAGTTTGGGGTCCATCATGCCAAGTTTGCCGGAGAATCCCAGCTCTGCAGTCCAGCATTTATCCAGGTTAAAGTGGTGATTGCCTTATAAAAGGACCCATTTGGTCATTTTCCAATGCTCGCTGGGAGAAGGAAGACAAGCAGCCTCCGTCCTCGGGTGTACAAAGAAACGCCAAAGTGTTGCTTTCCCATTATTTCCTCCTTTTCCATTCCACCAGGGGAGAGATCTGACAGCAAGGCAGATCCTTGAGATCTGAACCAACCTCACGTTCAAAGAGCTGCAGCTGCTCCCCGGCGCCTCCTCAATTCCTCCGGCTGGCCCCTTCCCATCTCTGCAGACAAAGTGACCCCATTGCTTCACAGCACTCCCGTGACTTCCCGGCCTCCTGAAGAACTGAACTTCAGAGGCAGGAGGGGTGGTATGGGGCTCCCTCGAGTTGGTCTTGAGGCACTAAACCTCTGAATCCCACAGCTAAGAGGCAGTATTAAGGGAAGGGCCTCGCCAGTGGTCCAGTGGTTGGCCATCCAGGAGAACTGGTTGGCCTCTGTGTGAAACAGGATGCTGGACTGGATGAACCACTTGTCCGATCCATCAGGGCTCTTCTGATCTTCTTATGAAGGCCTCAGCCTCTATGCCCTGTTGTTGGCCCTCCAGAGGAGGGCAAGATGCTGGACTGGACCACTGGTCTGATCCAGCAGGGCTCTTCTGATCTTCTTATGAAGGCCTTGGCCTCTCTGCCGTGTTGCTGGCCCTCCAGGACTGGACGGTGACCGTGTGAGATGGGATCCTGGACTGGAAGGTCCACTGGTCTGATCCAGCAGGGCTCTTCTGGTGTTCTTTTGAAGGCCTTGGCCCCTGTGGCCCTCCAGAGGAAGTGGTTGACCACTGTGTGAGACAGGATGCTGGACTAGAGGGACCACTGGGCTGATCCAGCAGGGCTCTTCTGATGTTCTTATGAAGGCTTTGACTTCTGTGCCCTCTTGTTGGCCCTTCAGAGGAACTGACTGGCCACTGTGTGAGACAGGATGCTGGACTGGATGAACCCCTGCTCTGATCCAGCGGGGCCCTCCTGATGCTTTCAGGCCTCCCAGGGTGCCTGACAGCTGCACGAGAGCCTCCAGCCCTGAGCCCTGGCAATAGATGTGGAAACTACGACTCATTCAAAGCACAGGACTCAGGAGGTAACCCCAGCCAGCCCTCCACCGTGTGCTTGCCAGCCCTTCTCCGCTAGCAGGTTGGGAGGGGGGAAAGAGAGCAGCAGGGGAGCAAAGGCAGCCACGTAAAACAAAACCTCCCCCCCCCCCTTGCACACAGGCATCTGTCTAGAAGTGCCAACAACCACCAACCTGGAGCGCCGTTCCCACTCGTAATTTCAAATGGGATGCATTAGAAGGCGTTAAGAGGGTGGCAAAGCGTGACCACCGAGAAACAGGGAAAGTCAGCAGAAGGCCTGGAGGGGATGGAGAAGGAGGATGAAAGGGGGTGGGGGTGGGGGAGAACAGGGAGGGGAGTAGGAAGAAAGAAGAACAGGGGGGGGGGAGCAAAAAGGCCATCCACGCTCTCAGCTCCCAGCCACAAACTGCTCCCATAGCAGGAGAAAGCCAGCTGCATTAGCCAATTAAGGCTTGCGCTTTTAGCGAGACAAAGCAGCGGGGGGGGGGGGGGCGTCTGGCCACGGAGTCCCGGCAATGTCACAGGGAGACAGTCTGAAACTCGAGACCATCCGGGAGGGTCGGCTTTCACCCGCTGCTGCTGCTGCTTTTTTCCCCGGGCACAGAGAGTTCCACACGGGCGCCTCTGGGGAGGGCTGCCTTCTTGACGTGGGGAGAGGGTTTCGGGGTTGATGCCAGCCGATTCCCTGCTCCTCCGGCAAGTGCCTCGGAGGGTCCGGGACAACAGAGGATGACCTCAGAAAGCATCGAGGGACTCTCGGGAGGGATAGCCAGGGAAGAATCACAGAATCATAGAGTAGGAAGGGATCTCCAGGGTCATCTAGTCCAACCCCCTGCTCAATGCAGGAAATGCACGTCTAGCTGCACACCCACAGTGACCCCAATCTCATCCCCAGTTGATGCCCTCCCCCCCCCCCAAAAAAAAAACCCAGAGTCCCAGGACAAGCTGGAGGAAATTTGGCTCCTAATCCCAAAGTGGGGATTGGCATTTCCCTGGGCATGCAGGAAAGGGCCACAGGAGCCAAGCACTGACATAGTCCCTTCTGCCCACCCACTCATAGTCTAAGTTCGCAGCATCAGCAGATCAGAGGAAAGAATTTATTTATTACTAAATTTATATACCGCCTTTCTCCGCGGCCAGGCTTGGGGCGGTTTGTAAAATCTTAAGATCAGTTTAAAAGAGCAGTGCTGTTCCGCATGGAACTTTACCAACACAGAAATCTGGTTCTTCCTGCCAGCTCTGCTCACATTCCAATACTACACAAATAGCTCATTCTCCATCCAATACCTCAATGGGCTCTTTCTAAAGAAAAAGAAGAGTTGGGTTTTATACCCCGCTTTCCTTTACCTGAAGGATTCTCAAAGCGGCTTACAATCGCCTTCCCTGCCTCTTCCCAAAACATACACCCTGTGAGGCGGCGGGGGCCAAGAGAGCTCTGAGGGAATTGCTCCGTAAGAACAGCTCTAACAGGACTGTGACTGGCCCAAGTTCACCCAACTGGCCGCATGTGGGGGAGCAGGAAATCAAACCTGGTACTCCAGATTAGAGGCTGCTGATCAGAACTACTACATCCTGTATGAACAGGGTTGGATGACTCACAGACTCAGAAAACCTTTATTGGCATACAGGGTGGGATGATGTTGGAAGAACCTCCCCCCCCCCACACACACACATACATGCGCACACCTCTGAACATTATCTTATACAGGGTCAAACTCTTGATCTACCAAGGGCCAAACTGTCTACTCTGTTTGGCAGTAGTTTTCCAGGATCTTTGTTCACTTACTGCCTTTAAAAAGGTAGTACACATGCCTGGCTGCATGCTGAACACTTATGAAAACTTATGAAAACTAACTCCCACTGTGTAATAGAATCCTAGAGTTGGAAGGGATTCCCAGGGTCATCTAGTCCAACCCCTGCAGAATGGAGGAAGTTCACAAACTACCTGCCCACCCACAGTGACCCCAATTCCATTCCCAGATGATAACCCCCCCCCCAAAAAAAAAGAAAGAATCCCTGGCCAGTCTGGCCTGCAGGAAATTCACCTCCTGACCCCCATGTGCCAACTGGCCATTTCCTGGGCATGCAAGAGCCAAGTGCTGACACAATCTCCAGAATCCAGCCTGGCCTGGAGGAAATTCACCTACCATCCCACAGTGGTGGTCAGCAATTCCCTGGGCATGCAAGGAAGGGCCACAAGAGACAAACACTGGCACATCCCTTCCTGCCCACCCACTCACCATCTGCCTGAGTTCACAGAATCAGCATCTCTATCTATCCTCTGCTTAAAAACTTGCAAAGAAGGAGAACCCACCACCTCCCAAGGAAGCCTAAGGGAATAAGGCATCCTGCCAGGTTTATTCGAAGGTCTGCTCTGGTTCCTCTTTGGATGGGGGACCACCAAGGGAACCCAGAGTAGCTTTGCAGAGACGAGGAACGCCAAACCACCTCTGAACATCTCTTACCTTGAAAACCTGAAAGAATGGCCAAGATTTTGCTGTGAGGACATCAGAAAAGAGAGGGAGAGGGATGGCTTAGCTCAGGGGTAGTCAAACTGCGGCCCTCCAGATGTCCATGGACTACAATTCCCAGAAGCCCCTGCCAGCGAATGCTGGCAGGGGCTTCTGGGAATTGTAGTCCATGGACATCTGGAGGGCCACAGTTTGACTACCCCTGGCTTAGCTGTTCATTCATAAGCCTTGAGGGGCCAGACCCGGAGGAGGCTAACGATCCAGACAGCTGATCCGCTGCTGCCATCGTCTGGCCAGAAGTGGGAACTGTCCCGCTGCCGCAGCAACCAAGAACAACAAGATAGATGCTTCAAGATGGGGACCCCATGTGCACGAAGACCTGGGTAGTCTCTGCACAGCCAGCTGTATTGCGCACTGCGGGAAGAGAGACATCAGGGGAGGGGCGAACCTTTCCGATGAGCCCCAAAACTCTGCGGAAGGGGGCAAGAAAGGAAATCTCCCCTTGAGGCCTGTTGGGGAACCCAGCATGGGAACAGAGAGCGGAATGCTTCAGGAGCTAAAATCTGCAGCTGGAAAACTCAAACTGATCAGATGTGGGAAGCAGAAAGGATGAGAAAACAGGGCCAAGAGGGAACGCTCAGGCCTCCCTGCACGACCCACGAGAAACCTGAAAGCAGAGGACAACAGGAAGCCTCCTCCGCAGGGGTCCCCAACACGGTTGCACCACTGAAATTCCTACCCCGGCCTCAGGCTTGACCCAGCGGAGCTGCCCACTAGGCCGGTTGGGGGTGGCGAGGTATTGCATAGGCTTTTTTTTTTTTTTAAACTCTGGGTGGATGGGAAGGAGAGGAGGCGTGTCTGGGTGATGTCACTCCCAGTGACATGCCACTTCCGGGGGGTGTGGCCAGCTGATGTCACTTCCGGGTTACCTCGAAGCCTGCAAACATTGTTCAGGGGTTACTCCACATTTGAAAGAGTGAAAAAGGCAGGTCTGGGGGGGGGGATCTTGAGCAGCAAGGCTAGGCTAGGCTAGGTCAGGTCCCTCTTGAGATTCTCCTGCCACCCCCGCCAAGCTTCCCTGCTCCCCAGCCCGCAGCTTACCTTCCGCTGTTCTTTCCTCATCACGTGTTTGTCTTCATCCTTCCAGAAGGCATCCTCCAGCTCCTTCTGTCGCTTGGCATCGGCCGCTGCCTTGGCCTCAGCCTTCCTTGCCCGGGCGGCTGCCGACTTAGTGTTCTCCCCCTGGAATTTCTTGGGCATCCCTCAGGGTGCTCTTTCTGCAAAGGAGAAAACCATCTAAGGCAGGGGTAGTCAAACTGCGGCCCTCCAGATGTCCGTGGACTACAATTCCCATGAGCCCCTGCCAGCGTTGGCGGGGGCTCATGGGAATTGTAGTCCACGGACATCTGGAGGGCCGCAGTTTGACTACCCCTGATCTAAGGGGACGGCAGCAGGAACCCGGAAGCTTTTCCTCTGCAGCTCCGCCATAAACACAATAGTCCCTCTCCCACCCCCATTCCTTAACAGGGGGGGGGGCAATATAATCAGCCCACCTCACAAAGTGGTTGCAAAGACTGCAGCTAGTCGGTGCATGGGGAGAGCACTTCGAAACTGAGATAAAGGTCATATGCCAAGTACAGAAAAGTGTTTTATCAAAGGTTCACCACAGTAGATCTCTCCCCTCCCCCCCCCACCAGCTTTCTCTGGATGTGAAATTTTAGGATGACTTTGAACTTCTATGGGAAATTGCTTTCACCTACAAATGCATTGTAAAATAATAAATGTGAATCGTTAAATGATTATTTACGAGAAACAGATTCATTTGTTTTTTGTTTTTTTTTGGGGGGGGGGGGAGAGTCATCTAGTCCAGCATCTGGTTTTCAACAATGATTGGACAGCCACTTCTGAAAGGTCTGCAACCATGGCAAGAAGGCAGCAGCCCATGCTTGCTAAGGTCTCCCTGAGACTGGCATTAACAGATAGACTGCCTCTGAACACGGAGGGTCCACTTAACTATTCATAGTCAATATATCCACCCACGAATTGTCTTTCCCCCTGTTTATAGCTCATAATCACTGCACTATCTTTCGACAGCAAGTTCCATAAACTAATCGTGTTAAAGGGTGTAACGTCCTCTTTGCTGTTCATGGATCTCCGGACTATGAGAGGAGAAACTGCTTTCTCCATCTGTGTTTCTATACATTCTGCATTGTTTCAGAAAACTTCTAACCCTTCACCCTCCTATTCAATTGACCTTCATTTATGCTAGCGATCCCCAACCTGTGGGCCACAGACCACATGTGGTCCATCGACTAATTGGAGGTGGGCCCCGAAGGACGCCTTCTCCCCCCCCCCCGGCCCTTTACTTCACCCCCCCCCCGGGCCCTTTACAACACACTTCGGGTGTCATTGTCTCCCATCACTCCCAGATGGGACTATCTCGTTGCAGAGAAACAAGCTCAGGGTTCCCATTGATTTGTCATTGTCATGAGTTAAAATTTCCCATGAAAATAAAATGTTCCTTATGTTCATTGTTGTGGCGTGTCTGTATCTTATTTTGAAGGGATGTTTAAACATTACCATAGCGATCAGATAGCGTTAGGGCAGTGGTTGAGAGTAGAGGAGTAAACTACCCCCCCCCACCGGCCTCAGTAAAAGACGTTGAGTGGTCCCCGGTGATAAAAGGGTTGGGGACCACTGATTTATGCCATATGAATTGGTGATGCCGTAGGTACAACCCCCTTAAAAGAAGTGCTGATTTTTATACCATAATTTTCTGAAGGAGTCTCAAAGTGGCTTACAATCACCTTCCCTTCCTTTCCCCACAACAGGCTGGTGGGGTTGAGAGAGTTATGAGAGAACTGTGATTGGCCCAAGGTCACCCAGCAGGATTCATGTGGAGATGTGGAGAATCGGATCTGGTTCTCCACCACTTTTGACCACTACACCAAGTCCAAAAATCTTGCCTTCTCCCAAATCCAAAAATCTGTTCTACATAATATATATCTGGTAACGGGAGGCGCGTGGTCTCATGGCTTAAGTGCCACTCAACACTTAACACCCACTCAGTGCCACTCAGCTGCCCTACCCCTTAAGTGCCTCCTCCTCCAACTGGCTTGCCTATCTGTCCAGCAGCCAGCCAATCGCCTTCCATCCCCCACTCCTGACCACCCCCTCCTCCTTCCACTTCCCTCCGAGGCTCGGAGGCTGCAAATCCCAGCCGCATGAGAACTGCCCCTGCCGGTGAGTTCCCTAACAGTTGCCTGCAGCCTTTCTAGATCCTGGGGGGAGGGGGAGGCCAACTGCACAGTTCTTCCACCCCCACCCCCTATCTAGCGCCTGTTGTATTCCTGAATGCTACAGGCTTGGACCCTAGTAAATAAAATAAATATGAGCATGCTAACTGCCAAATAGAAGCGTTCCTTCCCAATCTCTCAGTAGAATTAGTGGCTAAAGCATCAGATTAATGTCTTGGAGACCCAGGTTCGAATTCTTCCTGGTACTGTAAGCTTGCCAGGTGATCCTGGGGCCAGTCACACACTCTTAGCCTAACCTACCTCACAGGGATGTTGTGAGGATAAAACAGAGGACAATGATATGAGGCACTTTGGGTCCCGATGGAGACAAAGACGGCATATAAATCATACAATCTTTTAAAAGATTTCAGATCTTTAAGCATCGCTGGGTACTTCCTGAAATTTTGTGACGTCTGAAAACACATCAGTGGTGATACAAAAACCAACAATTAAAGTGTTTCTGGAAATTGCTTTTGTTTTCCTTTTAAAAGCTGCTCTGCAGGCCCTGCTAAGGGAAGGCCAGTGAAGCAAATCTATAGCTCCCAGATTGAGAATGGCGTGCTGCCACTATTTTGCAAGTTGGCAAAGGTGACATGCTAATTACACAACCAAACAGAATATGGTCTACACAGCTTCGAGCTAAATACAAGAGAAAATACTTCAAAGGGCTGCCTTTCGCACCTTTTTTACCATTGAGAAACACCTGAAACATTTGTCAGGCTTTAAGAAGCCCCAGAAGTGGCACGATCATGCAGAATATGGTTGGGAAGCAGAGCTGTGGACACGCCCATATCATTGGCCATTGTGTGTGTGTGGGGGGGCGGGGCAGGGGATTGATATGACCTTATATGGTTAAACAAATTTTCAAAAAAATAAAAAATCAACTAACTCCCACCCATTCAGAAAACCCTTCCAGGGACATCAAGAAACCCTGGTTTAGAAAGCCCAGTGTAGGGCTACAAATAAACTGAGAATTATTAACAAAGAATCAATTTGCGGTTGTGTTAAGGATTTATTGTTTGAAATATCAAGAATTGGAACTCACGTTTTTAACAAGTTAAAAGATGTTGGCTACCAGCCTTCATCAGTATAAATACCCTTACCAGGTTCATCAAAATCCATTCATCCTTTTTGTCAAAAAGCATCTGAAGTTAACATTGATTATCCCTGCATTATGTTCTTTGGAGCCAATGTTAACTTGAGATGCTTTTTGACAAAAAGGATGAATGGATTTTGATGAACTTGGTGAGCGCATTTATCCTGATGAAAGCTTGTAGCTGAAACCTCTAACTTGTTAAGCACTATGTTCCAAATCTTTGGTGTTTAAAGTAATAAATCCACAGCGCAAATGCAAATGCTTTTTGTATTCATAATGATAAGGTTATCGAAGCAAGATTTTGTAAAAAAAAAAACCCATAAATTACTCAGAATAGCTGCTCTGAAGAGTAAGGCTAGGGTGTGCAAATATGAAAACATCACATGGGAGGGGTGATTTAGTAATTAACTGCAGGCCACATTCATGGACTATGAATGGGGTGGGGAGGAAGCACATGGATTTTAATTATTATTATTATTATTATGAGATTTCAAAACAGCCTCCCTCCCATAGGACTTCCTTGTGTATATAGCACAGTTCTCCTGTCTACGGACATACAGAATATCTCTCTTCTGTGCATGGATAGCATAGAACTACGTTTCTTTATACACTAACAGAGCCCTCACTTTTATATGCACACACACACAATAGGGATAATGAAAATATTCATACAGTAAGAGTAATAATGGGAGATACGTGTAGG
This sequence comes from Paroedura picta, assembly GCF_049243985.1. NCBI lineage: Eukaryota > Metazoa > Chordata > Lepidosauria > Squamata > Gekkonidae > Paroedura > Paroedura picta. The sequence goes on along the minus strand of NC_135372.1, from coordinate 12,961,444 downwards.
GTTGCCAACATCCAGATGGGACCTGGGGATCTCCTGGAATCACCGCTCATCTCCAGACTACAGAGATGAGGTCCCATGGAGAAAATGGCTGCTCTGGAGGGTGGACTAGGGATGCCAACATCCTGGTGGGACCTGGGGCTCCCCACATCCTGGTGGGACCTGGGAATCTCCCAGAATGACAGGTCATCTCCAGGCTACGGAGATCAGTTCCCCTGGAGAAAATAGTTATTTTGGAGGGTGGACTAGGAATGCCAGCCTCCAGGTGGGACCTAAGGGTCCCTCGGAATGACAGGTCATCTCCGGGCGACAGAGATCAGTTCCCCTGGAGAACATGGCTACATTGAAGGGGGGAAATCTATGCAGGGATGCCAGCCTCCAGGCAGGACCTGGGGAACCCCTGGAACCAAAGTTCGTCTCCAGACTATAGAGATCATTTCCCCTGGAGAAAGGGCTGCTTTGGAGGGTGGACTCTGTGCTATTATACCCTGCAGAGGCCCCTGCATTCCTTGATCTCCCAAATCCTGACTTTCCCATGCCTGTCCCTAAAATCTCCAGGTATTTCCCAACCCAGAGCTGGCCACCCTACAGATGTCACTCATACCCACAAATGTGCATTACTCGCTCGCTCCCAGGCGTAGGTGTGTTGGGGATGCCAGGGTCGAGCCGGGAGATTCCTGGAGCTTTGGGGGTGGGAGCTGCAGAGGGCAGGGCTTGGGGAAGCCGAGGGGCGTCAATGCTACAGAACCTCCGCCCCCTCCAAAGCAGTTAATCTTCGGGGGATCAGCTGCCTCTAACCCCGGCAATCTCCAGGTGCCGTCTGGAAAGTGGCAACCCTCTCCTCCCCCCGTCCCGCTCCAGGTGGGGGGGAACCATGGCCATCCCGCCCCCTCCTTACCAGCCGCCTCCACCGCCGGGCGTCGCAGCCTTATCGCGTCACGCGCTTTTTCTGCTTGCAAAAAGAGGGAGGGCGTCCATTTCTTCAAGGCCACACCCATTGTAGACGCCTCTCTCGCCATTTTTGTCCAGGGCGCTCGCCATCTTTGTTTATGGCAGACCCCGCCCAACTCTTTCTCTCTCTTTTCCTTTTTTTCCTTTGCATCCTTTTTACCCCAAGGAATTAATAAATGTCGGGGGAGGAGGGAAAACCTCTGCTTGTTGTTTAAGCCAATCAGCGGTTTTTTTTTTTTTAACAATTGACCTAAAGAAAGATGGCGATCTTTGCGACTGGACGGTTCGAATGCGGGCAAAAGTGAAATTTTGCCAGCAACGGCGATGGCTGCACGTTTCGGTTGTTTCGTGCCCGGTACAAAAATGGCGGATTATGATCTACCTTTTACGCATGCGCGTGAATGAGAATCCCCTTTCTGACGTAAGAAGACTTCCTGAGGGGGGCAGGTTTCACTGGCCAAAGCTAATATGGCCTTACACTTTTTCATGATATTCATTCCAAAAAATCTTGACCTTTTAGAAAGGCTGCGATGCTCAAATAAGACGAAGAAATCCGCCTAAGTGTGGCAACCATGACAAAGATGGCGAAGATGGATTCAAAGAGCTGTTCTGGCTTTTAAAACTGAAGCTCTCCAAATGTCCATGGACTGCAATTCCCATGAGGCCCTGTTAGCGTGTGTCAAACCAGCCTGCAGAGGGCATTTAAAAATATACTGCAAACTAATTCTTTTAGTTTAATGATTATGCTTTAAGAATATTGATCTTGGTAACATAACAAGGTATATGGCAGGAAATAGAACTGCTCTATAAGAATAAAAGGGATTTTATATTATTACTGTACCTTTAATTGTGTCTTCGTTTTAGCACAGTTGTAAGTAATTGGTAGGGATTTGAATTATAAAGTTACATCTGAATACTGTATTTGAAGATTTACCCATCCTTGACAGAGCAAGGATTTTTCTTAGCTTGAAATTTAGACTTTTATCCCATCAAGGTAACCTTTAGGAATATTATGCCTACTTTTTCATAATGCACATCATGCTCAAGATATTATTGGTGTTGCCAAGAAAATTCCATGGTACAGCTCTCAAACGATTTTGATAAGGTGTCCAGTGGTGAACCCTTCAGGGCAGAAGGTACCCAACAAGTGACTGGGAAGGAGCAAGGACCTGCAGCTAGTAGCCCTGGACTTTTTGATGTGCCTGGGGCAAATCCAGAGGACCCCCAGGTGCTGATGCTGCCAGTGGTGAAAGCAAGCTCTTCAAAGATGCACCAAATAGCAACTTGGGATGCTAGAGGACTGACTCAAGGCAAACTGGAAATTGTCAAAAGAGAAATGGTCAGGGTGAACATTGACCTCCTTGGCATCAGTGAATTACATCGGACAGATGATGGGTTCTTTCAAGGAGGATTTTACCATCTACTACTCAGGATACAATTCCATAAGAAGGAATGGTGTGGCTTTCATTGCAAGCAAAAAACAATTTCAACCAGTGGAAAGTTTTTTGACAATCGGTGATCAAATCATACAATTCAAATTTGTGCCAAGCCAATAAATATCACAGCTGTCCAAGTCTATGCTCCGACAACTGATGTAACAGAAGTGGAGATTGAAGCCTTCTATACAGCCATGCAAGACACTTTAAAACAAGTAACCCAGAAGCATGTCATTTACATAATGGATAACTTTAATGCAAAAGTTGGCACACAAGCAGAGAGAGACATTACTGGCAACTTCAGACTTGGATAAAGGAATGATGCAGGTGATTGTCCAGCAGAATTCTGTCATAAAAATCGTTTTTGCATAATGAACACTTAGGTCAAACAGCTTAAATGTCACCTACAGACTTGGACATCAAACGGACTGCACAGGAACCAAGTGGACTAGATCTTATGCAGCTGACAATGGCCCAGTTCAGTCCTTGCTATCAACACATATCCAGGTTCAGATTGCAGTTCAGATCATGAACTGGTATTTTATCTCTTCACCATCAGTTGTTATTGTGATCTGTCTGTTTTTTGCAGTGGTCAATATTTTTGCCATAGTTGTGTTTAAGAAAAGGCCAGATTTCTTACTTATTTCATTGACAGTTGTAATCAACTAGTCTAGGCCTTCCTTAGTTTCTGACAGGAGGGTAGTGTCATCAGCATACCGAAGATGATTTATATTTCTTCCACCAATCTTAATTCCAGTGTTTGATTCTTTGAGATCAAGTTCTCTCATAATGATCTCAGCACACAAGTTAAACTGGAAGGGGTGAAGTATACAACCCTGGCACACTCCTTTTTCTATTCTGAACCAGTCAGTGTCACCAAATGGTGTACGTACAACGGCTTGGTTTGCGTAGAGCGATTGAATCAGTTTGACCATATGCATTGGCACTCCCAAATTTTGCAGGGCTTCCTACAATTTGTTGTGATCCACAGATGTAGACATCCTTCTGATATTTCCAAGACTTTCCCAGAATCCAGCACATGTCGTAATTTTTCACTCTGGGTGGGTGAGAGGGGAAGGGGAAGGCTGGGCGGGGGGTGGGCTGGATGTCACTTGTGAGGATGTAACAGGGAGGTGTGGCCAGCTGACATTTCTTCCGGGCTATCTCGAAGTCTGCAAAATTTTTCAGGGGTTACTCCACAATCAGAAGGTTGGAAAAGGCTGACTTAATTGGATGGAGATTGATCATTTACCCCTCACCCTCCTGTTCACTCTAAATACTAAATTCCTAAGTCACCATAATGATGGAGAGGGGAAGGCTCAAAGGGCATGAAATGCCATCAGCAATGGAATGAACAACTGGATCAGCATATAAAGGCCTCAACATTCTGCCCTGACTGGAACTGGGAGATCAACTTATTGAAGATCGCTCTGATGTTATCAGTTCCTTTATGGAACTTCCCTCTTCAGTGAATTATTTAACCGCCCTTAATACCCGTGCTCCACAGGGGAAGTCTTGGTTTGACCAACCCCTAAGCCAAATTCAATTCAAAATGATGTTGGATTAACCAAATCAGCCCATTCTGCCCAATCCATTCTCCAGTTTCACTCTTATTATAAAACCTTCTTGAGAAGGAAGAAACTCCTTATATAATTTCTCTTTCTGGGAGGAGTTGAAACTTACTATCTCTCAGAAAAATGATAAGAAATTCTGGAAGCTGATTGCACAAGGCAGCAAGGCTGGGAATCACAATGACCTACCCTCTGACATCTCAGCTGGATCCTGGAACTACAATTTCTCCTCTCTCTGTGACCATACCACCTCTGATTTGTCTCTTCCCTTTTTTTGGGATACACTTCTGGATCCTCTTCTCTCCTGGGATTCTATTTCACCTTCCAAATATTTACAGCTGATTAATTCTTTAACAATAGGTTAATATTAGATTAACTCCTTGGTTAACATTAGTTCCTAATTCCTACAGCTGATTAATTCCTTAATATTCCTTAAACATTAATTCCTTAACATTCCTTAATGTCCCCAGGGGAGGACTTGGTTCCTCCAGAGGTATGTATATTGAATGTCAATTGATCATCCTCTGTTTTGACTGCACTATTTATTGTGATAAATAGTTCCTGTACATTACCAGCCAATTAAGAGAAAAACGAAATCAGACTCTGCAGTGGCAATCATTGAAGAAGTATTTGAAAACGGGAAAAACATACCTTATCATTTTGGCCTGCTGATTTCGTTTTTCTCTTATCTGTAACATTCGGAAATCAACAGTGTAGTTCCTTTTCATTCAATACCAAACAATTGGCAACAGTGCACAAGAGCCTCTTTATTATTATTTTTAATTGATAGTAATTATTGAATAGTGGAATGATCCTACCAATAACTGTCCCATATTCTTGATATTTCATCAAAAATCTTTTGACTTAGAAGACTGGTTGGTTCTCTGTGTTGGGTCACATTGCAATGGGTGGTTCTGCTGCTGGCCTTGGTACTTCTGCTGTCCTTGCTAGTCCCCTCCCCCTTGTTGGGTTTCCGTTTCTGTGCTGCAGCCTGTGTTGTGCTGGGCTGCTGGGTTCTGCTGATGGCCATGGCACGGGTCAGTTGCCATTGGGTTCTGCAGATGTTTTGCTCTAGTGCAATGCACCGGTTCTCCTGTCTTTGCAACTAGCCCTCTCCCCTGGCTGGGTTTGTGTGCTGTGCTGCAGCTCTGACTTGAGATGGCATTCGCCATTAGAGGGCACTGTGTCTGCCCACTTCAGATGCTAGTTAGGCACTAGCAGGTTGGCCCGGCTCTGGGTTGTGCTGTTGAGTTGGGTGGTATTACGTTCGCATAGGTCCATTGCAGTGGTTCTGCTTTCCCTGTAGAAATGTCCCTGCCTCCTCATTCCAGAGATTTCCTGATGTGAAATTGGTCCTATTGGCACTGCCACAGTGGGACTGGTTCTGATGGGCAGGGTAGCACTGCTCCCCCCCCCCCCCCCCGTTGGGATGGTCTTGCAACAATGGCTCCCTTCAATTTCACTACAATGATTCTCTGAGTTTGTGTTGCTTAGGCCTTCTTCCCCACCATATGAAACAATGGAAGCGGGATGGGGGTATTTCCCACACTACAGCCTAATATCCCAGCAGCCACCTCTCCTGGAACACCATTAGTTGGGGGGGCCAGGAACACCCCCTCTGCCAGCACACACCTCTCAGGGCAACGCCATTATTGTACCATTGGGAGAAGGCACCTCTGTGACAACCTAAATCCCGCTGCCTCCTGCAATCCTATTGGCCAGCAGCTTCTGACATGTTGCCAGGCATTTGATGGCATGCCCTTAATGGGGCAGGGCAACTGTCACTTTCAAAATCTTTGATTCTGATTGGCTGACACCTGTGTTTGATGAAAGGTATGCTTGGAAGCTGAGACAGGCAAGCATAGTGACACATGTGTTGTCTTGCAAACATATTTTTCTCTGCTATGGGAAGGGGATTATGTTATCCCCTGGAATTATAGAAACGATAGTAATTCTTTTTGAAAAAATAATGCCCACAAAACAAGCTTCATTTAAGATTGGACAGCTTTTGTGACGACTGTGCCAGCAGCAGGAGAAGGCCTCACATGGCCGCGGGTGGGTGCGGGGAGCTGCTCTGACTTCTCCCGGCTGCTTCCCCCCGGCCGGAGACTGACCTAGCAGCCGACGCGGTGAGTCCTCCAGCTGCCGTACTCCTCCTCCTGCTTCTCCTGCCCGCAGGACCGGCCATCGTTGTGGGGGGGGGGGGGGGGAGAGCCACTGGCCATCGTTGTGGGGGGGGGGAGCCGCTCTGCCTTCTCCTGGCCTCCAGTGGCCCGGAGAAGGCCTCAGATGGCCGCGGGTGTGGGGGGGGAGCTGCTCTGCCGCAGATGGTCGCTGCTGGGGGGGGGGGCCCTCCGCAAGAGCTGCAGAAGATTGTCCCTGGTGGGGGGAGGCCCTATGGGGACGATGGGGGGGGGGGAGCCAGGCTCTAGCGCCCGCTGTATTAACATTACAGCGGGCTTTATTTCTAGTTTATACATAATCATGAACAATGGATCTTCATGCCTTTGGTCAGTTTTGGTTTAATTTCCGGGAAAGAACACTTGCGTAGTTTTATGGTTGGGGGTCACCACAACAGGAGGAACTGTACTGAAGGGTCGCAGCATTAGGAAGGTTGAGAACCACTGACTTAGTGGCTCAAATAATCTTCTGAGAGTTTCAAAACATGCTCCAGATACTGGTTCTCTCAGTTAATCTTTCGGATCTTGGGAGCATGGGAGATAGCACATCCCACACAATATGGAAATAGGATCCCACACAGCAGCTAGATACTGGTTTGCCCAGGTAACCTTTCATGTCCCACAGCTCAGGAAGAAACAGCATCATCCCACGTGAAATGTGAATGGGATCTAAATATGCTCCTGTTTGCTTGGGCCCTATCCTCCCCCGAAATGCTCTGAAAGGAAATACACTGATGATTCTTGGATAGTTCCCTCCACTAAATATGTCCTGTTTCCTTTTCTCCTTTAGAAACATGTATGCAAATATACAGATCTGTTTGAGTAATACATAACGCTGATTCAGCAAGACACACAGGCTACAAATAAAGAATATCCTCTGATTCATAATTTAAGAGGAAAAGCATTAAAAACTCACCGGCAGGTTGTTCTGTCTTTTTTTTTAATTTACAAAACTGCCTGGGGGTATACCAATGTTTCTAAATATATAGCCATATATATACCAATGTTTCAAATAAATATGTATGTATATATATATATGTTTGTGTGTGTGTGTGTTTGCGTGTGTGTGTGCGTGCGTGTATACAATCTCTATGTCTGAGTAGTGAATTATGTTGATTCAGCAAAAGAAATAGACTGCAATTAATGTGGGATCAAATGATACTGCCCAGTGCAGTCTGGAGCATATGAAACAAGACTAGGTGGCCTTGGGGGGAAAAGTTAAGGACCTGAGAACACAGGTTGTGTGTTTGTTGGTTCTTTCTGTTATTGGCTGAGGCTTAGGAAGGGAAAGAAAAATAAGGCAGATAAATGAAGAAAAAGAATTGGTTCTTCTAGGCCGCTTTTCTCTACCCGAAGGTGTCTCAAAGCGGCTTACAGTCACCTTCCCTTTCCTCTCCCCACAACAGACAACCTGTGAGGGAGGGGAGGCTGAGAGGGCCCTGAGATTACTGAAGAAGAAGAAGAAGAGTTGGTTCTTCTAGGCCGTTTTTCTCTACCTGAAGGAGTCTCAAAGAGGCTTACAGTCGCCTTCCCTTTCCTCTCCCCACAACAGACGTCCTGTGAGGTGGGTGAGGCTGAGAGAGCCCTGATATTACTGAAGAAGAAGAAGAGTTGGTTCTTATATGCCGCTTTTCTCTACCCAAAGGAGTCTCAAAGCGGCTTACAATGGCCTTCCCTTTCCCTTTCCCACAACAGACACCCTGTGAGATGGGTGAGGCTGAAAGAACCCTGATATTCCTGCTTGGTCAGAACAGCTTTATCAGTGCTGTGGTGAGCCCAAGGTCACCCAGCTGGTTGCATGTGGGGAAGCGCAGATCCAAACCCGGCTCGCCAGATTAGAAGTCTGCACTCCTAACCAAACTGGCTACGTCATTCGTGCCATTGGGAAATATTTGTTTTTTTCGAGCAGTGGATTGTGCTACTGTGAGGAGGCTTTTCTATTGGAAGATGGTTTGCACCTCACAAATGTGGGGAAAATGTCCTTGCGAAGAGTCTTGCAGAACTGGCAAGAAAGGCTTTAAAATAAGTCCAATTGGGGAGCAAGATGTACATAGTTCGATGCTCATAACTGTAGATGGGAACACTGCAAATTTAAAGGGAATGGCACAAATGCAGGGAACTATTATCTTACAGGAAAGTTCAAAAACTAAAAGCCTGGGGTACTCGTATGAAAGATTACGATGTCTCTACACTAATGTGCAGAGTATAGGAAACAAGCGGGAAGAACTAGAAGTCCTAATAAAGGAAGGGGACTATGATCTAATAGGCGTTACAGAAACCTGGTGGGATAATAGGATGGAGGGGTACAACTTATTTAAAAGGGACAGACAAAGAAAGAAGGGGGGGGGAGTAGCACTATATGTTAAGAAGATATATACTTGTGAGGATGGGAAAATATATGTGTCTGAGCATGAGAGTTCAGCTGAGAGTCTTTGGGTAACAATAAAAGGAGTAGGAAATAACAGTGGTATTATGGTGGGTATCTGCTATAGACCACCAGGCGGAGGACTTGGATGAGATGCTTCTAGACCAGATTACAAAGTTCTCAGAGAGAGAGGACTGAGTGGTCATGGGAGATTTCAATTACCCAGATATCTGTCGGAAGACCACCCTGAGCTGGTTTGCTGGGAGGGGTGGCATATAAATTAAGAAACAAACGAACCCAAACATCCTCTCTTTTTTTACTACCCGAAGAAGTCACCTCCTCTTTTTAAACATCTTTTTCAACATCTTGCCTACATAAAAAGTTACTTCATAACACATAATGCTGAACTTAGAACAAAAGAGAAAGTACAAAAAGAGATGAAGGAAAAAGAAGGGGCGTTAAGAAAGTTACTTCGAAATATTAATATCTCCTGCGAGATAAAACTTTTGCAACTTTCCATGCTGACAGTAAGACAAATGGAAGTTAAATTGAACTATGGAAAACAATGACATTTTGAGCATGCAAATAAGCCTGAAAGGTGGTTGGCGTATAAAATAAGAAAGTAAAAAAAATGAGACTGAGTATTTAAGGCAACAAGATTTTTATGGATAATGGAGCTATTCAAAAAGCTTTTCATAGATACTATGTCAGTTTGTATAAAGAACATGATGTATCATTGGCCACAGACCAACTGGTCTCAGCATTTTTTCAAGGTCCTCGAACTCGCAGTTCCGGGCAGCCAGATGAAAAGCAGCTAGGAACCGGTTGATGGATTCTCCTTCTTGTTGACTGTGGCAATAGAAGGCGTCATGTTGGGTGATCTCTGCTGGTTGGGGCATGAAGTGCTGCCTGAGCACACTGATGACGGTATCGTAGTCTCCATCTCATGGCCTGACGGGAGTCAGAAAGTCAAAAGGAAGGGCAAAAGTAGAGTGCCCACATTCTCTGAGGAGCATGCTTCACTTCTTGGCTGGATCTGTAATGTCATAAGTATTGAAGTCCTCTTCACTGGCTTCAAAAGGCTTGAGTTTTGGTGTAGGCGTCCTCAGCTTGGTGGTTGGCGGAGTTCAGCAGCAACTGCTCCAACCAATCAAGCGGCCCTTTTATGCACTTCCTGGGTTCCTTGAAGCCTGAAAAAGAAATCTAGTGACAAGCAGATTCTCATCCATGATGTGGAAACACATTCCACATAATGGGTGCAGCCCCACTCGCACCGCCACCACCTGTCGTCCGCACATGGCACATGTCCTGGCATGAAGCCAGGAGGAGATCGTTGCCCTTGGCTTCAGTGCAGGCTGGGATGGCTGGAAAAAGAAGGGGGAATAGCAGTGGCTTGGCAGGCCCAGCACCAAGCCGCCTCATGCCACTGCCACCCGTCTTCCATGCCTGTCCCTACCCCCAAAGCAAACTCCTTCATCCTGGCATGAAAGCTAGAGAAGGAGAGTGGGGTGCTTGACCTTGGGTGAAGGGAGGACAAATGGGTGTAGTGGCTGGGGGTGGCAGCACAGCAAGCAGGGCTCAGCACCAACCCTGGCTAGCTGCTGCATCCGCCACCCATCTTCCACCCTGCTTAGTTCTCGGCTGCTGCCACCTCAGCCAGACACCTTGTATCTGGCGTCTTTCTCATCTACTGGTGCATTCCCTCTTTCCTCTGCTTGTCTTTCATGAGCGGGGGTGGAACAAAGAGATGTCACGTCCATTATCATTTCCGTTACAGGGAGCGCACCAGTAGATGTGTTTCCACATCAATATTTCCACAGTCAGAATGTTGAAAAAGGCTGTTCTAAAGCAATGTGTTAACATCTAAAACACAGGGCAGTCCTGAGATTAGTATTCTCTCCTATAGTCAGCCCCTGCAGGTAATCAGCCCTCCAACTGAAGAGAAATCATGTGTCATGTTTATTTATTCCATGTGTCAAGTCAAAACCTTGTGACCCAGCCAAAGATCACTAATAATGTTTTAAGATTTGTTTATTTAAAATCAATCTAAAAACCATTTGAAATGGTTAAATATAAAAAGAAATGCAGTGATAGAAAACACACTTGCCCCATGGTATTATAAACAGGAAAGCATACATTTTGGTCTCTTATCTTACCTAGCTTAAATGTAAAAGATAGTTTTTTTAACATTCTCACCAAAACATTTTAAAAAACACTAGATCATGTCATGCGACCCACATCTGAGAGATTCAAGGATGTTTTTAGGTGGGGTTCCCTTATAAATGTTCAATTATGTGCAATGCTTAAGTGGCAAAACCATTTAAATGGTCCCTCTGAAGGCAGGCATCCTGTCACCACATCTTAGAATACATTTCCCACAAAAATAATTGTTTCAAACCTATGATCTGTTCATTCCTAGATATAATTCCGGTCAGGCAAGTGCCATTAATGCTTACTTATCTGTCTCAAGGATCTAACAGAGGCTGAATCAAAGCAAATGTTATTTTGGCAGTTTTTGTTTAATTATATGCACCATTAGCAGTCAGAAGCTGTAACAAAAGCATGCATATAATCTTGCCATGTGAGATATAGGGCTTTTCCTCATTCTGATTTTCATCTCTTGCATGTTCCTATTGCTTTTTTTTGGGGGGGGGAGGTCCTGCTCCACATGTGTTTTGCTCCCTCTAGTGCAGCGATGGTCAAACTGTGGATTTCTAGGTGTCCATGGACTACAATTCCCATGAGCCCCCACCACAGTTTGGCCACCCCTGATTTGATATTAAGATGTCATAGTGTTTTCATCTGGAGAACCAAGTGGTCACCTGGAGATCAGTTCTGATTCCAGGAAAAGTGGACAAATGAGAGCAAGATGCATTTCAATAAGGAGAAGTGCAGAATTCTACAACTGAATCATAAAAATGAGACACATGCATACTGGATGGGAAATACACTTCTGGGTAGTTGTGTGTGTGAACATGATCCTGGGATACTTGTGGGCTGTAAGCTAAATAGGAACAGGCAGTGGGATGTGGTGGTAAACAAGGCAAATGAAGTCTTGGCCTGTATCAACAGGAGCATCACATCCAAAATCACGAGATGTCATAATCCCACTGTATACTGCAGTGGTTAGACCCCGTCTGGAGTCCTGTGTCCAATTCTGGAGGCCTCACTTTAATAAGGACATGGATACAATTGAGAGGGTGCAGAGGAGAGCAACAAGGATGACCCGGGGTTGGGGACCAAGCCCTATAAGGAAAGGCTGAGGGATTTGGGAACGTTCAGCCTGGAGAAAAGGAGGTTGAGAAGGGACACGATGGCTCTCTTGAAGTATCTGAAAAATTGTCACTTGGAGGAGGGCAGGGAAAGAGTCCAGTTGGCAGCAGAGGAGAGGACCCGCAGCAATGGCTTTAAACTACATGTAGAATGGTACCCCAACTAGAGATCAGGAAAAAAAAATTCAGAGTAATCCAGCAGCAGAATCAGCTGCCTAAGGATGTGATGAGCTCCCCACTCACTGACAGTCTTCAAGCAGCAGCTAGACAGATCCTTATCCTGCATGCTTGAGGAGGATCCTGCATTGACCAGAAGGTTGGACTAGATGGCCTCAGTGGTCCCTTACCACTCTAGGATTCTAGGATTCCAAAAAGCAGCCTCTAGTTTCTATCCTGGGCCTGCAGAAAGCAATTTCCTTGGCAGATGAAATTCAAAAGGGCTCTCCTTTTAAGCAGCCACCATGGTGCCATCCTTCAAGCACCGACGCGAGAGAATGTTTCACAACCGCATTTCTTCTTAGAAGAGCTCAACTATTATGGTAAATCCCTAATGCTCTAGAACAGGGGTAGTCAACCTGTGGTCCTCCAGATGTTCGTGGACTACAATTCCCATGAGCTCCTGCCAGCAAACGCTGGCAGGGGCTCATGGGAATTGTAGTCCACGAACATCTGGAGGACCACAGGTTGACTAGCCCTGCTCTAAAATACAAAAGTGTCATTCTTGAAGCATCTACACCAGTTAACGTGCCACAGCTACATTCCTCCTTAGACGTGCTCAATGATTACGGTACGTTCTTACCCTTATGCTCATGAATACAAGTGGACTGTGCCATTCCTGAAGCATCCACAGTCAGGAGGATGTGTGACAGTTGCATTTCTTCTTAGAAGAACTCAACTATTACTGTTAATTGCTACCAGATGTAATGACTGTGCTGTAGCCTGAGTCACACTGCTCAAACAAGGCAAAATAGAAATACATTTAAGAAGAAGACTTTGGTTCTTATATGCCACTTTTGTCTACCCGAAGGAGTCTCAGAGCAGCTTACAGTTGCCTTCCCTTTCTTCTCCCCGCAACAGACACCCTGTGAGGTGGGTAAGGCTGAGAGAGCCCTGGTATTACTGAAGAAGAAAAGTTGGTTCTTATATGCTGCTTTTCCTAGTCCTCGTCTCTAAAATCTGCCAGAAACGAGTTAAGCATGTTTACCTCTTATGTAGTTACACAGCTATCCTCTCACCCCTGGCCCTCCTCTTCTCCAAGCAACACAGACCCAACTCTCCCAGCCTCTGCTCCTAAGGCACGGATTCCAACACCTCAACCCTCCAAGTTGCCCTTCTCTGAACACGTTCCAACTTGTCAAGATCCTCTGTACCCAGAACTGGACACAGTATTCCAAATGAGATCTAACCAATGGGGAATAGAGTGGGATTCTAACTTCCCGATTCTATGCTCCTAATAGCGCATTATCCTTCTTAATGGCCCTATCGCACTGTTGGCTTATAGTCATCTTAATGTCTACCAGGACTCCTAAGTCCCTTTCACATTTCACAGTCTCCCCCATTTTATATTGAGGCATCACATAGACCGATTATGCATGGGGCGAGTAGTCCGGGTTGGCGGCAGCAGGGCAGTGGGGCTAATCCCCGATTATGCATGACACTGCTACCATCCCAGCCCCAGATAGCCCGTGGTATGCGAATGCAGGAACTCCCGCATCCCCCCCCCCCCGATACTACAGGCACCATCTGCAGCTCTGTGGTGCTAGCCCCATCCTGCTGGGATACCACATGCTACTGTTAGCTCTATGGAGCCATGGAGCTGGACAGGGCATTCCCCCACCCCCAACTTGGTGGGAGAGCAGCATGCCACTCTACAGCCATTGTGCTGTGGAGGCCCCCTGCCCCCTCGCTCCTCCCCCATTGCTGCCATTGCTGCACAGTGCACCAGGCTCTTCTGGCCCCAATGTTGTGTGTGCTACGCCGGGGCAGTCTGCATACGCCAGGGGATTCCCGCCCCCGTGCATATGCGGGAAGCAACAGGGCATGCCAGCTTGCCACAAAGACCCGGCAGCAGCCTGGCATGGCTGCTGCCGTGCATAATCGGTCATATTTATTAATGCTCCTCCATATCCATTCCCTCTCACGCTTTCCTGGATAGAACAAAGAAGTCAACAGCTTTTGTTTCTTGCAGGCTTAGCTCTGCTGAGAGGAATTATGACTGATGCCCCATTAAAAATGATGTGCTATTTTCTGCATGATTTCCAGTACTGCAAGGAAGAAAAAAATGATCACTCATTTCCACCTTGTTTGCTAAGTTCGGGTCGCCATTGCCAATAATCAGCGATAATGGGTCTCATTTTGGTTTTGACGAATTTCAGAGATTCCTGAAATGAAATCGCATCCAGGTCCTTATCACCAGCACATGACTGATTACCCAAATATTTGATATAGGCAATTTAAATACACACCACATTTTAATCAGTCTTTTCTTTGCCACCTGGAGAAATGGAAAACTTACTGCTTGTGTACAGAAGTACCCCATGTGCAACTCCTTCATTAATCCTTTTCTTGTCTTTGTTTTCTGTAGAGTAGCGATCCCCAACCTGTGGGCTGCGGACCACATGTGGTCCATCGACTAATTGGAGCTGGGCCCCGAAGGACGCCTTCTCTCCCCCCCCCACGGCCCTTTACTTCACCCCCCCCCCCGGCCCTTTACAACACACTTCAGGTGTCATTGTCTCCCATCACTCCCAGATGGGACTATCTCGTTGCAGAGAAACAAGCTCAGGGTTCCCATTGATTTGTCATTGTCATGAGTTAAAATGTCCATGAAAATAAAATGTTCCTTAGGTTCATTGTTGTGGCGTGTCTGTATCTTATTTTGAAGGGATGTTTAAACATTACCATAGTGATCAGAGAGCGCTAGGGCAGTGGTTGAGAGTAGAGGAGTAAACTGTCCCCCCCCCCACCGGCCCTCAGTAAAAGGTGTTGAGTGGTCCCCGGTGAGTGGTCCCCGGCGTTGAGTGGTCCCCGGTGATAAAAAGGTTGGGCACCACTGCTGTAGAGGGCTTCTTGGACCTCTTAAGCTCTATGCCAGCATGCAGTCAGCTAGATCTTAACTTTGGCAATTTAATAAATGCCCAATGGATGTGTTTTTGTGTGTGTGTGTGTGTGTTATGCATGGCTGATGAGATTTTGCGGTAAAGGCACACACATTACTGGAAGCATCATCCGGTGACACTTTGGAAATAGCTCTGTGGAATGTTCTTTTCTGTGAAATGCATCCCCTCCACAGTCATGGGCCTGTTCCCTCTGTGGTTTGGGCCTGTCTGATGAGACTTTGTGGTAAAGCCACGTTGACCGACAAAAACTCTGGCAGCCACCAGACTTGTAAACAGAGTTCTGGAATGTCTCCTTCTCCATAACATGGCAGCGATCACTCATGCTGATAACTTCCTGGAGCAAAGCTTGATGCCAAACCTGCAATTCCTGCATGACTGCTACCTCCCAGAGGTCTGCTTTTGAGCTGGAGGGTGAGGAAATTTAATACAATACAATACAGAGCCTTTTAGGGCATCAGAAATATAAAACAGTATACAAATTAGTTTTGTAATACAGATCTATAAAGCTGCAAAGAATTTCAGCAGACAAGGGAGCAGCAAATACAAAAAGATGAAGCCAGTGACGTTTACTGCTTTACCCTGTGGGTCATAAGTATAGGTGAAAACTTGGCTACCCCGTTCAGTGGTCTCTGAGCAATTATCAATAAGCTGCAATTCAAGAGACCTGGCATCTGTGACATTAGGAAAAGGTAGACGTGGGGAGATCACGTCAGAACGTTGGTTGTTATACAACTCACACTGCAGAATGATATGGCAAATTCTGGTTCTGTATGGCAATACCTGCAAATTCTTTCATTCCTGGGAATTCTCCTATACCTGCCTTCAACCATTGCAGGGGGAAATACGTTTAGTCTGACTAACATAAATGCTCTGCAATTCGAAGGTATTATAAGGTTGGAAAAATAATGTGCCATACTTTAGGGTATAGGATAGACCAAGAGCTCATGGAGAACATGGCTCCCCTGCACCAGCGTAAATTATCTGGAGATCAATATCCTGGATTCTTCTTTGGATGGTTTGAAAAATATGATCCTCTCCAGAGTTAGCTAAAGAATCAAGGTCAATGCCTATGGATTTAATTTTAGAGGCAATGGCCTGAGACCATTTTGAAGTTTAATGATCAGATGGAAGCAGTGCAAGGAGACTATTTGGCGGAGGGCTAAAGAAAAGATGGAGCCAGTATTTGATGGATAAAATCCAAGCACGTGATTCAATAGTGCGGGGAAATTCACGGTGTACACATGTGAAGCTGGCAGGTTGTCTCGGAGGGAAAAAATTAGGATCCCACTTATAGACAATTCCACCCAAAAAATGAAGAGGGGCTTCTTTGGATAAGTTATATTCTGCCTGAGTTAGTCTATCTGCTGTTATTTTGGGATGTCAGTACTGTTTCTTTAAATTTGATTATTATATATACATTTAAATGGATATGCACCTGATCCCACTAATTTGCTAAATACAGTGAAAAGTAATACTATTAATTATTGGTAAGGAGCAAATGCATAATCCCTCACATTCAGTCACATAGTACCAGGACGGATCGAGGAAATACTATCACGAATGTGCAGAAAAATCCATTCAAATCTTTCTCCCTGTGGACTTTATGGGAAATTTCAGATGTGTCCTAGGAGAATAGAAGAAAGCTGGCAAAGACCAGTTTCTGGATATTCTAGTGCAGAATCCAAAACAAGGCAAGGTAGACAGGCCTCGGATAGGTTCCTGTTTTGCTAAACTCTTAGCATTTGCTTTTTACCAAGTAATAATAGTACTACTTTTCATTGTATTTAGCCAATTTGTGGAATCATGGAGGAGGAGAAGAAGAAAAGAAGAGTTGGTTCTTATATGCTGCTTTTCTCTACCCGAAGGAGTCTCATGTGTATATACATTTAAAGGTATGTTTTGTGATAAACCATTTTTCTGTGAAGGCATACTATGCAATAGGAGAGTGTGTTTTTGTATTTCTCAGCATCTAAATGGAGCATAAAGGTAAAGGTAAAGGAAAAGGTATCTCCTGTGCAAGCACTGGGTCATGTCTGACCCTTGGGGTGATGCCCTCTAGCATTTTCATGGCAGACTCAATACGGGGTGGTTTGCCAGTGCCTTCCCTAGTCGTTACCGTTTACAGCCCCCTGCAGCAAGTTGGGTACTCATTTTACCAACCTCGGAAGGATGGAAGGCTGAGTCAACCTTGAGCCGGCTGCTGGGATTGAACTCCCAGCTTCACGGGTAGAGCTTTCAGACTGCATTTCTGCTGCCTTACCACTCTGCACCACAAGGGGCTCATAAAATGGAGCATAGTTACGTCTAATTGGGGCTGCTTTAGAGCCAGACATACTGGCAGAAGCAGTCAGGACTAGCTGCTAGTGATCAGTCTGAGAGCTCTCCTGAAAGCTTGTCCAAAACAGTTGTAGCTCATTACTGACAGTGATAACAAAGGGAACTATCAGAACAGAGAAGGAGTGCCTGCATGTGGTCTCACCGTCAATTAGAAGAACAGGGAGAATGTTTGCAGGATGAGACCTAGATGCTCTGCTATCTGCTTTATGAGGGGAGCTGAGGCCCTGGACTTGCATAGACACAATTGTGCATACCACTCAAACTCAAACCTACCTTTGGCTGACCCCTGCCTGAAGACATTCCAGGCGTCTTGGATGTTCTGAGCTGAAACCAGAACTTCGACCACCCTCTTTGGATCTCCTTTCCCTGCTTGACTGGACCTCTGGCTTTCTGACCTTGCTTTGCTGACTATTCTCTGCTATTTCTCCCACTTAAACCTGCTGAAACCCAACACTTCTGGCTGAGCCTGATAGCCAGGACATCTTTAGTCTTAGCAAAAGCAGAGCAGTCTTGCATGTTTCCTTCCTAAATAAAGAGATTTTCTCACCCTGAAGAATCTGCTTATTGGGGAGTTTAATGGGAATCTCATAAACCTGATCGGGGGGGGGGGGTCGTCTTTAATAGCATTCAATATTTTTTGAATTTCCAGTGTACAGAGAACTCTTAATTTCCATGTTACGTAGTTCCAATCATTTAACTTTGGAACCTGAAGAACGGAAGGGGTATTTTCACTTACAGGCTGGTGAGCTGCATTCCTTCTGTGGTCAGTAGACATGGCTTCTCCTCTGTCTGGCACACAATTTAAATTCTCTTTCAGCTGCTGCTGTGTATGCTCCCCTTGCTTTGGCATGAATCAGACATAAAGGATATCTCCTGTTGTCTGAAATCAAAGAAGGTCTAGGGAAAACTCCTTTCTGCTTTTAATTCCAATAGGTCTTGGGAAAATGCACTCAAAAGGAGATGGATTCGTCTCAAAAATATTCCACTCTCTGTTGCTTGTAAGCTAATACACACATGGCTGCTTGTAAAAGTATTTGGAACTATGTTGTAAAAATTTAGCAGAGCAAATATAGCACAGCAGAAATGAAGCAACCCAGAGACTTCTAAGAAAAGATTCCGACAACATGAGGGAAAGGGCAGCATGGAAAGAAAACAACCATCTAACTCATCTTTCTCGTTGTGACCTACTCTTTTTTTTCCCTCACAGCTCCTTCTCTCTCTTTCTCTCTGACCCTAAGAACAAAAAGAAGTCTCCTCCCCCCAACAAAAATTCCACACCTTGTGTATGGGCTGAGTAGCATGTATCAATTTGCTACAGAAACTTCAGCTAATCCTTTTGTAACTGAGGGGATGATAATTGCAAACTCAAACATACTCATATCACTAGATTCAACTGGCTTGGAATCCCCACAAATTTACATGATGGAAAAACTAAGTAATAGTGGGGAGGGTAGAGTGGTGGAAGATGCAGAGTGGGAGGGACAACTTCAGTGGAGTGGCCTCCAAGGGGTGGAGAAAGGGCAATGAAACATCTGTCATTTTGGAAGTGAAACAAGGGGGAAAGCCTCCACAAAACTACTCTCAGAAAACCCGGGGAAACAGTGACTGGAAAACAAACTGAGTGCTGAAGGGAAGAAAGTCAATGCAGAACAAAAATGGACATACATAGCAAAAGCAAGGGGAAACACCCTTGCCTTTGATGCATGTTTTAAATACGTCTAGAATTTCAGTTTATTTCTATGTTATTATACTTCTTTTCTTTTTCCTCTGTAGAATTCAAGGTGACATTGTGGAGTTACTGGGGTAGGATGGTAGAAGCTGAACTAGAGTAGTCTAACTTCCACCAAATGTAATGTATTTATCTGCATATTTTTACACTGTTTTGCAACAATGGGACTCACATTTAAAGTAAATACATGAAAAGTAAATATATATATGAAGATGTCCCCTGGAGGGCACTGCATTCAGTGTCCACAAATCATCTGGTAGTCTCCGACCCTAAAGAATTCCAACTGACCTCAACCAGAGCCAGGGCTTTTTCGGCTCTGGCCCCTGCCTGGTGGAATGAGCTCCTGGAGAACATCAGAGCCCTAACGGAACTAGTATAATTCCGTAGAGCCTGCAAGATGGAACAGTTGAGGCTTGTTTGGACAAATGAATCCATCAACATAAATGTAGACAGCTCCCACTGGCTACCCCAGGAAGAGGAACATCAATGTAGACATTAAAAGTTGTTGGCATTTTAATGTGTTTTCATAAATTTTAACGCTGAATGGTTTGTATTTATTTTATGTTCTGAACTGGCCCGAGATGGCAGGCCCAAGTGGGGCAGTCAATAAATGTGACTATGAATAAAATAAATATAGAATTCTGTACCAATCCCCTGTATAGCTGCACAAAAGGTGAAGAAAACCTGTCCATAAATGAATGGCACAGAACTAATCCAGGTTGTTTTTTCCCCTGGATAGTGAATAAACCTTTTTCACTAACTAGTGCTCCAAGGTGATCCTCTAAGTCCATAAGACAGAACAAGTTCAAAGGCCCAAAGCCCTTTGGCTCTTCTCCCTTGGTTCATGTCCTGGGCTCTTCAAAACACTTGAAAAGGGGGCTCATGCTTAGCAAGTCTTTCCTAGTTGGTTCGAGTCCCCAAATACCTCCCACATTCATACTTTCCACAAGCCCTGAGTTTCTCAAAATACCCGAGGAGGGAGGGGCATACTCTTAGATCTTCCCCAGCTGGCTCGGGTTCCAAAATTCCTTCCTCTCCTCCTTCCTTTGGCAAGCCCTGGGGTTTTCAAGGTCGGCAAATGCATCTCAGATCTTCAGACCAAGCCCTAGGATAACCTGTATTGGGACATCGAGCCTGTTCAGAAGCTGAGACCAAAATGGATCTGTATCCACACACTTAGCTAAGGTGTGGTTCCTTATCAGCTTTTTTGAAGACAAACTCTCCCGGATCAGATGTTGCAATCCTGTATCTTCTTAAAATGCTGCAGCAAATTCACAGCGGAACTGAAACTTGCTCATGGAAACTCGCATTCAGGACAGAAACCCAGTACTGGCTTATCCAAGTAGCATATGCTACAGCCCCTGCTGTTTCAGGGGTCATGCATAGTACCTCCCCCCCCCCCCCCAGGGATGAGCGCCACCGGGTGACATACAATGAGCCATGAGTCATGACCCCTTGCAGTCATGGCCCCCCACCTGAATAGCATGTGTCCTGGCCCTCAGCTCCCACTAATTTCCTGTCTGCCTTGGCCACAACCCGTATTAAGTGTGAAGGTCCCTTTAGATACTTGGGCATTGAGCCTGCACATTCCACTAAGACCCAGGGTCTTTTACTTATCAGCCTGGATCGGCCTGAACCTTCCCTTTCCCAGTCAGTTCCTGAAGGGCTGATAGATGACGTCTGGTGTTTTCCCTTAGGTGTCCTTCCTGTGTTTTCCTGCCCATTCTCTCCACCCCTTCCAAGTAAGAGATCCTTCTAGAGACGAGAGCTAGAGAAATCAGGGGTAACTGGGACTGTAGCCAAAAGCTGCAATCCAAACCAACATTCATGCATGAAGCTCCATGTCAATCTCTTTGATCACAAGGCAAGATTATATAGTCGCCTGTCTTTTGAGATTGTGTCAGGATCTGAGTCGTGTTCTCCTTGAAGTTGCCCCACCTTTGTTTGCTCACCTCTTCTCTCCACCCCCTTCTCTCACCACAAGCGCTTGCGGAATATAAATCCCTTGATCCTCCTATCAGATGGCGTTGAACTTCTGGATTGCTCCAGCGATTCCAAGGCTGCAGCCAGATCGATAGGAAGGGACCGGTCTTCAGGGGCCCTCACTGCTCATGTAAGTGTGGAAGGAAAAATGGGACGGTTGAACAAATCAGATTGGGGGAAGCCTACCCGTCTTGATTAGGAGAGAATTAATATCCTGTTGGGGTTGAATTCCTTGTAATGAATTCCTTCAGAGGAACAGACTCTTTTGGTGACCCCCCATAGGTCTTTCAAGACAAGAGATGCCCTGCCATCACCAGCCTCTGTGCCAACCCTGAACTACTTTGGAGGTCTCCCATCTAAGTACTAACCAAGGTGGAACCTGCTTACCTTCTTAGATCTGATGACATTAGGCTAGCCTGGGCCATGAGGGTCACAGCACCCTTGTTGAACCTAAATGGTATTTTATACCATTGACCAGTTGCTAACATCTCCTTTCTGGCCAAAATAACTGTGCAGTCAAGTTATGGAGCCTTTGCACCTTTGTGCCTCTGAAACGTCTGGGATAGTAGGGGGAAACGGCCTTAGCCCAGAGAATATGGCTTGTTTCTGTCTGGCAGGACAAAGTGGAGTAAGCTCGGTTTGGGGAGGTAATGTCATCTACCAGGAACAGAGGGAAGATCTACCCTCCAAAGATCCCGCCCCTCCCTAAATTAGTTACCGGCAGCTATTATGCAATTTTACAGGTACGCGGTGATTTTTGGATGTGATTTTGCCATGACGAGTTGTCTATTTTGTGTCACCAGAGCCTGAGATTTTAGGAAGGGCAGGCTAAGAATAAAGATTTATTTATTTAAATGACAAAAATAGAGCCCAAGAGCACCTTTAAGACCAACAAAGATTGATTCGAGACATGCCTCGAATCAATCTTTGTTGGTCTCAAAGGTGCTCTTGGGCTCTATTTTTGTTGTGCTACTTCAGACCAACACGGCTGCCCACTTGAATTTATTTAAACAGTTCAGGAGGGACAGACTGATTGAAGAGACTGGGGTTCAGCAAGAGATTAGGCATGTGAGATTCATTACGGCTGAAAAGTACCTGAATTAGCCTTGATTTGGGCATGGATTGGAGACATCTGGTCCGAATTGCCATTTCCAAATAAGTTTAATCGACTTTGCATGAATTGCCCAATCACAAAAGGACACTTTCCTGGGCTCTGGGGAGTGGGGGTTTGAGGCAGAGGTACTAAACTTGGAGCATGGCTGCAGGAGCCTTCCCCAAAAGAACCCCCAAGTTCCAAAAAGATAGGACTGGGGGTCCAATTCTAGGGGCACCCAAAGAGAGTGCCCACATCTGACTTCCATTATTTCTTATGGTGAAAACAGTCCAAAGAATGTGCTTTTTTCTCCTCATCATCATCAGAAATAATGGCAATCAGATGGGGGCACTCTCTTTGGCTGCCCCTAGAATTGGATCCCCTGGTCCAATCTTTTTGCAACTTGGGGGTTCATTTGAGGAGAGGCTTCCACAGCTATGGTGCAAGTTTGGTGCCTCTACCTCAACCCTCCCCCCCCCAAGCTCAGAAAATAAGGAAAGGGGGAAATCCCTATAGACTTGAGTAGCACTATGGGTTTCCATGGCACTGGATCGATTCACCTGTATCAGAATCAATTTGGCCGACTCAAAACGACACTATACGTGATTTGGATAAATCGAAAGTGGTCCGAATCTTCTTTTCCTTGCATATGCCTACAAGACAGTATCTCTTGTTGTCTGAGGTCGACCAACCAACAACACCTACTGCCCCCCCCTCCCGAACTCTTCCCAATAAACTGATCCCTGGACCAACCAACCTTTGGGACCCTAGTTGACCATGTTGTCATCGTTGGTGCTGGAATTGTTGTTCCTGGCTGCTGAAACTACGGATATTGTTACTATTGTGTTGTTTGAAGTTGTTGAACTGTATTTACTTGTATACTGCCCTGAGCTGCAAGTATATAATACGGTATATAAATATAATGAATAAATAAATCAATAATCTGTTTGGTATGCAGAAAGTTCATCCCCCGTGATTGGTGTGGTTCCCCCCTCTTTTCTTGTTCCTTAAAATAACTAAATGTAAATCTTGAGAGGACCCAAATGCCAAAAGAATCGGTATTCTTTTGCACTACCAATGTTTGATTATGAATATGTAAAGCCAAGTGCCTTCAGAATCCGGTTTTCACGTGAACTGAGTTTTAGATTGCAACTCGCATTTGGATGGATCAGCCTTTCTCAGCTTTTTTTACCATTGAGAAACCCCTGAAACAGTCAAGAAACCTCAGAAGTTGTGTGATCCTGCAGAATATGGTTTGAAGGCATAGCGGTGTACCCGGCCTCCCAGGGACCCTCTCCATCCCATTCCCTCCAGGCCCATCATTGACCATTTTGGGATGAGGTGGGTGAGTGGATTTGACATCACCATATGTGGTCATATCACCTGATAAATGTTGAACAAATCTTAAAAATATATAAAACATTCATTCCCACCCATTCGCAAAATCTTCCAGGGATATCAAGAAACCGCAGGGTTTCACAAAACCCTGGTTGAGAGATCCCGACTTAATCCCTTGCCTTTTCCCTTGCTCTGTTTTATATTTTGGAAATCCAGATCTGATGCTGGGTGCAGTCACTTGCACGCCAGGCTTTAGTTGGTATTTCTTTTTCATTGTATGTACATGGGCACATATTAAAATTTAATCAGGAAACCCTTCCAAGGCCGCCAAGAAACCCCAGGGCTTCACAAAACCCTGGTTGAGAAAGCCTAGGATGGAGAAAAGGGAGAGAGATACAAAGGCGGAAATGCAGAATTGTCAGGCAGAGGATCTTTATCTTTTTTTGCTGGCTTTCTTACACATAACTCGTGAAGCAGACTTTAAAGACTGTCTCTGGTTAAACCGCCAATGCACTCCAACAAAAGTGATCCGGGATTTGTTTTGTTCACTCAACTATTACTAAGCACGGCTGGTACATGCAGGGGAGGCTTTTGAGGAAGACTCTGCAGAGGACGGCAGCTGCAAAGCACCTCTGCTTCCCCATTATCAAAAGCTCTTTGCTGGAGCCACCGTAAGGACTGCACTGGGGTCACCGTAAGGACTGCACGTAGCTAAGCGTATTGGCCATCTTGAATGGTGATTTTTAATTTGGGGGTTTATGCTTTAATGTCTTATTTTATGCATTTTCCCCCCTGTGTTGTAAGCCACCTTACTCCTGAAGGAAGAAAGGCGACTAATAAATGTTTTAAATCTTTTTTTTTAAGTTGGTTGCAGCTCAGCGACGGGTATGTACAGTGTAATTTGCTGAAAATATGATAGACCAGAGAGCAGGGGTGGTCAAACAGTAGCACTCTAGATGTCAATGGACTACAATTCCCATGAGCCCCTGCCAGTATTGGCAGGGTCTCATGGGAATTGTAGTCCATGGACATTTGGAGAGCCACGGTTTGGCCACCCCTGCCATAGATATTATCCGGCGTTCTTCAAAAGATGAGTGCAGTGATTACGTAGCAAATTAGACTTTGGTCTGTCTATTGATTTCATCTATTGATCCCATGCTTTCCATTGAAGAGTTCAGGATGCCATGCTCCCACTCCCTATGTTAACCTCACAACAACCCTCATGGGAGTCAGAGGATATGGCTGGACCACCTGCACAGCCAGTCAGCTTCATGGCAGAAGCTGAATTTGAACCCAGGTCTTCCCAGTCCTTGTCCAACATACTCATCACCACATCACATCTTTTGCCACTGCTATACCCAGATGCGTTAGGTGAGCCAAGAAAAGGAAGCGTTTAATGAAGCACGCAAACCACCTGTGGAACTCTCTGCCACAGGATATGTTGATGGTCGCCAGACAAAGTTTTAAAACTGGATTATATCTGGGCATGGAATTGGGGTCACTGTAGGTGAGCAGGTTGTTGTATATTTCCTGCATTCTGCAGGGAGCTGGACTACCCTGGAGGCCCCTTCCAACTCTATGATTCGAATACAATACATGGGGAAATGGTCCATAGGGAGCTACGAATCATGATAGCCTTGTGGCACAACCTTTTTTCGGGGGGTTACCAGATGTGGGGGGACTGGAAAGCACGATCCATCCTGACTGTGCTTTGTCTTTCTAGAGGAAAACATGACGTCAGTCCTATTGGTAGCAGTGACCCTGCTGGCCTTCTTGGGGTCCTTTGCCACAGCGCTGGATGCATCCCTAGATGAAATATGGAAGGATTGGAAGACTTCTCATGGTAGAGTATATGGCAAGGTAAGTCTGTTCTGGTATACTGAACATCAGCCCAAGGAGGTAATAGCTCCTGAGCATGAGCAGAGTCCTGGAGAGCAATAATAATTTTGTTGTGTATTTGTGCTAAGTGTCACTATGTTGCTACTATCTTCCGCCTGCCGCTGCGGCCTGGCATTTCAATTCCAGCGGTGGACAGAGCAGGCCGCCACTCTCCAGCTAGGTGAGTCCACTTGGGGTTGGTTGGAGGGGTTGTTTGATTTGGTAGGCGAGGATGGGGTAGTATGTCACTTCCAGGGGCGTGGCAGGGAGGCATGGCCAGCTGACATCACTTCCTGCTTACCGCAAAGCCTGCAAAATATTCCAGAGCTGCTACTGCCGAAATAGAGCTATTGAAGGGAGCCCATCGGTTGGTCTCTGGTGGAAACTGGAAGCTGGACAAAAGCTTCAGCTGGACGAAGTAATCGGTGCCACAACATTTTTGAAATCAAAACCCCTTTCCCCGTCTAGCCCCGAATGGATCTGCCCATGCTCAGAAATATTATCTTCTTTAGCCATCCTGCAGCAGCAAATAACATGGAGGATCCTGATTTTGGAACTATGCTACAGGGCTGATCTCTTCCAGCTTGGAAGTCCTCCTCAGTATCACGTTTCAAGGTGAGGAGGGCTCACTCAACACTGGGCCCTGTGACCTGCACCCTTTCTTCTTCCCAGGGAGAAGATGAATTCAGAAGAAACATTTGGGAGTCGAACGTACATCTAATCAGACATCATAATCAAGAGGCTTCTGAGGGGAAACACACTTTCCGGCTGGGGATGAACCAATTTGGTGACTTAGTAAGTGAACTATCGTTGTATGGCAATAGTTATTTAAGATCTCCAAAACTTCTTTATAATGGTCACATTAAAAAATTATTTACGGTCTTACAGACCAAACTATAAAGATACATTTAAAATAGCAGTAGATGCTGAAAAATGCGTTTACAGAAACCTGTTCAAACCAACAGTATAAAACCTAAAACATCATTAAAACTCATTGTTAAAACACCATATGCAAAGTAGTGAGCCAGTAAATCGGAGGAGAACTTTATACTGGTCAAAAACAGTTCTGTCTCAGAATCTTGAAGAGTCCCAGAATTATCTATTTTAAACTGACAATATTATTGGGCTTTCTCATCTGGGAAATCTTTTAAGGTGTGCTCCAGCCCCTGCATTCCCAAAACATTTAAGACTTTAAACAAAAGCATGTTCATTTTGCAAGGCATCCTGGTATGCAGAATTTTGGTCTGAAATGTAGAAGAATTCTTGTTAACGGTATAGGTGGTCTCATTTCCTAACGTTTTGTGATCTTTGGAGGATACCATTTTGTGGCCGGCGGCCATTTTGCAGCATCACTCTTTACCCTGGATCAGAATTTCAAAACTGCCCAGAGGCTTTAAAAAAGGTTGGGGACCCCTGCTCTGACCAGGCAATGCTTAATTTCATAGGAATGTGGACATCCCAGCTTCATCCGAGTTCTACCTTTGCATGCCACGTGGCTGGAATGAAGACAATGAACCAAAGTTTGTTGTGATAAACTAGGATTGGAGAGATCCCCAGTGAGTGGAATCCTAGTTTTTGTCATGACACTGTGTGAATTTCTAGTACATACCCCTCGCCTTAAGCAGAAGAGACTGCTTGGTCTCCAAGCAGCGGCTGGGCAGATCCTTACCCAGGATGCTTGAGGCTGATCCTGCATTGCGTAGGGGGTGGGACTAGATGGCCTGCATGGCCCTCTCCCACTCTATGATTCTATGAGTCTAGTTCAGCAGTGGAATGGGCTGCCTCAGGAGGTGGGGAGCTCCCCCTCACTGGCGGCCTTCAAGCAGCGGCTGGACAGATCCTTATCCTGGATGCTTGAGGCTGATCCTGGAGGGCGGCCTGGATGGAGCAGTGCCTCGGCTGCTCAGGAGGGGATGGCATGAGGCAGGGGGACAATAGGACAGTTACTAAAGTCCTGGTGGTGCTTTCACCCCGAGTCGCCACTGGTGTCCTGAAGCTACAGAACAGGCTGGCAGTCCCTGGGGTGAACTCATCTTACCCTAACATATAGCTTGACCTACAGTTCCTCTCTAATTGAACTTCCCTTGCTGCCTCTTTCCTTTCTTGTGTGCGTCTTTGGATGCATCCCTCTTCAAAGCTTTTCTGATGGAACAGAGGGAAGTCTTGGGATTTTTTTCTCTCTCTTCAGACGAACGAAGAGTACAATCAGAAGGTCAACGGCGCGCGGCCCGAACTGGGTGCAAACCGTCGCTACAAGAACGTGCTCCAGAGATCAGCCATGTTCAGGCCTCCCCCCTACGTGGACTGGCGCAACAAGGGATATGTCACCCCAGTGAAAAACCAGGTGAGTCAGGAATCCTTGTCAGTCAAGGCAGGATTGAGATTGTCACCGTGGGGAGAATCTCCAGTGGTCTTGTTGGAAAATTGAGCTTTCCTGAATAGGGCCAATGTTGAGGCAACTTTTGAATGGACTAACCTTCCGTGGCCTTCTGCTGATCACAGCGACAAGCTGTTTGTGGCTGGAAATTCCATAATACACACTGGACATCCATCCCTGGAGGTCCCTTCCAACTCTATGATTCTATGATTCTTTGGTTCTATGATTCTAAGCTTTGCGCATGAAATTTCTCTGGATTTTGGACTGAAATGGAACGGGCACCCTCCAGTGCAGGGGTGGCCAAACTGAGGCTCTCTGTATGTCCATGGACTACAATTACCATGAGCCCCTGCCATGGGCACCTGGAGAGCCACACTTTGCTCACTCCTACTTGAATGCAAGTGGTAATATGGAAATGAATGAACCTGCAACTGTCTAGTAAGAATTTGGAATTAATCCCAAAATCTCGATCGAGTCCTTCTTAAGCCTTTGCTCAGCACATCAGCACAATTTAATAGCTGAATTCCTTACAAGGCAGAATTAGACCAACTGGAATGACCAAGGAGCCTGCTGGCCAATCAGAACTGTTAGATCTCCAGTGGACATAGATACTCTTGCTACTTTTAGGAAGGTTAAGAAGAGCTCTGCGGGATAACGCCAGTGGTCTACTTCTTCTCCAAAGTTCTGGCCCCTGTTTACCCCTATTGGCTAGTGTTCTGAGCTACACTGCCTGTGAGGCTCTATCTATCTATCTATCTATCTATCTATCTATCTATCTATCTATCTATCTATCTATCTATCTATCTATCTATCTATCTATCTATCTATCCATCTATCCATCTATCCATCTATCCATCTATCCATCTATCCATCTATCCATCTATCCATCTATCCATCCATCCATCCATCCTTCCTTCCTTCCTTCCTTCCTTCCTTCCTTCCTTCCTTCCTTCCTTCCTTCCTTCCTTCCTTCCTTCCTTCCTTCCTTCAGATTTCTATACCGCCCATTTCTTTGCAGTTCTGGGCGGTTTACATTGAACAATATATAATACAAATTACATGGGATATATAGTAACAACAATATGTAACATCAACTTTCAAAGAAGGCATCAAAACATTGCAAAAACACATTATAAAATAAATAGCAATTAACAGTAACATTGGGGGTTGGTTCTTTCAGTCATGGGTTGGTTCTTTCAGTCAGGGGGTTCAGCAGCTGTTCTATGTCAGTCGGCCTCAAGTGAAAGTCTGGTGGGAGAGCTCCCTCTTGCAGGCCCTGCAGAACTGTGGAAGTTCAGACAGGTGGGGGCCAGGACCGAAAAGCCTCAGGCCCTTGTTGAGGACCAAAGGCCATCTAATTCCAGTGGCTATGACTACAGCTTGGGACCCTGAGTCCCAGAAGTTAATTATGCATTGAACAAAGGGTGCCTTTGGCCTGTCCTTGGTCTAATACCCATCACTTCCATTGTATCCTCCTGAGTTCTAGAATTACAGAGGAGGGCTAAAAAAAAAAGTTCTCTTTTCCCCCTTTCTCCACCCCAGGCATAACTTTAAAACCTGTTTATAGGCGGCTCCAAGCTTGTTCAAGACCTTAAAGAGAAACTGATGGTGAAAGTGGGGGCCATGGACCCATGTCTAACAGGATCATGCTGGTTTTCTTTGTCTGCAGGGCTCATGTGGGTCATGTTGGGCCTTTAGTGCCACCGGGGCCCTGGAAGGGTTGCACGCCAGGAGGACGGGAAACCTGGTCTCACTCAGCGAGCAGAATCTTATCGACTGCTCTACATACCTCGGTAACAACGGGTGTGGTGGGGGGTGGATGCCACTGGCCTTTGAATACGTTGCGCAGAACAACGGCATCGACTCCGAGCAAAGCTACCCCTATCAGGCGCAGGTAAGATACAATCAGTGAATCCAGGCATGCCCCAAAGTCTGAGAAGAGACAGTGGGTCATTGGCAGAGCAGCCGCTTGGCATGCAGATGGCTGCAGCGATGAGCACATGAAAAAAAAAATCAGCTTATTTCATGTTCAGGTCAAATCAATTTGAACCAATTTGGTATATTCTGAATCACTCAACTCCCAGGATCGGTGTAGGGATTTGGGTTCGGTAAGATTCGGGAAGGCGAATTTTTCCGTTCTGATTTCAATGCATCCAGAGCCTGCCAAACAGCTGATTCTGCTGAGAGAAGTCTCTCCCTGGGACTGGATTGGCTGTGTGACGAACAGCTGATCCTGTGGAGAGGCTTCTCTCCTGCTGCAGATCCCAGTGGTTGGGAGCCAGCTGTCCCATTTGTTTTCTTCCCTTTGGAAGGGGAGAAGTGAAATGGAAGGTTCAAATGTCTGCAGCCCAGGGCTCCATTTCATACCCCCCACCTTCCAAAGGGAGGGAAGTCAAAAGGATCACTGGAATGGCAGAGCATTGGCTGAGGAAACCCAAATCACCTGAATCGAAAAACTAATCACAGTTCAGTTTAGGAGGTGCCAAAATAACCCCTGAATCAGCATTGATTCAGGTTTTGGGGGGCTCGGCTAAACTGAATTGCACACCCCTATGACAGCTTAAGTCAGCATCTTACCTGCTGAGAATGAACTGAGCCCCAGCCAGCGAGATCAGATGATGTTAAACTGGTTTGTCTTTACCGAGTCAGACTATTTCCCATGTCCTGTTTTGGGTTGAGCACCATCCCTTCAGCTCTGATTATTTCGACTTTTGGTTTGAAAGAACTGAGCAAGCTTCTACCCCTGGAATTCGCAACGTGGTCCCATGGGCCCTGTGGTACCTGCTGACACTTTCCCTTGTGTTTTTAGAGAGCTGGCATGGCCAAGTGGTGCTTCTACTGCATAAAGCTTCTGATGGAACATGGGAGATTTAAATCTCTAAATCTTTAAAATACCTTTATTGGCATAATAGCAAAACATGTATATAAAAGACAAAGCAATTCAAATCCCAGATCACTTGCAGAAAATCCCATGGAGGAATTTTGCAATGCCTTCCGTTACTTGAGGATTGTGATCCAGTAAAAGAGAGTGCACTACTGTCGAGGGATCGTGGATCTTGCTCGCCCACATGAGAGGAGATATATAGCGTTCTCTAAGATGGTTGTGTTGTTCACAAAGGAGGAGAACATGCTTCAGTGACTCAGGTTTCTTGGCGGGACATGAGCAGAGTCTGTCAGCATATCGGATTTTAGCATATCAAACTCTAGTCACTGCCGTTAGTAGGTTTAGCCTTGCTAGCATAAAAAATCGCTTCCATAGGAGATTTGTCTGGGTATGCAGATCTTTGAGAACATTGTATTGGCAGCAGCTGCCACTACAGCTCAAGGGGTCTTTGCTGTGCTACTGAAAGTCAGCTGTGACTGCAGCCAATTTGTAGCTGTGCCCATGATGCTGTATCAGAATTCTAGAGTTGCCCACCAATTATCGACTCCTGTTCTTGCCCATAAGACTGAGAATACTGCTAGATGTCCAGAAGGATAGAAAACAAGGCTTAGTCATGAACAGGGGGCGGTTTTAGCCAGTGGCTGCCTATGGCCCATTGACATGGAAGCTTGGGGTGGTTGCACCTACAAGTTCCCCAAGGATAAAATTTCAGTAGAGTATTCCACTTGGACAGTGAGCACAAACCAGCTCCTTATTGAAGGAATTTTGTCTGCCCAAGAAAGGTACATCCATTGTCTCTTCTCATCCTGACACTGGTCAGATCAGTTTAACCTCAAAGTTATTTTTATTTATTTACTTATTATATTTTTTTACCCGCTGCTCTTGAGAATCATCTCGTAGCAGGTCACAAATAAAAAGTCAAAGCCCCAATACAACATTAAAACCATTACAAATTAGCTAACGACATAATCTGGCAACAAGAGGAAAAAACCCTCACCCGATCTTTCTGTATCTTACCCCACCCCCCACCTGGTCAGGCATCTCAGGGCTCCAATTCCCAGAGGTGCCGAATGGTCTCGACATCCTCTATAATTCTTGATTATTAGCTATTACGCTGTTTAATTGTGGCATTATAGGGGGGGATGGGCAAGCCCAGGAGTCCTCGTGTGAGTCCCTCAAATGACTAGGAGCAAGCTTAGCCCCTGCAGAGGGTGGATGCTCACCTTGCAGTGCTGCCCCCATACAGTTAGCTGGCTGTAAAAACCAGCCCAAGAACAAGCTAGCTTTTGCCATTTCTCTGCAGAGCGGGCTCCCTTGCCGGTATAGCAGCTGGAATCGAGCAGCCACCTGCAATTCCCTGGTGACGGTCCAAAGCGGCAGTGAGGAAGCCCTGGAAGAAGCTGTAGCTATTTATGGCCCAGTTTCGGTTGCTGTGGATGCCGCCAGTATCCATTTCCAGTTCTATTCATCTGGTAAGGAATTCTTTGAATGGAGTAGAGACATCTGAGCCTCTGTTCTTCCTCATGACAATGAGGAAGACCACTGGATGATACTCAAAACAGAGGGCAATTATCACGGCCAAGAGTCAGGGAAGGATTATGTGGTTAAAATTCATTTCCTCTCGCCCCAATCTCCTGCCCTCAAGAAAGAAAAAAATGGCCTCCATGGTGAAGCTCCGGAATTCCCCTCATCTCCATGGTCTTTATCATAAAGATTGGTGGCATTCCTAGAGTGTCACCATGTTGGAACCCCTGTTTGTCACCGTGCAACTGAATATGTCATGTGATTTGGTTTCCTATGAAGGGGTTGGATGAAGATAGGTTGAGGGACTTGGGAATGTTCAGCCTGGAGAAAAGGAGGTTGAGAGGGGACATGATAGCCCCCTTTAAGTATTTGAAAGGTTGTCACTTGGAGGAGGGCAGGATGCTGTTTCTGTTGGCTGCAGAGGAGAGGACACGCAGCAATGGGTTTAAACTACAAGTACAACAATATAGGCTAGATATCAGAATTTTTTTTTTCACAGAGTAGTTCAGCAGTGGAATAGGCTGCCTAAGGAGGTGGTGAGCTCCCCCTCACTGGCAGTCTTCAAGCAAAGGTTGGATACACACTTTTTTTGGATGCTTTAGGATGCTTAGGGCTGATCCTGCGTTGAGCAGGGGCTTGGAATAGATGGCCTGTGTGGCCCCTTCCCACTCTAGGATTCTATGATTCTATGATACCAGGGGTGGGCCTGGAGGAACTCTTTGTCTGGGGGCAGAACTGGTACCAGTTAAGAATGTGCACAATGAACTTGCTAAAAAATCTAGTTCAAATCAAATCCGTGCTATTGTCAAAAGCTCTGCGGGATAAACATCTCAGAAAATAACTGATGAACTGATCTGTGAAAAGGAACTTTTCTTCTTACTAAAAACTGGTTAAAATCATGGCCCAATCAACAAAATGGCCAGGAAAACCTAGTTAAAACCTTTTGTAAAATCATTTCATTCACCAACAAATAAAACAACATTAATAGCAGTATAAAGTTGCTTAAGAAGTTGTATTATTTTACCATTACTTGGCAGCAGGAAAAATCATAACTTGCCATGCCTAGACTTGACAGCGAGAAGCTTCCCATGGTTCTATCTAGAGGTCAGTTTTGTTCCAGTTCCCCCCCCCCCGCTTTGCTCCCAGGGTGAAGGTAATTTAAAAACAAATTATTTCCTCAGATTCCCCTCCCCTGCACTTTCTTTGGTCCTCAGAAGCCACTCCTTCACGGCTCACATAGTGCACTGTGGTTGGTCTCTCCTTATTGGTCAGTTTTATGCTGGGCATATTTTATGAAATTGTAAGAAGAAATTCTTCAAATTGCACTTACTGTCCAGTAGCCACCTTAGCAGAAGGTTCTTCCTCCTTCATCATTGCTTGCTTTCCCCGTTTTGTCATTTTCCTTTTAAAAAGCTGGAATAAGTCTAGCGATACATGGATGCCTCTCAAAATTTGGATCCCTGGTGGGGAAAAGAAAATTCAGGGAAAGCTGAACAAAAGGAGAATTAAACTGACCAACAAGGGCAGACCAACCCCCCCCCCCCCCAAGCCCTCAGGGCTGTGAGAATATCCACTTTTTCTCATTGATGTGCAGAACACATACTCCACAATTCCCAAGAAAAAGCTGGATTTTTAAAAAAAGATGCAGAGTGCTGGCAGAGGATTCAAATTAAAGGCATACTGATTCTGCCATTCCTGCATGGTGCAGGGGGTTGGACTAGATGACCCTGGAAGTCCCTTCCAACTCTATGATTCTATGACTTCAATTCAGTGATAGTCAGAAGTAAGCTGTGCATGCAGAAAGGGCCTTGACCACATAGACTTGTAGCATAAACCTTTGAGTAGCATCTGTACTCTTATTTCCTATTACATTAATTACAAATTTTAGGTGTACCTTTGGTTAAATAAAAATTATTCTGAAAGCCATATAAAGATGATGTGCTACCACGGAAAGATCTTTCCCTCAAACATTGGTAAGAAGAGGATTTGGCTCCTTCCATGGCTCCTTCACCCTTCTCCTTTCCATAGCAAGTGGTATTACCCACCCAGAAAGGGCCAAGAAGAAGGAAGCCCCATCAACCAGGCACTGCAGTAGTCAATACAATAAAAGAGAAGGATTCAGTGTTTTGCTGTTATATACTGAAAAGGGGCAGAAGATGACAATGACAAGTTATCCCTTGACACTTTGGTCTACAAGTGATTAAATGTATCCTGTAGACCAGTGGTTCCCCAACCTTTTTATCACCAGGGATCGGTCAACACTTGACAATTTTACTGAGGCCCGGGGGGGGGGGGTAGTCTTTTGCTGAGGGACATTGCTGCCGCCGTCTGAGCCCCTGCTCCACTTGCTTTCCCGCCGGTGCCCCTGACTTCCCACCGACCGCTGGGGGGCACTGCCAGCAGCATCTGCTATGGCGGCTGCTGGAGAGCACCAAAGGCAGCCCAAGAGGCAGCAGTCAGGGAGGAAGACGAGGAGGAGCCGCGGTCTGGTACTGACTGATCCATGGACCGGTACCGGTCCCTGGACTGGAGGTTGGGGACCACTGCTTAGACTATTCTAGGATGTTCGGGCTCCCAAACCTATGCCCCTTTTGGGATTTCTCTTTGGAGAGGAGCTGTGCGGAGAAGGGGGTTGATGCTTGATCTTTGACCCCCACCCTCCATATGAATTCTCCCATCCAGGAATATTTTCCCTTCCAAGTTGCGGTGAGAAACTGAATCATGGTGTGCTGGTGGTTGGCTACGGCGTATCTCAAAATGGCTGGAACAGGCAAAGCTATTGGCTCCTGAAGAACAGGTGAGAAAGAGAAAAGGGAGAAAGCATCTGTCCTCAAATGAAAGGGGGGGAGCAATACATAAATTTTGTATCTCTATTTCCTTTGTGGTGAAATACGCCTCCTTCCATAGGTACCAAGAGTAAAATTGATGGCTTTGATGGAAAAAAAAATTAATTTGCACTCTGTTGAGGCCCAGAGGCTAGCCTAAAACTGTAGGCAGGCTGAAAACTAATAAGGAAGGTGGTTATTTAGTTTGAAAGATTTGCACCCCACTCTCCAGCAAGGCAGCTAACAAAAACCATAAGGAAACCAAAACAGGATGTCTTGAATATTAAGTATTATATCAAATATCAAATGCCAAGTATTATTTCTATATATCTATTAGTAATGTGTGATCCCCATCTGCAGATATCTAAATCCATAAATTGAGGCCACTGCCGGCAACACCCCCTTCCCCCAGCCGCCGTGAGGCTCTCCTCCCGGCCTCCCCACCCAGGCCCTCTGAGCCCAGGTGGATGCAGGCCACAGGTGGGCGGGCAGGTGGTGGCGAGGCCTGGCGTTACAGGGTTCCCCTCCCCCACGACCTCCTCCCTGCCTTTCTGCAGTGCCATCCCCCCTCCCTGAGGCATTGAGGCTGGCCACCCCTCCCTCCCAGTCCCCAGTTGCTGGTTGGGCGACCACCCTCCCTTCTGACCATGGTCCCAGGTCCCCCTGCCTCCATCAGCATAGTAGAGCAAACTGGCACATCTTCCAGGTGGAAGACGTTTGAGGGGGATGCAGTCAGGGGTGGGACAGCCTACCTGATCTGCTGGTTGTTGGATGGTCGGCCAAATCAGGTAGATGATGAGTCCCAACTCCTCCCACTACCCCTGTCCGGCTTTCTGTTACAGATTAACTAACCCAGGGAGGAGTCAGGAGGAGAGTGGCTTTCTGCTCATCTGTCTGGTCTGTGGTAGCCTTCTTGAATTCACACAATAAAAAAAGGAGTGGGAGGGAAGAGCTGGATCCGCCACACTCCCTCCATTGGCTCCTCCCATTTCCCTCCTCAGAGCCCCATCAGCAGAAAAGTGCTGGAGGGAGGCTTTTTCAAGGAAAGGGATTCAGGTGTTCAAGCAGGAGAGGACTGTGTCCAGTGCTACAGACTCTGCCCTCCAAAGCAGCCCTTTTCTCCAGGAAAACTTATCTCTTTAGTCTGGAGATGAGCTGCAATTCCAGGGATCTCCAGGTCCCACCTGGAGGCTGGTGTCCCTGAATCTCAGTGTGGTACAATGCCTGAGTCTACGCTCCAAAGCAGACATTTTCTCCAGGGACTGATCTCCATAGTCTTGAGATGAACTGTAATTCCAGGGGATTCCCATGTCCCACCTGGGGCTGGCCTCCCTAGCCAAGAGCTTATATATCTGGATCCAGTGCAAGGACTGTACACAGCCTGCACAAGGATTCCCTTCTTCCCAAGTGTCTCCTTACCTTGGCAGCCATTTCCAACTTTCGGAAAATAGATTCTCAGGTCTTGCTAGAATTGCCATCCTCCTGTTGGTGCATATCCCAAAGTTGCAAGTGATCTACAAATCACATAGATAATTTCCCCTGAGGATAATTGCTAATTGCATGGTGGGCTTTATATCAGCTGAGATGAATGCTTCCTTGTTTTGCTCAGGCAAGGTACCGCACACACAAAAATGAAAGTAACTTCTTATTGAACAAGCATTTTATTTTATGAGTTTATGTACACTGTAAACAGAGAGGCAGTTGGCATCGCTTCCAGGATTACCCCAAGTCTGAAGACTATTTCAGGGGTTACTCCACAGCCAAAAGGTTGAAAAAGGCTTCAGGAAGTGATGGGAAAGTCCTCTGTCAAAGTCCATGGGGAGCCACAACCATTTTGAGTAGACAAGACTGGCTTTGAAGGACCAAGGGTCTGATTCCGTACAAGACAGCTTCTTCTGTTCATATTTCATGTGTTCATGGGATCTCACTCTCATGCAAATTCTCTGACAGCTGGGGTACCGAATGGGGAGAAGAAGGCTACATACAAGTCGCAAAAGGAACCAACAACATCTGCGGCGTTGCCACAGCAGCAAGCTTCCCAATCATGTAAGCCGGCGAGGAATCTGCATAATGATGTCTGATTCAGAGTTCGGTGCCTTGAACCTTTGAATGTCACACGACTTCTCTACCGCTTTTCTTCCCGCCAAACGGCCATGGCCCAAAGCATCCTCACCGACCAACCGTGTCTGCTGACAGCCGTTCTCAGAATGGACTGCATGTTCCCTGGAAGCCGCCATGTGTAAATTTACATCAGCTGGTAGTTGACCGGTGGGCGCTGAGCTAGAATATCAGCTGGGGTTGGAAACACAGAAAACTGTTAATATTATCTTTCTCTCCTATGAAGCCCTCTGAATAAATGCAACCAACCCTCTTCGCTGTCTCATCTGATGTATCCGCATGTGTGTTTTTCATCAGGAAGGAACTGTGAGGGCAAGGCATGAAGACTCCCACGAAGCCCTCGATACCTTCTGGATCAGGGCTGGCAGCAACATACCCCCAAAGGGAGGGCAGCTGCCAGAGCCCAAGATTTGTAGTGGGGCCCGCTGTTGTCCCCACCAAACACACACACCCTTTGTGGCTGGTGACTCACAATCCCACCACATGATCAGCAGGGAAAGTAAGGCTGCAGGTGGTCATGTGACTGTCATTCCAACCTCCACAATGGGGTGCCCACGGGTAGGCCTTCTGCCCATCTTAGCACTGGTGTCTTCCTTGGTGGTGGTGCCAACAATCGCGGCCACCCCATTCTTCAAAGGCTTTGGCCCTTCACCTTGGCTGTTGGACATGGTGCTGTGTACGGCAAGGTGTCGGGAATCGGTTCTTTGGAGTCTTAGCAATCTGTGAGGTTCCTATCAATATTTCCAATAAGCAGACTTTGGTGACGAAAATCTATTCAGGGACAAGCGAAATAGAACTTCTCCAATATCTTGCTCAGACTAAAACATGATACGTAAGCACGCCTGTGTGTCCAAACCCACATCTTCCCAATTTCCAAATTCAGGCGCGAAAAACCCCGATGAGACTCCTCCAATTCTCTTCTCAGACTTCCTTAAAATGAAACTATCTGCCAGACACAGCATCCCTGCCTGAGCTCCAAGAATATAGATAACCCAAGCCCAGGTACCAACAGATTTACTAACTGCCCTTCCCAATGGAATAGCAGAAGTAGCAGGGACCAACCCTGCACCCCCCACCTTCTGAACCCTCTCTTACCTGTCCCAGCTACTACAGTGCTAAGCAGGCACTAAAAGAGAAAACAGCCATAATGGAGTCACATTAGTCATGGCAAGAGCATGTAGATGCAGGGTCTTGACTTTGGGCTTGCAAGCAGGCATAGGGCAGGTGGGCACAAGTCTGCAAGGTCTGAAGGGTGGAGGCCCTAGTTCTGGATCTTTCCGGGATACGCTCCCTGCAGCCAGAGAGAGAACAGCAACAGAGGGGCCAATGGAAAAGTTGAGATTCCTGGGGGTGGGGGCATGTAGCAGATGCTTCTTTCTTCCCATCCACAACAAGCTGCACTTGCAAAGTAGGAAAACACCTCTCCTCCTTAAAAGTTAAATGCATCAAAATGTATTTTCGTGGCAGCTGCCCTCTGGGTAATTCTGCATAATTCTCTGAACTTGTCTGTTCATTTATTAATTTTGCATCCTCTCTAAGGACTCAGGTTTAAGGTGACGAGATTTTAACATTGGTAAAGTGGGACACCATTGACCAGTGGGGTTCTTGATTCAAAATTTGGTCTATGTGGAGAAACAAAATTTTTCATAGAATGCATAGAACGCAAAAATATATATTGTAATATATATTTTTTTACTTGCAACATAAGTACAATTTGCAAGGTACCCCCAGATGTCCCTCCAAAAGTGGGACAATCTGGTCGCCCTAGGTTAATGTTCAACATAGTATCATGGCCAGCTATGTGGTCATCAAGATTTTTTTTTAAAGAAAAAAATGCAACTCAAGATCAATGCTTATGGCTCTGTGAAATTTGGTAGCATTGCAATGGATTACTAGAGGATCAGTACAAGTAACATCACTGTTTATGTTCAGAAGCCCATAAGCAAAACATGAAGGTAACAAGTCCCCACACTTTTGTTCCCCAGCGTCTGGTATTCAAAGGTATACTGCAGCTGTACACAGAGGTTCCATTTAGCTTCCATGGCTTGCAATTGTTTAAATGCTTCTTCACACTGACTTTTCTGTAAAAGCGCTAAAGAGTGGTGGGAGTCCAGCTTCTTCATAAGAACATACACATCAGACCCCAACCATCCCTGTTGTCCCCGATAATGACTAGAAACTGTTGAAGAGACTACAGAAATATACTGTGCAGTGGGCAAAGCTGGTAGTTATGCTTACAACAAAAAACTATTTACAGACAAAAACTATTGATTTTTTTCCCAAAAAAGGAAGTTTATTGCTTCTTAAAGGAATCAGAAAAGAATTGTAGGGTTCACAAAGGGAGACGTTTCAACCCAGAGTCGATCTTTTTCAATTCACAATAGTTTCTGAGGTGCCTTTGAACTGAAGAATCAATGAAAACCTACTAACAATGGGTTGAGAAAAATAATAGACAAGAGAGTTTAAAAATGAAAGAAACAGTGAAAAAGAACTCATTAAGAAGTATAACAAAAGTTCTGGAATGTATTCCAATTCCTCCCCTCCCCCCCAAAAAAGAGATTAAATAAATGAAATGATACAAAAAAGCTACTCATTGAATCAAGGAAAACCTATTAACAATGGGAGGAGATAGAAAAATAATAGAAAAAAACCCTAAAAATTCAAGAAAAAAACTGAGGAAGAACTAATTAAGAAGTTTCACGAAGTTTCTGAAAATACTGTGACCGCTTCTTGTACGCATGGGTTCGACTAATAGCAAAACGCATTTTATTCAAGTTCTAAGGCAGTCACTAGTGTTGCCCATTTCAAACATGTCCACCTTGGAACCGGGCGAAGACGACTGGCAGTCTCTGTGCGACGGTCGCCGACGGACTTACCGCTGCTCTTCTCATAATGTGACCCAAGTCGCTTCGCCCGTTTCAAATATGGCTCCCGGAGCTTTGCGCGAAAAGGACAGACTGCTCCAGGAAGAGGGGTCATAAATTGACCCTTCCGGCTTTCCGTAGCAGCTGTTGTAAGGTTTTTTTTTTTCCTCAACATGGCGACGGCAAGCTCTCTCAGTGAGCGGTGGCTCTGGGGTGGATTTCTTGCCTTCTTCCTCTTGTCGCACGTCTTTTACCCTGCAGCCGGGACAGAAGAAGGCGCCAGCACGGCCGAATTCGACGTGAACCCTGGGGGAATGGTCCACTCTTTCTCCAAGAGCCTGGTGAGAACGGGGGTAAACGCGCGAGCCAGGTGGAGATAGCTGATTGGTCGAGTCTCTCCTGGCAACTCGCCAGCCGCGCTTTTTGATTGGTTACCGTGGTGAAGAGAGACTAGCCGATGGAAGTGTTTTCGCTATTCGGGAAAGGATGCTGCAGACGTCTAGCAATTTTGGGCCTGCTGGCTCTCTGTAGAAAGTGACCAAGCTGGCCAGCTTGCTTGGTTTTGGGCAAGTGAGTTGCTGGCACTGACCACCAAGGGCAGGAATGGTCAAACTGTAGCTCGCCAGGTGTCCATGGCAGGGACTCATTGTCATTGTAGTCAATTGACATCTGGCGAGTCACAGTGTGCCCCCCCCCCGCAATACTATCTGCAGATTGACTTTTAATCGGTGCACACTCCCATGCTTTAAATGCCTTGATAAGCTTGTTTCACTGTGATATTTAGTGACAAAAATAAATACAATTGTGTGACAGGAGAGGTTTAGGGATAGGGTGGATTACCAAAGAGAAGACAGGTCACCCGAAAAGGCAAGAATACTAGGAAAAGTGGGAGGTGGCGGGAAAAGAGGACCTCTCCCCACCTATTATATCTAACACCCAATTGGAAAAACAAATCTCTGAGTAAACAAGAAAAGCAATAAAAGGAATGGGCAAAGCCATCCCACACTAGGCTGCTCATGAATTCCAGCTTTTCCTCTGTAGCCTAAGGGTGGTTTTGAATGCCAGGTGTTCCCTTTTGTTTTTGCATATAAATACCATAGCTTATTGGGAGCAGGTTGATCTGGCATTCTAACGGCTGCACCACACTGGTTCTTAGTTTTGTCTGACTATTGGCTGAGCTTTTAAACAGAATCCCAGGCGTCTGCCAGTGCAGCATTTGCTACTCAATGTACATATCAGTCTTCCCTGTCTTTGTGCTCTCAATCATATTGAAGAACTTCCTCTTTATCTTTTTCACTGGTCTTTATCTTTTTCACTGGTCACTGTATGATGCCATTTGTTTCAGGCTGTATCAGGCCGTTCCATCTTCTCTTGGAATCGTAGAGGACTACATTAGTTTTTTATTGGCGGATACAAACTATCCATCTGCTACACTTAGGGTCACCTCCTTCGGTATTTTTTATTGCATTTTACTGTTGTTTTAATTTGTCATATGATGTTAAGGTCTACTTACTACTACTACTACTTCCTACATGTCAATTTGTGATTTTTCAGCACCAATGTTTGTGGATTTTTCTCCAAAGACACGTCAGGAGAACTTAAATGAGTAGCCGTGCTGGTCTGAAGTAGCACAATAAAATCAGAGTCCAGTAGCACCTTTAAGACCAACAAAGATTTATTCAAGGCGTGAGCTTTTGAGTGCAAGCATTCTTCCAAGCCTTCATGAACTGACCATCATGACAGTGGGAATATATAAACAAAAGTTAATCCTGTTACATTAATTAACTGTGTCACAGCATCCAAATACAGCCTTATGTTAATTCTTTGCTAAACCAGTCAATCAGACCCCAATTCATGTATAGTTCACAAAAACATATGAGAAATAAAACTGTCAAAGTCAGGAGGATGTTAGCCAGATCTTGGGGTCTGATCTGAAACTTTATTGGGTAGGATGGGGAAAGGGCAGATTTTTGTTTTAAATGCTATCCAAAATGGAAAGCAACCAATTCCTTACGTCTCATTCCTCACTCCAACCATATTAATTGCACACACCATTAACACGCCTTAGTTCTCTCTTGCTTGCTGAGTAGTCAGCTAATATTTGTCTTAAAACTATATTTCATTTCTACTCTGCCCCTCTCTGCAATGGGGATCCAAAGCAGCTTATGTTGTTCGCTCCTCCATTTTCCCATCACAACCCTGTGAGGTAGGTTAGGCTGATAGTATGTAACTGGCCCAAAGTCGCCCAGTAAGCTTCTGTGACAGTTTGGGGATTCAAACCTGGGTTTCCCAAATCCTCAGCTGACATTCTACCCACTACAGCTATAAGAGGATACACAGTGAACTGTCTAACGCCTTTGTTTCTGCTTGTTCCCCCCAGGGAGATTATGAATGCACTTTTACCTATGCAGCTCAGGGCGGGACAAATGAGGTAAGTTCCTTCATCCTGGGTGTTGCTGTGTTGCTTTTGTTTAAAATCCATTCCCTCCACCTGACCGCTGTGTTCTGATACTTAGTTCCTTTCTCCATTATGGCCAACTGCTCATTCTGTGAGAAGAAACCCTTGTTTCAGCTGCTCCAAAGGAAAATGGCAGTGATAGGATCTTGACATGGAGTAGGGTTCCTGGGAGTGATGCAAACGGTCTTTCTGGGCTGCCCAAGAGACCTCTGCTTTGCTTCCACTCTCCCAGCCAGAGTGTGGAAAGTGAAGAAAGGCTGAAACTTCACCATGGGGTGCATGGTGCAGTTTTTACAGGGACGAGGAATTCATTCATTCATTCATTCATTCATTCATTCATTCATTCATTCATTCATTCATTCATTCATTCATTCAGGGAAGAGAAGCTGAAACTTAACCGTGGGGTGCATGGTGCAGTTTTTACAGGGACGAGGAATTCATTCATTCATTCATTCATTCATTCATTCATTCATTCATTCATTCATTCATTCATTCATTCATTCATTCATTCAGGGAAGAGAAGCTGAAACTTAACCGTGGGGTGCATGCTGCAGTTTTTACAGGGACGAGGAATTCATTCATTCATTCATTCATTCATTCATTCATTCATTCATTCATTCATTCATTCATTCATTCATTCATTCATTCAGGGAAGAGAAGCTGAAACTTAACTGTGGGGTGCATGGTGCAGTTTTTACAGGAATTAGGAATTTACTCACTCACTCACTCACTCACTCACTCATTTTATATACCACCCTCCCTTTTGGCTCAGGGCAGTTTACATTATAACTCTCTTATGCAGTACAGTACAATGAACATTCAATATAAAACTTATTTAACAGTGAACTTGTATCAAACAGTGTAATATAACAACAGTCCATAATAACAACAATGAGAAACACTGTGATATAACAGTATTCAATAAAAAACAACAGCTTGGTCTGTCTGCACTGTGGTCTGGTTTTCTGTTAGTGCAGATTATGGGGCTTCTGGTTGGTGATTAGCAGCTTGTTTACTTGTCTTGGCTGAATGGTGGAAGAGCTCCACTTTGCAGGCCCTGTGGAATTGTTTTTGCTCCGGCTCTAGGAACTTGTTCCACCAGGTGGGGGCCAAGACTGAGAAAGTCCTGGCTCTAGTCGTTGACAGACATGCTTCCTGGGGTCAGGGATCATCAGTTTATTGGTGTTGGAGGAGCGTAAAGCTCTTTGGGGGGCAAAGGTGGAGAGGCGGATTCTCAGATATTCAGGGCCCAGACTGTGTATGGCCTTAAAACCAGAACCTTAAGCCTGATCCGGTAGTCAACCTTGTAGCCAGCGAAGTTGTTGGAATGCATGCTCAATATGTGCCCTCCAAGGTGTTTCCATAAGAACCTTGGCTGCCACCTTCAAAAAGGACATGGACAAAATGGAGAGGGTACAGAGGAGAACAACAAGGAAAATCTGGGGCCTGGGGACCAAGCCCTAGGAGGAAAGGATGAGGCACTTGGGAATATTCAGCCTGGAGAAGAGGAGGATGAGAAAGGACATGATGGCTCTCTTGAAGTATTTGCAAGGTTGTCACTTGGAAGAGGGCAGGGAAAGGTTCTGTTT
Source organism: Paroedura picta (assembly GCF_049243985.1). NCBI lineage: Eukaryota > Metazoa > Chordata > Lepidosauria > Squamata > Gekkonidae > Paroedura > Paroedura picta. The sequence goes on along the minus strand of NC_135372.1, from coordinate 12,917,556 downwards.
GGCAGCACAGGATAGGACGTGCAGTAAAGACTTTAACCTATGAATAGAACAGTACTGGCTAGATATCAGGAAAAAAAATTCACAGTCCAAGTGGTTCAGCAGTGGAATGGGCTGCCTCAGGAGGTGGGGAGCTCCCTTTCTCTGGCAGTCTTCTAGCAGCGTCTGGACAGATCCTTATCCTGGATGCTTGAGGCTGATCGTGTATTGAGCAGGGGGTAGACTGGATGGCCCTTTCCAACTCTTTGGCTCTACGATTCCGTAAAACTTATGTCAAAAACCTGATGGTTCACTCTCAGGGTTATGCAGCCTTCTCAACCAACCTTGTTGATACTGTGCCTTGGGACGTGCCTGGCAGCTGTCGAATACCCCAGAGAGGGCTATGAGGGAGGAATGCAGATGGATCCTGAGACTGACCCCTGTCCCTTTTTCCTCCTAGCAATGGCAGATGAGTGTCGGAGTCAGCGAAGACAACTCACTCTTCTCATGTTCTGTCTGGAGGTTTGTTCAAACAGCTTTCCTTTAAAACAATATATACAATACAATACAATACCTTTATTGGCATAAAGCAGATAAGCAGGATAAACAAAGTTAGTCAGGATATGCCAGACAGTTTAAATTTAAAAACTGAGGACAGAAATTCAGCCGTAATAAAAGTGACGTCGGCATCCTTATCACTCAGTAAAAATTGGCAAATCAGGTCTCTTGAATGGTTTCTCCGTTTTGGTATGAGAGGTATGATATGCCTTCTCTGTTGAGTGAACAAGGGGCAGTCCAGTAGGATATGTTGGATGGTGTCAGGAGAACTTGATTCACAGGTGTATAGTCTGTTTCCGAAGGGGATCTTGGCAAATCTCCCTTGTAATACTTTGGATGGAAAGGCGTTAAGCCGAGCAAGCGAAAACGCTCTGCGATGGAGGGGATTTGCCAAGTTATGGAAATAAGCCGGCATTATCCCGTGCTTCAGTTGGAGACCAAGCGCACAGGGAGAGCAGATTGCTGGCACAGTGGGATGGATTTTTTGAAACAATATATAGAATCATGTGTGCTGTGAACTCTTGGGGTGGCCTTCAGCAGCCCCCCGCCTCAGCACCACCCACCCCACAGGGTTTATTGGCTTCACTTATTTATTAAACCTTTCATGGTTATTAAACCTCATGGCTCAAGGCAGCCTACAGGAATACTTAAAAATGGTTTGAAGCCAAGATTAGAATAGCAAAAATTAAAATAGCCAACCCCAAATCTCTGCCCCCCCCCTCTCCCCCGACCTCCTGACAAACAGGCAGGATTTCAATACCTCCTGGAAATCTCCAAGGAAGGGGCCCCTCTCACTTCTTCCGGGAGCTCCTTCTGCAGAACCGGGGCCACGACAGAAAAGGCCCCGGGCTCTGGTCAATGCCAGATGGGTCACCCAAAGCTGCCCAATGCCTGTAGTTAGAGCCCAGGGACACATGGAAGGAAATAGTCCTTCCTTATTGGGACATTAATCCTTGGGAAACTGTTGTAAGGATTACAACCAGAGACTGAACAAGCTAATCCCTGCCGTGGGATGAGAGTCTTATTTTTATGTAAGTCTGTGTAATTTCCCCACTGGTGAAATTAACCTAGGGAGTTGTAAGACCTTGCTCTCCCTTATAGCACCAGGAATGGTGGTGGTGGGGACGAAAGGGCAGCGTGGAAGCTGGTGCCATGTGTTGGTTAAGAACTTAACATTTATACGGCCAGGTTGTTGTCTGTGCGTTCTCTTGTCATCCTTACAACGTCCCTGAAAGGTAGGCCAGGTTTAATCTCCCATGATGCAGATGAGATCCGAGAAGAGGCCTTTGCTAAGGCCACCGGTTGCATTTTGTGGCAGAGATAATATTCAGATTGGAGCCCTCCTGGATAATCTGGTTCTCTGGCTCAGCTTCAGAGAGAGAGAATGTCTGGCCCCCAGGATCTCCTCCTACTCTGATATGCCCTCTAATCCCATCATGGGCAGTTCTGATCTGAGTACTCTGTGGGGTCGAGATCGAAATGTTAAAAGTTTCAGCCCAGCAGTCACCAGTTGTTGTTGTCAAAGTTGTTGAGGTTATTGTTATTGTTGATGTTGAGGATGTAGTTACCAAACTCATATTTCGTTGTGATTTTTATAGTTACTGTAACATTTAGGGTTTATAGTATGTTTTTTAATGATTTTTTCTAGTGTTACCGATGTTTTATGTTCTATATCAGAGGTAGTCAACCTGTGGTCCTCCAGATGTTCATGGACGACAATTCCCATGAGCCCCTGCCAGCAAACTCTGGCAGGGGCTCATGGGAATTGTAATCCATGAACATCTGGAGGACCACAGGTTGACTACCCCTGTTCTGTTTTATTGATTGTAAACCGCCATGAGCCAGCTATGCTGGGAGTGGCGGTACAAAAATATGATACATAAATAAAATATTGCGTTAGTTGCACTGTTTGATGTTCTCTGTAAACCACCCTGAGCCACAAGGGAGGATAGTATATAAATTTAAGATAAAGAAACAAATCTTGACATAGGTTAGGGGGGGGGGGGAGAATGATTTTGTCCCATCCCTGAAAAAATGGGAATGGGGTGGGGGGGGGGGTGGGTAAGACATTGAAATATATGCACTATTTCTTTCTTTTTACTTTAACAACATCCAGTGCATTGTTTCTACCTTAACTATTAAAACTGGGGACGGAGGACCGGGGAAGGAGAATGATAGTATTTCAAGCTATAAGTGAAAGAAGAGAAAGAGATTGATACAATGTGGGGGAAGCCCTGTTTGTTTTAAGTAAGAAACCAAACATCCTGTCTTTAGCTGTCGCCTGATGATCAAAAGTGGTGGGGGGGGGGTCAGGCGCCCTGGAGGGGCTGTTTTGTAATCGTGGGACTGCCACTGAAAAGGCCCCCTCTCTCGTGGGTCTACCAGAGGAGCTTCTTTGATTGATGGGAAAGTCAGGAGGGCCTCTCCCTGCAATTTTAATTCCCTAGGCAGGAATGTACGTAATATCTTCCTTCCTTGGCATCACAGTTATCTTTCTCTTCGCTTTCCAGGCCCCAGGGAAAATCCTATCTTTTCTTCACCCAGTTCAAGGCCGAGGTGAAGGGAGCAACTATTGAGTACGGCATGGCTTTCGTAAGTCTCTTCCAGCGGCTGGCGAGACTGTGTTGGGAGGCGAGGGCTTCATGCAAAGCACTGTTGACTGTAGTATGGAGTGGTTCCCTTGGTTCATTTAATAAGACATCTTAGGGATTGTTAGAAATCTGTTTGCCTCCAAGATATGGCTGGAATTCTTTTTATATTTTTTGCGACAGTGACTCTTTGGGCTCTTGCCGGGCACGTGGAGTACTGTCGGACCCGAACCCCGAAGACCAAAGTTGCTGATGATGATTTTATTTCTGGGCTGCCCCACTCTTGCAGCAGTCTCAGGGCGGCTCACAGAAGTTAAAATGTCATACACTAAACTGTCATACACACTCAGAAGAGCCAGTTTGGTGTAGTGGTTAGCAGTGCGGACTTCTAATCTGGCATGCCGGGTTCGAATCTGCACTCCCCCACATGCAGCCAGCTGGGTGACCTTGGGCTCGCCACGGCACTGATCAAGCTGTTCTGACCAAGCAGGAATATCAGGGCTCGCTCAGCCTCACCTCCCTCCCAGAGTGTCTGTTGTGAAGAGAGGAAAAGGAAGGCAAATGTAAGCCGCCTACAGACAGATGGATCCATTTCCCCAGGCTTGGATGGGACCCCCCTGGTGGCGGCATTCAAATTTCAAAAAGTGTTAGCCTTGGCCTGGACCTTATACGTGTGGAATGTGCAGTTTTGCAGGCTCCTTGGAATGTTGACTCTGCCATGAAACTCTTTTCGTTGGGTCCCGTGGGCCAGTCATTCTCTCAAAAGCTAGTCCACCTCACAAGGTGGTTGTGAGGGCAAAGGGTGATTTTTGATGCTTCTTTAACTATGGAGGCTCAGGTCACAAAGGTAGTCCAGACAGCGGTTTTCCACCTGCGCCAAGCATGGCTACTAGCGCCCTACCTATCCACAGAACACTTGGCCACAGTGATCCATGCAATAGTCACTTCCAGGCTAAACATCTGTAACTCGCTCTACACCTGCCTAGCTTCCATAAAAGCTGCAACACCAAGTCCTTCCTTAAGCCCAAGAAATCTGTAATCTGCAAACTAGAAATGTTATGGCTGTCTATTTGTCTGTCTGTCTGTGATTTATTCACTGCCCCTCCCAGCATACCTGCCTCGGGACAGTTTACAACAGATCAATAAAACAACAATTTGTTCATAAAACAATAAAAGCAGCATTTCATGGTTCGTATAACATTAAAACCTACTAAGCAATAAATCCAATGGATGACATATATTCTTGGGTATTGTTGAGGCAGTTCTAGTTAATTCTGGATCTGTTTTCCAAAGGGAGGGCATCCTTCTGGATATTATTAGTGCAGGAATTCATTGGCTCCAACTAAATACCTGGCAGCGGAGCTCCTTTTGCAGGCCTTGTGGAACTGGGGCAGTTAATTCCACCAAGTGGTGGCCTGGACTGAAAAGGCCGTGGCCCTGGCTGAGGCCAGACATACTTGTCTTGGAGCAGGGATTACCAGCCTATTGGAATTGGCAGAGCGCATTGCTTTTTGGGGGTATAGTGAGTTAAGCGGTCCCTCAGGTATGCTGGGCCCAGACTGCGTATATTTAAATATATTCACACACAAGCATCCACAGCCTCTTGGAATTTCTTCACTTTTCCTTCCCTTTCCTTTGTAGTCTGCTGCTGCAGCCAGAGGACAGAAAGACGTTCCCTTGAAGGAGGAAGAATTCCACGTGACAGAAACAGCTGGTAAGCCAAAAGTGGTGGATACTTGAGAAACATTGGTTTGATTCCCTGCTCCTCCACATGTGGCCAATGGAGTGATCCTGGTCTAGTCACAGTCCTGTTAGAGCTGTTCTGTCAGAGCTCTGTCAACCCCACTTATCTCACAGAGTGTCTGTTGTGGGGAGGGGAAGGGAAGGTGATTGGAAGCTGCTTTGAGACTCCTTCAGGTAATGAAAAGTGGGGTATAAAAGCTAATTCTTCTTTTAATTTAAAAGATTCCTGTTGGCAGCAGAGGATGGGATCCACAGTAATGAGTTTAAACTATGTGTAGAACAGTACTGGTTAAATATCAGGAATTTTTTTTCACAGAGTAGTTCAGCAGTGAAATTGGCTGCCTTAGGAGGTGGGGAGCTCCCCCTCACTGGCAGTCTTTAAGCAGCGGCTGGACAGATACATCTCATGGATGATTTAAGCCAGCCTTTCTCAACTTTTTAACTGTTGAGAAACCTCTGAAACATTCTCCTGGCTTTGAGAAAACCCAGTCGTGCAGAATATGCCACAATCGTACAGAATACGGTTAGGAAGCATAGCTGTGTACATGCCCACCCAGGGATATTGTATTCTTGTTTGATTGGCAAGTAAATTTAATACTGGAATGGATCCTATTAATCCAAGCAAAAAACTGTTGGAAATGTATTTTCATCAGAGTAGACGAGCAAGCTGTCTTCAGTGAATCTCTTGTAGAATTGGATGTATTCAAACGAAGGATTAATTGCATCATTGCGTATGATAGTATGATAGTATTTTCCAAGTGAGTCATAAAGAGGCTCACCATTCATGAGGCCCATTACTACACCTTGCATCTGGACATAAAATGGCTTTTCAGATCTAAAGTAATTATTTTCAAGTATAATGTCTAAAAGCTCCATGAGGAAAAAAAATGTCAATGGTTTTAAATGTGACCTAGATTCTGAATCTTGCTGAACTACTAATCTCACTTCCTCATGAGGAATGTTTGTATAAAGGGCTGTCATGTCCAGAGAAGAAGAAAAAACCACTGCCATCTAAAAAGTTAAACTTTTCATTTTATTGACAAAGGCCTATTGTCCCTAATGCACGAGGGAGAACTCTTGGCTGCGGGTTGTGAAAAAGTTCCACATCTGGCCTCTCCCACGTGTCTCATACCTCTGTTGTCCTTCCTCTTTTCAGTCTCCCACAAGGAAGGCACGTTCCGCTCGGAACTCTCCAAGCTGGTGATTGTAGCAAAAACAGCCCACGACGAGCTGTGATTCTTGCTCCAGGAAGCACCGGGCCTTGAAGGGAACAATACAACGGAAGAAAGGGACGCATCAGCTAGTATTTTGTCTGAAGAGGATTGCCAGATTGGGACTTCGCTTTTGTGTGCTGGGACTCGGAGGCATGCCCCAATTTTTCCAAACTGCTGTGAGAATTTTGGGGGTGCACTATCTATTACAGTCCGCTTCGGTGATCCAGCAACTGCAAAAAGCACCGCTCCAGGTGGGGAAAATATGCAAGGGGACCCCCTTGCCTTCTGTGCTCACCTACCTTGTTAACCTGTTGCTGCAAAGGTGGAATGTCACAAAATTATTCTTTACCGTTTCGGCTCCTCAAGAGCATTCTCAAACCAAAGCGTGTTTCCCACCCCCCGTCTCCCTGCCTCCCTCTCCACCCCCCCATAATTGGGTTCAATAGCTATAAAGGGACTCCAGATTTTTCTATTTGGAATAAATCAGAACACATCTCTGAAATCAGATTCTGTGCTTCTTTCTCTTCATGGCCTTTGATTTGTAGACAGCATGCACTCTCGATGGGCTTGCTTCTCCTAAACGGGGATTGGGGTAGGTCATTGGGTGAAGCACAAAGATGGGAGGGTCTTGGCAGTTAATTTTTGAGACAGATCCAAGCTGGGTTTCCCCATTGAAATGCCATTGATAAGAGGCCAAGCACTGCAGTTGTGGAGACTGCTTCAAATGACGGGAAAGGAGGTTCCACTTCAATACGCGGAGGCATTTTCTGATGGCAAGGGCTGTTGGTTGATTAAGCATGCTGCCTCGGAGGGTGGCGGAGTCTCCTTGGCTGGAAGCTTGGAGGAGGAGATTGGACGAGCACCTGTGTATGATTTTGAGTCCCCAAGGAGGTGGCAGGCGGGGGGAGAGCTGTACCGGATGGCCCTTTGCGGCCTCTTCCAGCTCTGTGTGATTCTGAGATTCCATATTTAACCACGGATGCGGACAAGAACCCATGTGGTAGTTTCTGTGTTTGAATCCCCATTCTGCTCTGCAGTTTGTTGTGTGGACTGTCGGCCTGTTATGAGGATAAAATACGGGAGGAGAGAACCACATATTCTCAGCTCTTTGGGCAAAGGACAAGATAGAAGGGTGCTTGGCGGAAGCGATTCCTTTGTTCCATTCAGGAATCCCATATGGAAGCGATTGCAGCACACTGACTCCCCCATCCCCTTCCTGTTCCTATCTCAAGTTACAGTGAATCTGTGTATGGTAGGCATTTCTTTGCCTGTTTTCATGTGACACGCAATACATGAACGGCTGACCTGTGTTTATGAACCCCACATTTATCCAGATTCAGATCCCTCGTTTCATTTTAGAAAATGACTTTTTCTTACAAACAGGCATTCTCATGTCCATGCAGACATACATACAGTTTGTTTCTGTTCCATTGACCAGTGAATTCCAACAAATAAAATACCACAATACATATACGTGCATGCAATAAGTGTACATGCGTTCACTGTAACATGCAAACCAGGTTTCTGTCGTTCAGCCTCCGCACTTCTGTCCCTGCCCTGTAAGAGCTTATGAAAGGTTTTGTTGACTCAAACTGAAAGTCTACCCAATCCAGTGTTTGGCTTCATACAGCAACCAGCCTGATATTCCCAAAAGGCCCACAAAGGGGCACTGTAGGCAAAAACTTCCCTGTAGCCTATCACCACTCTGCAACTGGTACCAGGAGGTAAACCATTTCCATACATGGAAATGTGAATATATTTCTCTCGGAAACACGGACTTAGAAATCCTGTAGGCCAGTGGTCCCCAACCATTTTTAGTCTGGGAACCGGCAGGGCAACTGCCCCCGCACATCGCGCATTTGCGGCCGCACCCGCGCATGCGCAATTCGGCCGCACATGGCGCGTGTGCGCATGCACGGCCTGGCCGCACATGCGCAATGCGCGGCTGCGGCCCTGATTCCCTCTCCCCCCCTCCCGCAGTAAGAAGCTTCCCGGGCCACAAGCTTGCGGCCTGGGAAGTTTTTTACTGCCGGGGGGGGGGCGGGGAGAGGGAACCACAGGTTGGGGACCACTGCTGTAGGCTGATCCTGCATTGATTAGGGGATTGGACTAGGGGGCCTGTATGGCCCTTTCCAACTCTATGATTCTATACCGCGAGCCGGATTTGGGTGCCTGTTTGATGTTATGATTTGGCAGCCTGGGGACAGGAATTGAGAGATACCACTAAATTAAGGTGACCAGATTTTAACATTGATAAAGTGGGACACCATTGACCGGGGAGGGGGGGGGTTCTTGATTTAAAATGTGGTCTATATGGAGCAACAAAGTTTCATAGAATGCAAAAATAGTATTGTAATATATATATTTTAATTTCAACATAAGTACAATTTGCCAGGTACTCCCAGATGTCCCTCCAAAAGTGGGACAATCTGGTCACCTTACACTAAAAGTCTTGGCCACACTGGAGCATCCTCCTGGGGCTTCCCTTTCAGACTGTACATGGCCCAGTCTTAGCTTCCAGCTTGAGAAGGGAAAAGCCCTGATATCACTGCTCGATCAGAACAGCTTTATCGGTGCTGTGGCGAGGCCAGGGTCACCCCGCTGGCTGCATGTGGGGGAGTGTGGAATTGAACCTGGCTCGCCAGATTAGAAATCCATGCTCCTAACCACTGCACCAAGCTGGCTCCAAGCTAGCATCCCTAATAAGCTATCACACTATCCATGGCGAACAGCAGGTATGTTGGATGCATGCTTTCCTCCGCATGTGCTGTAGATTGCTGGGGGTGGGAAATGAGATGGTCTGTGACTCATGCTATGAGCCTAGAGTTTGCACTAAATATCCCTGAGCTCATTTCTATAGCTTATTTGAAACATCTAAAACCTTTCTATTGAAGTAGTTGCCACACTTTGCGACGGTATTGGAAAAGGTCTCCTTGCAAAGGTTCAGCAGTGGTTGGGAGGCATCCCATTGAAATCACAAGATGTCCTAGTCCTGCTGTCTACCGCACTGGTCAGACCCCACCTGGAGCCCTGTGTGCAGTTCTGGAGGCCTCGCTTCTAAAAGGAGGCCGATAAAAGGGAGAGGACAGAGGAGAGCGACGAGGATGATCGGGGGCCTGGAGACCAAGCCCTAGGAGAAACCTGGGCCTGGCAACCCTAGAAGCTGGCGATGTTGAGGCCGAGAGAGGCTTTTCCTCTCCCCCTACTACAACTGGGGTGCCCTGCCTTCTAAAATGAAATAAGGACAGCCCTCTTGTGGGGAACAAGGCCAAAGTCTACCCTCCAATTACTACAGAGGAACTGATCTCTGGAAATGAGCTGTAATTCCGGGGGATCCCCAGGTCCCACCTGCAGGCTAGCATCCCTAGTGTGATACAGTATTTATTAGACAAAGATTTCAAGTTTTAAAAAGGTAGCCTTTGTTCTTAAGATGTATTCCCCTATTTTTAAAGGGAAAAAATCTAATTTTTTAGCAGTCTAACCCAGTGGTCCCCAACCTTTTTATCACAGGGGACTGGTCAACACTTGACAATTTTATTGAGGCCCGGGGGAGGGGTAGTCTTTTGCCGAGGGATGCTGACACCGCCTGAACCCCTGCTCCACTTGCTTTCCTGCCGTGCCCCTGACTTCCCACTGCCCGCTGGGGGGTGCTGCCAGCAGCAGCTGCAAAGTGCCACGTCGAGGGGGAGCCCCAGCCATGGCGGCCGCTGGAGAGCACCAAAGGTGAGCTGGCGACAGAGTGGCAGGCCAGCCCCCAAGGCAGCAGTCGGGAGCAGCAGCCCAGTACCGACTGATCCACGGACCGGTCCCGGTCCCTGGCCTGGGTGTTGGTCTAACCAGTCCCTACTTTAAAAGCCCATTTGCGCATTGGCACTGCTGCAAATGTAAAATTCACCCTGCCCACCAGGCCCTCAGAACTATCCCACCAGTTACCAGTCAGTTGCAACGTCCAATTTTTAAAAGGTTGCTTTGCAAATGAGGGGACATTGAAATCTTGGCGTGCTTTTGAAGAACGCAGGCACCCCAAACACTCTAGCAGAGCCCCTCTGCAGACGCAATGCGTAAGGACAAGGAAGAATTGCAGTCCTTGGAACTCAGCACTAGTTAGAGCAGCACCGCGAATCGGCAGAGGCCCAAGTTTTTAATTACCCAATTTGCTTCAATGGCTCCCTGCGGGGGAGAAGTCTTTTTTAAAGGGGTCATGAAAGCTACCTGCTGTTCAGAATTTTTTAATTTAATCGAAGACAGCTCCGAGGGGCTTGTCGATGGGTTCGGGTGGCTGCTGGAATAGTTCTCGGCACTGGCTTGTAAAAACTGGACCTGGGAAAGGCAGTTTGTAAAGCAAACAGAAAAAAGGTTTCCAGATCAAACGGGACCACACAGAACAAGGGGGAATGCCATCCGCTCGCTCGGTCGCCTAAGGCAGGGGTAGTCAACCTGTGGTCCTCCAGATGCATTTGCTGGCAGGGGCTCATGGGAATTGTAGTCCATGGGCATCTGGAGGACCACAGGTTGACTACCCCTGGCCTAAGGGGAGTGGGGCAAAATTCCCGCTAGGCGACAAACAGTTTGCAAGAGGAGTGAGTTCTTCCATCCTCTTAATCAGAGGTTTCCTAAGGGGGCTAATATTTGTCAGACTCATTTTATAATATACAGGAGGGCTGGTTTCAGGTTTTTAGGGGTCCTTGCCCACAGAGCATCTGTGGCCCCTTCCATTACAGATCCTACCTGCTTCATTTGTGTCTGTGCTAGGATAGTGCTGCTTGCATGCTAAATGAGGAGTAGTCTCCATCCAACCTTTCTTAGCCTGCGAGCACCTTTGGGATTCTGACGCAGGGTGGGGGGCACAGCTGCAAAACCACTGCTGCAGCTTACCTTCTTTGAGCTGTGGTGACAGCTGCTGCCCATACGATGTTTTCAAAACTCTGCTACGCCAGTCAGAAACTTGGCCTCCTCCCACCTTCCAAAAACACTTGGTGGGCCCCTTTGGCACCACTGTGGACCCTGGACTTGGGCTGGCAGACTTCGGTTCCAATGTCCCCTCAACCATGCACGGCGGGCATGTCCCTCTCCACCATTTGCAACCAGAGGAGGGCCATGAAAATGGTGATGGCTATGAAGACCAAGACATCTGAGGAAAGGTTGAAAGACTGGTCTTAGCTTGGTGAGAAGACAACTAAGAGGCGATATGATGGCCATCTTAAAGTACTTGAAGGGCTGTCACATGGAGGATGGAGCAGAGTTGTTTTCTTTAGGGGAATTAGGGGAAAAAATAGGGGAATACATCTTAAGAACAAAAGCTACCTTTTTAAAACAGAGTTGCCCCAGAGGGTTGGACCAGAACCAATGGGATGAAAACATCCGGAAGAAGTTCCTGACAGTTAGAGTAGTTCCTCACTGGAACAGGCTTCCTCGGGAGATGGTGGGTTCTTCTTCTTGGGAGGTTTTTAAGCCGAAGCTAGTCATCTGACAAAAATGCAGATTCTGTGAACTTAGGCAGATTGTGAGTGGGTGGGCAGAAGGGATTGTGTTCGTGCCTGGCTATTGTGGCCCTTTCTTGCATGGCCAGGGAAATGCCGATTGCCGCTTCAGGATCGGGATGTGAATTTCTTCCAGGTCAGACTGGCCAGGGATTCTGTTTTTTTTTTGGGGGGGGGGAATCATCTGGCCATGGAATTGGGGTCACTGTGGGTGGGCAGGTAGTTGCAAATTCCCTGCATTTTGCAGAGGGTTGGACTACATGACCCTGGAGATCCCTTCCAACTCTGATTCTTTCACTGTAGGGAAGACTGAATCTCTCCAGATGTGGCATCTCCAGCTAAAATATGAAACCCCCTACCGGATACATTATGCCACCCATGTCATGCGAAAATATGATTCAAAGATTCACTAGGTAGGTTTTAAAAGCCCTCTTTTATTTCGCATCTACAAAACACATACATTTTTCCTACTTCTAAAACAATCTTCAATCCACGGAAAACTTTCAAGCTCGGAAACTCTGTAACCACTATACTGTACTGCCTCAGTACAGAAATCTGCTTCCAGTTCTTAGCAGAGGAAGAAAGAAGTTACACAGGGCACACAGTCTTCCAAGTTTTAAACTTTTGCTCTTAAGACTTAAAATGCATCTTTTGCAGTCATAACGACTCATAATTTTAGAAACAATATGAAATTATTTCACGAAACCCCGGGGTTTCTTGACAGACCTGGGTTTCCGGAATGGGTAGGAGTTAATTAATTTTTAATATATTTTTAAAAACTTGTTAAAACACTTATCGGATAATATGACCACATACGGTCGTGTCGACCACCCCCTCCCAAATTGGCCAATGATGGGCCTGGGGGTGGGAGGGGCCTCATGTGGGTGTGTACACAGCAATGCTTGCCAGTCATAGTCTGCACGATTGTACCACTGCTGGGATTTCTCAAAGCCCAATGAATATTTCAGGCGTTTCTCAACGGTAAAAAAAAAATTGAGAAAGGCTGGTGTAATGCAGTGATGAGATGCCATTTTTGAAAGCTGCAAATCGTCTTGCAGGAAAAGAGAGTTTTGTCTCTCCCCAAACGGCTCAGCTACAAGGATTTTGTAAAGGCAAGAGCTTTCTCATCGATCTTGGTACGTCTTTCCAACCAAGTGAAGAACATCTGGACAGGGTGGAAGAATATTAAGGATGTAATGTCAGGAGAGCCAAATGAACTTGGAAATCATGCCATCTTTGCCAGGGCACCGTCCCAGGAAGCTGGGTGACCCACTGGTGAAGTGGAGGTGACCCAGTGACTGAATCAGGGAGAGACATGTAGGGATCTCCCAACCTCTGGTCTTCACCCAAACAAAGTGGTCCATCAACAACTAGGGGTGGTTGGTGTCCTCTCCTGGAATGTTTTGACTCCCTCCTTGGGGGAGAGCTGTGGCACAAAGTTTTGAGTTCCTCCTCTGCACACCGAAGGTCTCAGGTGGCACCTCCAGTTCAAAGAAAAGGTCCTTTTTTTCAGACTGAGGCCTTGGAAAGCATTTGACCGACAAAAGAAATGATCCAAGCTAGATGGTTCAAAGGCAGCTTCATGAGTTAATGTCATTTGTATGTGAACTTTGCCTTTCTGCCACTGCACAAATGTGAATACTGCCGAAATACTGTGCATGGCTAGAAACGAAATACCCTTAACAAGGATAGGTTTACACAAAAGCAGGTTGTGTTGTCCATTTACTGCTCAAAACCTCAACGCAGGATTCATAGTGTTTAGCGATAAAGACATTTCGGCTGAAAACCATCAGTCTTAAGTGCATTCACCAGGTGCATCAAATCAAAACACTGGCTACAACAAACCTAATGCAGGAATTATCACAGACGACATGGATTTTGGGTCTCCAAAGGGCTACAGAAAATCCAGCCATCCAGATGTTTATTGCTAAACACCGCAAGTTCTACATGCTGATACTTCAAGCAATAAATCAACAACACAAACTGCTTTTGTATAAACATAAGTTTATTTGGTTTAAAGCCATACCTGTATTTCTTCAGTCTTTATCTGGAAACTGTGTCGAGCTTAATTTATTTACACCAACGTGAATGGCAGCCATTCACTTCTATGGAGTAATTCCGTGCATCCAGGGAATCGAATTTGATCAAAATCTCTTCCTTCGGCCTCTCCGTGAGGCAGGATTCAGGCCTCCTCTCCACCACCGCCCCATTCCAGTTGCTTCACTTTGGTCTACAGACCTGAATTGGAGTCAGATTTGGTCTGCTGAGTTTCCTTATGGACTTTTGAGCAGCTCCAGACTGTGATGGGACATGGAGACTGGCCATTTCCCAGCTGCTGATGGGTGGTTGTTCAAGGCATGCTCTGAAAGCTCCTCAGACGGGTGATTGTCAAGGAAGGGTACTCAACGCAGCCTTAAGATCATTTCCCCATCAAGAACAGCCCAGATGCAGGCCAATGTGAAGCATATACCCCCATTTGCACAATGAGGCCAGAGCTGGTTGCAGGGGTTTACTGGCCTTCAGGCATCGGCTGCCATGTCCAATGGTATCCGGTGCAGCTTTTTCCACTCCAAAAATATCAAATCCCATCAATCTCCCACTGTAGCTTTGAAGAGGGACTAGACTGGGGAGGGAGTCTGAAAGGAACAAGGAAAATGGCAGTATTACAGAGACCAGATCATGAAACAGGCTCAGAGAAAAGAGGTAAGGCAGGAGTCTCTTGTGCTCTGCTACCTCCACTGTCTCTGTAGGGACAGGAGGCCCATGGTCTTTTTGTCTGAGAGTGCCTCGAATTCTGACACTGGTGGGATGCAGCCACAAAATAGCTACCATGGGAGATGGAGAGAGCCACAAATTGGGCTCCACACCCATTAAAATGTTAAGCAACCTATTGCATAATATTTAGGACAGAAACAAACCAGGGCAACCTCTCAACCCAAAGGGCATTTCATCCTCCCCTGGGGTTTCTTCAGGGGACGGTCCTCTCCTGTCTAATACTGAATTTAGTATATGTACAATGTTTGACGCCTATTGAAGGATTTTGAGGTTTCTCATCTGTCAAAAAGGCCGTTACTCAGCTTCTTCCCTTCTGAGAATATTTCTTGCGAACAACCTAAATGGCTTTAGAATGGATTAAACAGATCGGTTCATTTGGAACTCATTTGTGTTCTTCACCGTTCCATAAATGAAAGCACCTTCAATACAGAGCGACATGCATGTCGGGTTGAGAAATCATCTGGGCTATTTCTGTCCTAAATATTCATGTGTTTGCACTTTGGAATTGCATTCACTCTCATTAGTATACCTACTGTTTATGTATCAAGGTGTTTATTATGACTGATGTCATAGGCCCGCTTAGCAGTCTAATTCAGTCTCCCTCAAACTGGGTTTTGTGAAACCCAGGGTTTTCTTGATGGAACGGTGACCTGCCTACCCCCTCCCCCCAAATGGCCCATGATGGGCCTAGAGGAGATAGACCCAGGGTAGGCATGTACACAGCTATCCTTCCCAACCATATTCTGCATGATCATGTCACTTCTGGGGTTTCTCCAAACTTGAAGAATGTTTCAGGGGTTTCTCAATGGTAAAAAAGTCAGAAAAGGCTGTTTGTTGTATGAAAATATTCATATTTCCATTGGCAAGCCCAGTTACTGACAGTCTCTTGAGTCTTAGGGTATGGGTCCTTGGCAGGGACTAGAAACTTATTGGGCACCCTGGAATATTGTCAAGGATCCTAACCAGTGCTACAAGGGATTTACAGGCTCTATGGCAGAGACATCCCAATAAGTAAAAAATCTGAATGTTTTTCATCTGCCCTTGGAACTGATTATAGAAAGAGGAGCCCTGAGAACTAACCCATGCTCAGAAAGAAAACAAGCACAATTCTAATTTGGAAATTTTTAAACAGAGGCTGGATAGCCACCTGAAGGAGAGGCTGATTCTGTGAAGGCTCAAGGGGGTGGCAGGTGACAGTGGATGAGCGATAGGATTGTGAGTGTCCTGCATAGTGGGGTTGGACCAGATGACCCAGGAGGCCCCTTTCAACTCTATGTTTCTATGATTCTATACCGCCTGATGGAAGGTGGTACAGCTTGTTGCACTCTTCCGAAACGATAAACACAGAGAACTATTAAAGCGTGCCATCCAGAGCAGACTTAAGCCCTTCTAAATCAACCAAAATAAATGAGCTTACAAAGGAGTAACTACTTTGGGACTGCATTGTGAAAGCGGCAAAGGTGATTCTGTCAATCATGAGGGGTGAGTGGAGATCAAATCAGATCTCCAAAAACAAAGGGGGTTTCAATTCAATGTACAGCACGCAACAAACCATATTCCTTATATTGCTTCATAAAAAAAGGGATCTGCAGGGAGAAGGCCTGGGAGAGTTTGCCAAGATTATGAAAAACGTTGAGAAGGTGAGTGAAGAAACTGCTTTTCTACCGTTAAAAAAAACAACAACTAACAGTTTGGTAGGGCACAGGCCAGGATGTTGGGTTACTTGGATCTTCGTTGTGATCTGCAAAGGTGACTTTTATCCAAGACCCAAGATAAGCAAATCCACAGATGCTCAGAACTGTTTCCTTTCCCTCGGCTCCATCTGGTGAAGGAAGCTGCTGCGGAGCAGATTCAATCTGAGTGGAGGGGAAAGGAAGAGATTCCAGATGCTGCTGTTGGAGCAAGGAGTCCCGAAACACCACAGAAGCAAAGCAGGAGGGTGAGATTTTAGCACCGTACGGAGGCACAAAGTGGAGACCGTCAAAGTCAATGGATGTTTCTCGGCGAAACAAAGTCCGCCAGGGGCGGTGTGACTTTTGAGTCATATGTTGTCCTCATCTAACATCCGGTTGAGCCCCTCGCAGATCCTCTGCAGGTGCGTGCGGTAGGGCTCAGAAGATCCGTAGAGCGCCGAGAGAAACTCGAAGTCTGCAAAGTGGTTGAACACGTGGTTGATGCGGCCGTGGGACTTGGCGGTTAGGTGGGTGTTGACCGCCTGGTGGAGAAGGTCGCGGATCTCGTTGAGCATGCTGGCCATGACCCGACGGTCAAAGGTGAAGTCTATTTGGTAGAAGCTGACGGCGGTCATGGCCAGGGTGTGGGCCTTCTTGCGGAAGCGATTCATCAGGAGCAGTTCGTCTGCGTTGAACTGTCCGTTGCGGTAGAGGACGCCCAACTTCATGAGAATCTTAATCAAGTTCTTGATGATCTTCTGGGCCTCCTTGCGATTCCGGGTGAATTCCTTGGTTACCCGGTACAGCTCGTCCAGAATCTCGCTGCTGGTGTCGTCGATGAAAATGCTGGCCATGTTCTTCGATGCCATTTTGCTCAGGAGCTTCTTCTGGGCCTGGAGAGCCAGATTTTTTGTGCTGAAGGTGTCCATCTTGTCTGGAAACAGGAATGAACATGGATTATTGCTGGAAAGTGCAGTCAAATTGCAGCTGACTTATGGTGGCAGAACACCAGGTTTATTCCAGAGTCACAGAGGGGTCACTCCAGGTTTTTTTTTTGGGGGGGGGATTTAATTTTATATATATATATCTGTTCCACTGAATATTTCTGGTAAGGGCTTGGAGGAGGAGTGTGTCTCATGACTTAAGAGAGCCAGTTTGGTGTGGTGGTTAGGAGTGCGGACTTCTATTCTGGCATGCCAGGTTCGATTCTGCACTCCCCCACATGCAACCAGCTGGGTGACCTTGGGCTCGCCACGGCACTGATAAAACTGTTCTGACCGAGCAGTAATATCAGGGCTCTCTCAGCCTCACCCACCCCACAGGGTGTCTGTTGTGGGGAGAGGAAAGGGAAGGCGACTGTAAGCCGCTTTGAGCCTCCTTCGGGTAGGGAAAAGCGGCATATAAGAACCAACTCTTCTTCTAAGTGCCACTCAACGTTTAACACCCACTCAGGGCAGCTGTCCCGCCCCTGAGTGCCTTCTCCTCCAACTGGCTTGCCTGCCTGTCTGTCCAGTGGCTAGCCAATCGTGTAGTGGCCAGTGTAGTGGTCACCAAGGAAGGCTGAGATGGGAGGTCACCAAGCTTAGATTACAAGATATCACTAAAGTGGGCTACCCTGGGCCACCCAAAGTCAAGGCACCAATTACTAGGACCTGGATTCCAACATTTGGTTTTTGAGCACTACATGCATCTAATATTTATTCTGCAGCAGAGAGACTTGGTGGGAGGGCACCACGAGAGAAAATAGGCTTTGGGCTGAGGCCGTGTCACATAGGCCCTAATGACAGAAATACCTTTCAGGCTGAATACTTTTTAATTTATTTATATTTTTGATTTTTCTCCCATCACTCCTGTCGTCACTGGCCCATGGGAGCGTGCAACAGTTTAAATAATACACAAACCTTAAAACCATGCAATAAAATTTAAAACCAACCCAATAACAAAAGTATCCTCTACAGAATTAAGAGAAGAATGATTACACTTTGCAGCTGACCATCAGAGGGGTGTCTTGGCTTAGAGGGGCCCAGGTTGACATTTATGTCTGTATCCTGGTCTGGCGGAAGAGCTCCATTTTTCAGGACCTGCAGAACTGAGCCAGTTCCGTCAGGGCCCTGGGAGTTCATTCTACCAGGTAGGGGCCAGAACTAAAGAGGTCACACAAACTTCCCTCGGGCCAGGGACAACCAACCTGTTGGAATTCGAAGAGCCAAGTGCTTTCGGAGGGGGGGGGGAGAGATAAGCAAAGAGAGATATCTGGGGAGACAGGAAGCTAAAGGCCGAGGAATCCAGGAATGAGCTGTCTGGGGACAGGTATGGAAAAAGGAACCCAAAGGAAGGAAACAAGAAGACAAAAGTAAGCTGTGCTGGCAGAGGCTCATGGGAATTGTAGTCCATGGACATCTGGAGAGCCAGTTTGGACAGCCCTGCTTTAAAACAACAAAAAAGGGCTGACAGTGGAGCATAGGATTTATTACCCGAATTTTCTGTGGAAGAGCAGCCTACCATAACAGTTGCCAACCTCCAGGTTTGCCCTGAAGATCTCCTACTTTAACAATTGACTTCAGGTTACAGAAATCAGTTCATGTGGAAAAAATGGTTGCTGGGGGGGGGGGGTGGACTCTGTGGCATTGTACCCTTCTGAGGTCCATCCCCATCCCCAAGACCCCCTCCCCAAGCTTCACTCCTAAAATCTCCAGGTATTTCCCAACCCAGAGCTGGCAACCTCATAAAAAGTTATTCCTTGGAAGTCTTGAAGGCGCTACTGGACTTGAATGTTGTTCTACTATTACAGACTAACATGGACACCCTCTTGTAGCCTTCTAGTACAGGGGTGGCCAAACTATGGCTCTCCAGATGTCCATGAACTACAATTACCATGAGCCCCTGGCAGCATACTCGATGGACATCTGGAGAGCCACAGTTTGGACACTCTTGCTGTAGTATATTCTTCCCCTGAGCTCCTTCCAAGTGATTCATGGCCAGGTTATATCTTTCCGCATTATATCTTTCCAATAATCCTGTGAGGCTGGTCAGCTTGCAAGTGGCAGGCCTCAGATAACCATGAATGGGGGAAATGAACTTGCAGCCTCCCGATCTGAAACTGTGACTGCTGATCAAAGCAAACGGCCTGTACAAGGTTGCCATGTCCTACTTCGAGATTTGGGGGTGCAGGCTGAGGAGGACAGGGGCTCCAGTGAGGTATGATGCCCCAGGACTGACCCTGTGACATATCCCTTTTCTCCCAAAGAATTGATCTCCGAGTTGTGTAAAAATTATTACCTCCTGCCCATTCGGCAACCCTGTCCAGGGCCGCCAAGAAACCCTGGTTGAGAAAGCCTGCTTTACGGCGATATTCCTCGGCTTTGATAGACATCAAAGAGTTCCACAAATGGAAAATATAATATAAACCTTTATTTTTATAGCCCGTCTTTCTTAAATGCTCAGGGCAGGTAACACCATGTGCCAACAATCATTACAAGCATCAAAACATGTAAAAAATATTCTGTAAAACATTTCCTATTCACTGTAATCCCTAGTTAATTTAGGTTAGGGGTATCTGAAACTTGGGAGGGCAGATCTCCCAGCTTGGTGCCACGGTTAAGAGTGGTGGCCTCTAATTTGGAGAGCCGAGTTCAATTTCCCACTCCTCCTCCACATGCAGCCAGCTGGGTGACCTTGGGTCAGTTACAGTCCTCCCAGAGCTCTCTCAGGCCCACCTGCCTACCAGGAGAGAGGAAGGGAAGGTGATAAGTCAGCTGCTTTGAGATTCCTCTGGGTAGTGGACAGCAGGGTATTAAAACCAACTCTTCTTCCTTCCGTTTTCAGCAGTGAAACCACTGCTGGACTGCCCCTGAATCAAATCCTCAAGAGGAAAAATGCACAACCTGGGGGCGAGGGGTTGCCGTGGAGAATAGGGATGGAGAAGAAGATGCTGCCAAGTCTAACCAGGAGGTCTCTCAAGGTAACAGGGAGTTGCCAGCGTGAGCCCTGTCTGGTGTATGGCTTAGTCATGGAAAAGCTGGTGGAAGAGCTTCCCGGGAACCATAAATTAAGTGCGTTATTAATGGAGCACACAGAGAAAGCCCAGGGTTGTTCTAGCTGGTGATATATACGGCCCCTGGAAAACACAAACGTTTGTATGAGTTGCTTTTTTATGTGAAAACATTGATTTTAACAGCTGGAGCCCCTGAGATGAAGCCCGCAAGGTTTCCTAATAAAATTGTAAAATTATTGGTGCCAGTCTTATTCTCAGCAGGACAGGTATATGGCAAAGAAGTCCAGCTAGGGCACGGTCTTTCAGGAAAGGAAACAGACCTGGAAGCACACACCCCACATACGAAAACCCTTGTCCCTCTGGGGCGGATTCCTAAATCTACATAAATTGCATCTGGTCCCCCACTCAGTGTTTTGATCACAGGAATTGAAGGTTCTCCTCAGTACCCAGCTGTCCAGAGAGCCAGGGTTGCCATTTTCCAGGTGGTGGCTGGAGATATACTGGAATTTACTACCCTGCCCCAAATCTCACCCTCCCCAGGAATTCCCCAACACAGTTGCTTTGGAAGTTGGGCCCTCTGGCACTAGATCACAATGAAGTCCCGTCCCTCTCCCTAAATCCCCAAGAATTTCCCAACCCAGAGTTGGCAACCCTAGGTATCTGATGTTTTAAGGAATTTTATCATGTTTGACAGTGGCAGTCTCAGGAGATGAAGGTATTTCCCTGCAACTGGTACCCAAAACACATTAACGGAGGAAGAAACATAGGATGTTTAGGGACCCCACCACTGGGATGAGAAACTTCTGGAGATCTTGGGGGCACACCGGGCTTTAGGGAGGACATGGATCTCAACTGGATCTAATGCCAGAGTCCCCACTCCAAAGCATGCATTTTCGCCAGAGTGGCTGCTCTTTATCACCTGGACATTAGGTACAAGAACAGCCTCCCCCTCTCCCCCCCAGGACCTGGAAAGGCTGCAGGCAGCTGTTAGGGAACTCACCGGCATGGATCTGTAGCCTCCGAGTCTTGGAGGGAAGTGGAAGGAGAAGGGGGTGGTCAGGGGTGGGGGACCGAAGGTGATTGGCTGGCCGCTGGACAGACAGGCAAGCCGGTTGGAGGAGGAGGCACTCAGGGGTGGGACAGCCACCCTAAGTGGCTCTTAAGCATTGAGTGGCACTTAAGCCATGAGACATGCTCCTCCTCCAAGGCCTCACCAGAAATATATTATGTGGAACAGAGAAAAGGTTTCCCAAAAAAGCAAAGAAATCAGGCCCACGTCATGGGTGCAGCCACCAAGCGACGACCTCCGCATTGGCCAACGGGCTGCTCAGAATGTTATCAAGCACTACTTGAAAAAATAGAGTCGAAGAGCACCGTTAAGACCAACAAAGACTGATTCAAGGCGTGAGCTTTCAAGTGCAGGCACTCTTCCTCAGACTAAATAAAGCACCATCGTAACTGTGGAGAGGCAAGGCAAAAGCAAATTATGGCAAACTGTGTCCTAATATCTAGCTTGCTAAATTTTCGAGGCAGGATACCCGTTTCCCTCTTTGACACATACTTCTAGTTCAGCCGTTCTCGGTGTAGCTTTGTGTCCAAAAAATCTCTCTCTCTCTCTCTTCCGAAGCGAGCTTGTGTCTGTTGGAGATCGCTGTAAGTCTCTCCTGCCTCCCCACCCTCTCAGTTATTTATTGCTTTTTTAGAGAAAATCTGTTTTCTTGACAAGCAGACGGCCCCACCCGTATCTCCTCCGCTGGGCTGGAGTCAACACACCACAAAGCAGCCAGCTTCCTTTCTGGTACGGCTCACGATTCCAGCTGCGCTCCAGCTTTTAAAAAATAGTTTTTAAAGGGGGGGGGGGGGAAGGATAAGACTTTGCAATCAAATGCACCGGATCTGGAAGGCAATTACTGGGAAACGGAGGACTTGGTGGAGATGGCCGTATGGATAAAAGGACCGCGCCACGTAATTAATTTCCCTTGAACTGCGGTTGGTACTCCTCTGATAGCAAAATGACTGCAATCTGGGGGTCCAATGGGGGCATTGTGCTTTGGCAAAAACGGGACCAGTTTTAGCTGGGTTATTTTGCTGACTGGCACTCCGTGAACCTGCAGGGTGGATTGGGGTGACTTTGATCATTAGAATGCCTATAGAGGACTCGACACTAGAGGTGGATGGAAAGGTGACAATCAGGGCTTAAGTACTCAAAGGAAAAATGTGTGGGTGGGTGGGTGGGGGGCTCCATGTCATTTCAAGGCCATATCCTTGAGGCTTAAGGGCACGGGTAGTCAAACTGTGGCCCTCCAGATGTCCATGGACTACAATTCCCATGAACCCCTGCCAGCGAATGCTGGCAGGGGTTCATGGGAATTGTAGTCCATGGACATCTGGAGGGCTGCAGTTTGACTACCCCTGCTTTAGGGGGCAGTTCCTTGCTAATTCAAGTAGCCAGTTTGGTGTAGTGGTTAGGAGTGCGGACTTCTAATCTGGCATGCCAGGTTCGATTCTGCGCTCCTCCACATGCAGCCAGCTGGGTGACCTTGGGCTCGCCACGGCACTGATAAAATTGTTCTGACTGAGCAGTGATATCAGGGCTCTCTCACCCACCCCACAGGGTGTTTGTTGTGGGGAGAGGAATGGGAAGGTGACTGTAAGCCACTTTGAGCCTCCTTCGGGTAGAGAAAAGTGGCATATAAGAACCAACTCTTCTTCTTCTTCTTCTGTCTGCGCTTGTCCATGGGTAAACAGGCAGTGTTTAGGAAGGGGGGAACTTCAGTGGGAATGAGTTCTATTTTCTCACTAGCACGTCCCCCTGGCGGGCCCAGAATTCTCTAGTTCTCCATTTTCTAATTTTTTAATGCCAAACCTTATCATAATATTTATGTATCTGAGCAGCACCCATTTGAGTGGCAATAAATCAGCACTGTGTATGAGCAATTCCTCAGAGGAACAGGCCTCCTTGGGAGGTGGGGGGGGGGTCTCCTTCTTTGGAAGTTTTTAAGCAAAGGCCAGATAATCGTCTGACAGAAATGCTGATTTTATGAAGTTAGTTGGATTGTGAGTGGGTGGGCAGGAAGGTGTGTGCCAGTGTTTGTCTCTTCTGACCCTTCCTTGCATACCACTGTGAGATGGCAGGTGAATTCCCTCCAGGCCAGGCTGGATTCTGGAGATTTTTCATGGGGGGAATCGCTTCAGCATGAAATTGGGGTCACTGTGGGTGGGCAGGTAGTTGTGAATTCCTGCATTGTGCAGGGCGTTGGACTAGATAACCCTGGAGGTTCCTTCTAACTCTATGATTTATTTACTTTATTCAAACCTCAGCTTTCTCCCCAATTGGCACCGGAAATGGTTGACGCTGTTCTCCTGTTCTCCATTCTATCCACCCAACAACCCTGTGAGGCAGGTTAGGCTGAAAGTCGGTGATTGGCCTAAGCTCACCCAGAGAGCTACCAATGGCAAGGTCTCAAAGATTCTAGTCCCACCCTCTCATCACTCCACCAGCATCTTCCAACCTTATGACTGTGGAGGAACTCCTAAAATATTTTTCAGGCTTAGAGGAACCCTACAAGTAGCGCGACATGCCCCTTCAGAGAAGTGGGCACAGAAGTAAGATTTGCGAGCCAGCCAGCCAATCAATCTCCTTTTAAAATCATGTTTCCATTCTGGAGAAAGAGACTAGGCCTGTGCAGCAACAGGGAACATGGGCTCCAGTGGCATCTAGTGATGTCAGTGTCCATCCAAACCTCTGGGAGAGGTCATATAACCCCTGGGCAGCTCTCGTGTAACCATAGGGGTCCCCCAGAACCCTGGTTTGGAATCCCCTCACTACCCTAGCTGTATTGTACTGAGAGATGACATATCCTGTACAACAGAATACCAGCAATATCAAACAAACAAATCTAGAAAACACACTATAAAACATAGAAAACTGAACCCATTAACAAAAATACAAAGGTCAAAAGGAACTAGACCAGGGCTGGTCAAACTGCAGCCCTCCACATGTCCATGGACTACAATTATCATGGGAATTGTAGTCCATGGACATCTGGAGAGCCTCAATTTGACCACTCCTGAACTAGACGATGAACACGTGGTTGTCCCTATTTAGGAATCTTCATTCCAGATTAGCACACCAATACAATCAAGTGGCTGGAGTTTCAGAGGTCCCCACATGCGGTGCCTGCCAACACCTTTCCAGGTGGCCACCAAGTTTTTTTTAAAAAGGGGGTGGGGCAGGGTATGGCTTTTGCCCAGCAAGTCTTCTGATTGGCCATTGGATATTTGATTGACTGCAAATTTCTAAAAATGTTGCTTTGGCAGCAGCTCCCACCAAGGGACAAAGAGCTTCATGGCATGACTGAAGGTAAGCTGGGGTAGAAGCCATTTTGTGACTGGCATCGCCTCCTGCAGCATCCATTTTGTTGCTGTGCCCAAATTCCAAAGGTGCTTGCAGGCTCAAGAAAGGCTGGGGATTCCTGAACTGAGATTTGGAGGGGAGAGAGAATAACTGCTGTATTGACGTCTTGTATGAAATGATCCAAATGGACAGTTAAAAGCAAAACAGCAGATTTGGATTTAAATTTTTTTGTGGCACTGTTAGCTGACAAGCAAGAAAGGTACAATTTATAATTTGTCATTTCTATTAAATTTTAATTTTAAAAAAATACTAGGATTTGGGAGACCAGGTTGCAATCCCTGCCCTGCCATTAAGTTTGCTGAGGGGCCTTGGATGGCAATCACACTCTCTAACTTACCCCTTCAGCCTGGCCTGCCTCACTGGGGTGTTGCGCGGATGAAACAGGGAAAGCACAGCCACAAGCTCCTTACGACAAAGGGCTAGAAAAATGTTTACTAGATTGATGGGGGAAGAGGGAGGAGGTTGCTTTAATGGAGGAACCTTGGCTCACTGGTAGAGCATCTGCTTGGCATGCAGAAGGTCACATGCTCAATCCTTGAAACCTCCAGTGAAGCAATCTGCAAAGAAGTAATGTGCAGGACCACTGCATAGATGCTGGACAGCTGCTGCCAATCTGAGAAGATGAGACCACCCATAGGTGGCCAAATTGTGGCTCTCCAAATCTTCATGGCCTACAATTACCAATGCCCCCTGCCAGGACGAGCCACAATGTGGCCACCCTGCCATAGATAATCGCCATGTTCTACACAGTCGCTGCAAGCACAATGCCTAGGTGACATAGCTGCAATCTTTTTTCCAAGGCTGGGGACAGACGGGGTAAGAACCTCCAAGTGGCAGGCCCTGGTATGTGGGGTCTCACAGGGAGCTATTCTCTCCCTGATGTTCTTTAACATCTACATGCACCCCCTCACCCAGCTGATCCAGACTTCTGGGCTGGGCTGTCACCCCTACACTGATGACACCCTGGTGGAAAGTTTTTCTCAACTTTTCGACAACTGAGAAACCTTTTGGGCTTTGAGAAACCCCAGAAACGATGCAATCTTGCAGAATATGTCACAAAAGCATATCTCCTTACATGCCCACTCACAGCCCTTCCCCTTCCCAAAACCCTCCAGACCCATCAGTGGCCATGGGGGTGGGGTGATCGACATAACCATATACTGTCATAGCTCCAGATAAATATTTAACAATATCTTTAAAATTAATTAACTCCTGCCCATTCGGGAAACCTTCCCAGGGCTGTCAGGAAGGGTTACATGAAGCCCTGGTTGAGGAAGCCTGCCCTCTAATCAGTTTTGCAGGGCCTGTAAAACAGAGCTGAACCTCCCTGTTTGAAAGTCCTGCACAATTCCCAACCCACAACCACGCCAATTCTGTAGCCATCTAAGCTCCTTATAAAGAGGAGGCGCCCTGTAGATTGAATAAATGGGGTTCATTTCAATTATGAATTTTTAAAACGTATTTAATCCTTATCCATGGTTCCTCTATATATTTATGAAATGCCAACCACCGTAGCAGCCTCCCTCAGAGGGTGCCTATTATGAGGAGAGGAAGGGAAGGTGATTTGCAACTGCTTAAACACACCTGAGGCCTGGCTGGGTGACTGTGGACGATTCCCAGTTCTCTCAGAGCTCTCAGCCCCACCTCCCTCACAGGGTGTCTATGGGGAGAAGAAGGGAAGGCAGTTTTAAACTGCTTAGAGACACTTGAGGCCTGCTGGGTGACTGCAGCCCACTCCCCAGTTCTCTCAGAGCTCTCTCTACCCCCCCCCCCACCTCCCTCACAGGAAGTCTGCTATGGGGAGAGGAAGGGAAGGCGATTCTAAACTGCTTTGAGACATCTGAGGCCTGCTGGGTGACTGTGGACCATTCCCAGTTCTCACAGGGCTCTCTCAGCTCCACCTCACTCACTGTCTGTTATGAGGAGAGAAAGGGAAGGCAACTGGAAACTACTCTGAAGCACCTGAGGCCTGCTGGGTCACTGTGGCCCAGTCCCAGTTCTCTCACAGCCCCACATCCCTCACAGGTTGTCCACTGTGAGGAGATGAAGGAAAAAGGTGTTTGTAAACGGCTTTGAAACTCCTTTAGGTAGTAAACAGCAGAGTACAAAAATCAAGCTCTTCTTCTTCTAAGGGGCAATAGTAAAAGAGGCATGTGGACACATAACAATATATCAACAGTAAAAAAAAAATGGAGGCAGAAGGAGCCCGCCTGTGTACTACCCCATGTGTATTAGGGCAGGGGGACATTTCGGTGTCCGTGGCCTAATTCCCACAAGAAGGGAAATGAGGTTGAATGCAGAACTGGGAGGAATTGATTGCCATGCAGTCTCCCCCTAAGAAGAGTCTCCAGTCTGATTTTTCCCTTCACATATGTGAAGAAACGGCTCTGGAAAGCTCATCTGTAACCACTATGCCACAATTCCCAAAGGTCAATTCTTTCCCACACTCAACAACACTCCAAACCACAGGTTCTTGACACCCATCTCTCCACACCCACACCCTCATTTGCCACCACACCACCACAACCTCCCACACAACACACATATTCAACCTCATGATCTTACAAACTAGACCACCCCTCCTCTTACTCTTCCCAATGCCAAGCTCTCTCTATCTTAATCACTCTCTTCCTTTCTACCTCCCTCTCTCTTTGCTATTTTCCTCCCTACAATGGTCTTTAATTTTATTAATGGCATATTTTAAGTTTTTGGGGGGTAAGCCACCCTGCACCTCTAGGGAAGGGCAGGGTATAAAAGAAAAAAATAAATTAATAACTTCCCGTGTTCATGTGTTTTAGGGCAACACAGAGAAGAAGAGATGGGTTTTATACCCCACTTGGTGCGCACACTCCGTTCAGCTGACACGCACATTGATTGGGTGCGTAATTAATCCACACAAGTGAAAAACCTCTATTACTGTCCTGGAGTTCTGTACAAAGATCCTCCACCCTACGCACCCGCCTTTTCTCCTTCCCCTCCAATTTCTTTCAACAGCTGCTAGGCCCCTAGCTCTGGCCGCTACAATCTCCGGCTCGGTTACCTGAGCTTTGCAATCGTAAACCCCACCGCAGACGAAACTCTCTCAGTGGCAGGGATGAATTTTTCATGGGGCAACACAAAAAGGGCGTAAATAATTTACCGGTCCAGACTGCGAAGGGGAGATGGGACAGAATGCACACGGAGGAGCCGCCGGCAAGAGCCTGATGAAGATGTGAGCCTGTCTTTTTAGCCAGGGGGGTTATCTTGGAATCCCTTACAATAGATTTGACACATGGCAAGGTTCTTAAGCCACCTTTTGTGGGGTCCCCAGATGAAAAATCCATGGGTTCAAATCCCCCTACTCGTTCCTGAAGCTTCTTGGGTGTCTTTGGGTCTTCTTTTTTCATCCTTAACCTACTTTGCAAGGTTGATGTGAGGGAAAATATGGAGGGGGGAACCACATGAGTTTCTTGGAGCAGTGGTCCCCAACCTGCGGGCCGCGGCCTGGCACATGGCGCCGGGCCGCGGCTCCCTATCTCCGCCCCCCCCCCCCGCAGTAAAAAACTTCCCAGGCTGCAAGCTTGCAGCCCGGGAAGCTTCTTACTGCGGGAGGGCGGGGAGAGGGAATCAGGGCCCAATCAGTGGCCCAATGCCCTGCCGGTCCCCAGCCTCAGAAAGGTTGGGGACCACTGCCTTGGAGGATTGGTGAGGGGCAAAAAGGAAATAAACCTGGGGTGGGAAGCCACCCAGGCCCAGCAAGCTCCACCACAGCCCAGCTCCTCCACTGACTTGCCCGTGGTCACTAGCCCCGCCCCAGCTTTCTAAGCTCCACCCCTGGCTCTGAAGGCACCTCCCCTTTGCTCTTCAGTTCCACCATCCTACGCCAGCCAGGCTGCATCAGCCTAAACATGTTAAAATAAAAAAATATATCAAAAAATTAACTCCCACCCATTTGGGAAACCTCTCCTGGGCTGTCAACCGACTTATGGCAACCCCACAGGGCGTTCGAGGTGGTTGGCCATTGCTTGGCTCTGCACAGTTGCCCTGGGCTTCCTTGGCGGACTCCCACCCAGGCCCTACTTAGCTTCCCAGGTCTGTTGACATCCAGGCTTGTTTGCACCATCCAGGTCAGTGGGATCCCTGGGAGGAGTAAAAGGGCTAGACTGTGTATGGAGTTCTGTTACCTCCAAGTGAGACCACTGATCCACTTACCCTGTCATCCAAAACCCTATAGCTGGAGATGCCAGAAACTGAACTTGGAACCTTCTGCGTGCAAAACGAGGTCTTTTGCCGCTGGTTTTCATTTTCAGCACAGGGGGAAGGCTGGGTGTTTCCCTAGCTTGAGAACTGTGGCCCTTTGTTCTACCCCCTTGTTCATGGGACTCTTCTGCTCCCATTAGGTTCCACTGTCTGCCACCCTGCAGGGTAGGGTCTGGGTCCAAAGTCCCTCACAAGGGGAATTCCAAGTGGCGATATTGCAGGCATGCTCATTAATTGTTATTCCCATAGAGCTGTCTAAATAAAACCCTTTGCTCATGTCAGTACAACAGTCCTGCAAGGTAGACTGTAGTGATCATAGCGTGGTGGCTAAAAGAGAGAGCAGTGGGTGTCTGCCAGGCAGAAAAGCCCGTTGCACTAAAAACACAACAGGCTCTAGCTGCTGCCTCTTCCTGTGGCTGGATGGCAGAGGGGGAAGCAGTTGGGACGGAGCATCCCCTACCTGATTGGTCTTCTGGGGAGGCAAGTGCCCTCCCCAAGGGTCAATCAGGGAGGTGGAGGCAGTCAGGGGCGGGGCATGCCCAGCCTGATTGGTGCACCGGGGTGAGTGACTCCACAGGGGCCCAATCAGGTAGATGATCGGTCTGTCACAACTCCTCCCATCACCCTAGTCATGCTTTATTGTTACAGATAGATTACAGATGGCCTTTTGCAAAATGCATTTTCGCACTCATAGCCGTCCCCAATGTGAGACATCTAATGCCAGCTTACCTCACAGGGTTTTGAAATTTCATTTTTGAGGCAGATGTACCTGGAGAAGTACCTTATTAATAGCTGTGAGCTAGAATAGCTCAACAGTACCTCCATTTTCAGAGGCAGTCTACCCTTGAATACAAGATGCTGGAGGTCAGAGGTTAATCTTAAAAGGTAAGGTTGCTGTCCCCCCAGTTCTGCTTCTGCGTTTCCAAAGAGAGAGATCAACTCTACAAGGATCTGATTTTTTGTAACTCAAGCTTATTTTCTTAAGGGATAAAGGCCCATTGACAGCCAGGAGTCTTAATGGTCAACAGAACCCCCATGTTCAGGAGCAGCCTTCCGTTGCTGGATACCAGATATTATAGGATGAGGAACTACCATTAGTCTCAAAGCCCAGTAGAACCCCCATGCTCAGAGGCAGTCTATTCCATATAACAAATGCCAAGGATGACGCACAATGGAAGGCCAGCACACCTGCAACCATCTTTTGGGCTTTCTGGAAGCATCTCGCTAATGGTTGTAGGAAACAACACCAGATTTGGTCTGACCCTATGAAATATGTCATGAATTATCAGGATACAGGCTCAAATCCCTTCCTGCCTTCCCACGAAATCACTCTGACCTTGCAATGCCAGAAGAATAAAGGAATAAATGATCAAGGGATTCCCCAAGGCTCACCTCCACTTCCTGTGACTGCAACCTGGCAAACAGGTATGGGGCCAGAGAGGTGGACTCTCCTGGAAAACCTGGCCCGGATTGCCAGTCCAGGTCACAGTTGGGAGGCAGGCCACTCACTCTGCAGCAGTCAGGCCCCAGAGTAGCATCAATATCACGGCTAATGAGCCAATTAGTTACACCAAGCTGGGGAAATATTAGGCACCATAACAGATTGGCCCATAAATCAAGACGGCATAGTAGCATCCCACTGCAACCCCGCTCAAGCAGTGCTTCTGCCCTGGCTCGGCCCATGCTACGTAGGCCTGAAAAACACCTCCAGGGATCCCCCAAATCAGATCCAAGAATAATACGATGTCAACTACATGCCGTTAAATGTGCATTTTCCCACTTCCTCAATTCATGCTGTACGGCAGTTCCTTCAGGCAGAGCAACAGAAAGGCAAATGCTACAAGCCAGGCTATGCTGAGCCCACCTCTCTGAAAGTAAGAAGCTGTCAATAATGCCAAGGGGCTCAGTAGAAAACCATGTGATCCTAGTACAACACTCCTGGCCATACCCCAAGTGTTTTCCCCGCATTGTTGAGCCAGCATGATGTCGTTGTTATTATTATTATTATTGTATTTATATCCCGCCTCCCCCCGAAGGCTCGAGGCGGCTTACATAACCCCGTCCCCTAAAAACCATAAAATAACAATAAGATCCAATAATTTACAATAGTGGCAACAACGATGGCTTAATCTTACTCATTTAGTCTCCGCATCCTCAACTACAGGAGGGGGGAGGGTGACACTCTCTACCGCCAGTTTGTGAGGGGGGGGCTGATCTTCTTTCCGCCCGGCCTCAGTTATAAGCCTGGCGGAAGAGCTCCGTCTTACAGGCCCTGCGGAATGCTGGTAATTCCCGCAGGGCCCTCAGCTCTTCCGGGAGCTCATTCCACCAGGTTGGGGCCAGGACCGAGAAGGCCCTGGCCCTGGTCGAGGCCAGGCGGGTTTCCTTGGGGCTGGGAACGACCAATAGGTTAGCCCCCACAGAGTGTAAAGCCCTGCGGGGGATATAGGGCGAAAGGCAGTCCCTCATATATGCTGGGCCTAGACCACGGATGGCCTTGAAGGTCAAAACCAAAAACTTGAACCTGATCCGGAAGGCGACCGGTAACCAATGCAGCTGCCTCAGAACTGGCTGGATGTGAGCCCTCCACGGTGTAGCTGTGAGGACTCTAGCAGCCGCATTTTGGACGAGTTGCAGTTTCCGGATCAAGCCCAGAGGCAGGCCAGTGTAGAGCGAGTTACAGAAATCTAGTCTGGAGGTGACCGTCGCATGGATCACTGTGGCCAGGTGTTCGGAGGTCAGATAGGGCGCTAGTAGCCGAGCCTGGCGAAGATAGAAAAATGCCCGGCTAGCTACCTGTTTAACCTGTGCCTCGAGTGTTAGTGAGGCATCAATGGTCACCCCTAAATTCCTGGCCTGAGATGCGATATTAAGTTGCGTCCCGGCCAGAAAGGGTAAGCGCGCTTCCTGATCTGCCCCCCTACGGCCGAACCACAGGACCTCCATCTTGGAGGGGTTGGGTTCCAGGCGACTCTGCTCGAGCCATCCAGCTACGGCTTCCAAAAATCTGGCAAATGGATCTGGGGGGGAGTCCAGGTGGCCATCCATGAGGAGAAAGAGCTGGGTGTCATCAGTGTACTGGTGGCAACCCAGCCCATAACTCCGTACCAGTTGAGCCAGAGGGCGCATAAAGATGTTAAATAATGTAGGAGAGAGCACCGAGCCCTGTGGGACCCCACAAGTGAGCCGGTAAGGGCCCGATACTTCCTCTCCTACGGCTACCCTCTGCGTATCCAGCGTAATACTGTACCCCTTATCCCCGTACCGGCGAGGCGGCTCGCTAGCAGCTCGTGATCGACCACGTCAAACGCGGCCGACAGATCTAAAAGAACTAGCACAGCAGAGCCACCTCGATCAAGCTGGCGACGGAGGGGTCATCCAACAAGGAGACCAACACAGTCTCCACCCCATGACCAGGGCGGAAGTCAGACTGGTATGGATCGAGCGCCGAAGTATCTTCCAGGAACGCTAGGAGCTGGTCCGCCGCAGCCCTTTCCACCACCTTACCCAGGAACGCTAAATGCGCTACTGGGCGGTAGCTTGCAGGGTCATGCGGGTCCAGAGATGGCTTCATGAGGAGAGGGCACACCATCGCCTCCTTCAGCACCTCAGGGAACTCCCCCGACTGGAGAGAGCAGTTAACAATATCCCTGAGCTGCTCACCTATCCGTCCATCCCTCCCCTTAAGGAGCCAAGACGGACAGGGATCGAGGGGACAGGTGGTTGCCCCTGTCTGTCTTGGCTCCTTATGAACAGCAGGCTCTAATTAGCAGAGCCAGGTTTGATTGTTCTCCATATGGAGCCAACTGGGTGACCTTGGTCCAGCCATAGTCCTGTTAGAGCTGTTCTCATCAGCAGTTCTGTCAGAGCTCTCAGCCCACCTCCCTCCCAAGGGAGAGGGAAGGAAAGCAATTGTAAGCTGCTTTAAGACGCCTTCAGGTAGTGAAAAAGGTAAAGGTATCCCCTGTGCAAGCACTGGGTCATGTCTGACCCTTGGGGTGACGCCCTCTAGCGTTTTCATGGCAGACTCAATACGGGGTGGTTGGTCAGTGCCTTCCCCAGTCATTACCGTTTACCCCCCAGCAAGCTGAGTACTCATTTTACCAACCTCGGAAGGATGGAAGGCTGAGTCAACTTTGAGCCGGCTACTGGGATTGAACTCCCAGCCTCATGGACAGAGCTTCAGACAGCATGTCGGCTGCCTTACCACCCTGCACCACAAGAGGCTCTTTCAGGCAGTGAAAAGAAGGGTATAAAAGCCAACTCTTCTTCTTCTTCTAACTGCAACCTATCTCCACATACACAATTTAATAATAATAATAATAATAATAATAATAATAATAATAATAATATAACTCAAGGCTATGAATTCCTACTATCACCCCTGATATGGCTCAGATCATTAGCAAGTCATTATATCTGTAAGCAGAAGAGGAGAGAAATTGTTTTGGTTGCTAAGCAGTGATTCACCCTTTGTGCAATGTTTGCTTTGCATATTTGGCAGACAAAAGAGAGATAATTAAACCACAGATCTACCTGGTTTCCCTTTTCATTAATCGAGTTCCCAGGTCAGGAATGTGAGAACTGCACATGTTGTGACATGTGTATGTTCTGGGGTTTCTGTCCTTCCTTTTGTAGACAGATTCTTTTCTGCCCGTTTGTTTTGATGGATCGTGTAAAGGAAGACCTGTACAAATCAGGAATGGGAAGAACAGGAAGGAGAGATCTGGCCCTGGAGGCACTGACAAGTGCTTGCCAAAGGAAGAACGTATTGCTAATAGGGCTTCTGGGCACGTGCAGAGTGCGTTTCCTCTCCCTTGACTAACCTCAACCGGTCTGATGTTAGGCGAATGGGCATGAAGCCCATCCACAACCTACCCTCCAACAACTTGCATTGGTCCGTGGTTGAATTCCAGATCAAGTTTTAGGTTTTGGCTTTAACCTTCTAGGCCAGATGCGGTCTGGGCCCTGCGGATCTAAGTGACCACCTCTCCCAGGAGGCCCCTTGAACTTTCAAGATCTAATACCGACATGTTTGGTGGTTCCTGGCGGCTAGGCCCTTTTGGGACCTGGCCCCAGCCTGGTGGAACAAGCTGCCAATTGAGACCCATCCCTGATGGAACTACTCAAGTTCCGCAGGGCCTGCAAAACGGGGCTCTTCCACCAGGCCTTTGGTTGAGGCCGGAACAAGCTATTATAGCCAATAAAATATCTGGGCCTCCATCCGTTCAACTCTAGGTTATTCCCTTCACTAAACCAGAAACTGCATAATATTATATATATTGTCCCTAGGGGGGACTAGGAGGTGGATTGGCTAACTATTAAGGAACAATGGAGGAGGTCAAGGTTTTATTTTTTTACTACATTTATATACCGCCCTCCCCTGAGGCTCAGGGCGGTTTTGACTGATGTTTTAACTGTGGTTTTATAATATATGTATGAAATGAAATGTGTGCTGCGGACCAAAACATAAATAAACGTCTGATGCAAACACCTCCAATGTACAGGAACCCCCCCCCCCCTTAGATAAAATCCGTTTTGATGCATCAAATGGGCCTGCTCTATAGCAGGCTCGCCCCCACCCCCGCCGCGCAATCCACAGGCCTCTGCACTATTTTACAGAAGGCCGCTGACTTCTGAGCATGCACAAAGTGCTTTCTCCCGGCTCTCTCGAACCATTTTTAACAAAAAACACAAAGGACAAAAGGCATGTGGTTGAATATGCGAAAGCGGAATAAAATCCTCTTTTCTTCTGAAAAGTTTTACAGGCAAGCCGAGAGATGGCAAAGAGAACTGAGTCCCGGAGGCGCTTGTCCCGCTTCTTCCCCCGCCCGTCGTAAAGGGAAAAGGAGAAAGCCTGGCGGGCGCGCACAACTCTGCGGAACCCGGGCCCCTCTTCGCCTCGCCCCCGACCCTCCCGGGACTCCTCCTGGCCCCCCTCCAGCCCTTACCTGCTCTGGGGCATCCAGAGGCCCCGCCAGCCGGCCCCTCGGACTCGCAAGGCTCCCTGCAAAGCCGCCCCTCTCCCGGGAGAGACAAATGCCTTTTCTGTCTCTAAGTGCAATACAAATCTATTTCTTTCCTTTCCCCCCCTCCGGGAAGGCCGGCGGTGGTTCCTGCGGCCGCTCTGTTTGCAGCGCTCTCGTTGCCCGGCGCAAAGCGAGGGCGAAACCCGACGCCTCCCGCGGGGGAGGAAAAGTTTCAAATTCTGCCCGGACTTGCGGGCGGGGTGGAGGGGGAGGGAGGAGAGAGGAGGGTGACGGGCAGAGCGGCCAATGGCCGTGAGGAGCTACCTACGAGGCAGCCAATGGAGGGGCAGGTGGGCGGGCCCGCCGTTGCAATCGGAGCGGGAGGAAGGCGCCGGGCTTCTTGGTCTCCGTCCAGGTTTGTCTTCGAGAGGGAGCCCGGTGGGGCGTCGGGGTGCCAACTCCCGGCTGGCACATTTCAATAGCTTCCGAGAAGGAAAGGCGCCCCCCCCCCTTCCAAAGCAACCATTGGCTCCAGAGTTCTTGCTCTCTTAGTGCAATTCCAGGAGATCTCCAGGCCTCGCCTGGAGATGACCCAGCCGACCAGAAATCACCAGAATCCCAAGAAGCTTTTTATGAGAAATCCATTCGCCATGGCATCTTTTAAAAAAAAAAATGGCATTCGGTTTTGAGACTCCTTAAGGACGCTACGTAGAAAGTCGGAGTCTGGTGGCACCTTTAAGACCAACGAAGGCGTATTCCGGGTGGGAGCTTCCGTGGGCGCGCACGCTTCCCCAGATACAGTGAAAGAAGGGATCATCGGACTACGTAGACAAGGAGAGAGTAAATCAGTGAACAGCATTGTGGAGATATCCAACAAATATGCAGCGCGATCCCGCACACAGAAGCTCACACCTTGAATAAAACTTGGTTTTAATTTTTGTTCGGCCTCGGACCAACATAGCCACCCACCCGAATCTGCATAGAAACTTGCAACTAAAGTGACAAAATCGCTGCAAATCTCTTGTTTCAGAGATCAGCCTGGTGTTTCTAGGATAAGAGAGGTTCTTTTGAGCTGGAAGGGCTGAATAGAAGGAAAGATACTTCTGGGGCCTTTGAAATGGTGCGGTCCTTTCTTTCAGTCCCCTATTAGGTTCCATTTGGTTTCTCAGGTCTGCTGAAAAAGCAAGAATCTTGCCAGAATATCTTTGGGTGCGGTCCGAAACGAGAGACTCACAGTAATATTGTAACTGTCGCTGTAACTTTCTATGTATTGTCACCAAATATTCTAAAAATGGAATATAATCTGTTTATACAAAAAACAATGGGGTATGGATGAATTAAACATGCCAGGCTCCTGGGCACAGCAATTTTTCATCTGCTGTGTTATTTCCACGAACTGTGCAACCCCTTAATGCAAGGGTAGTCAAACTGTGGCCCTCCAGTTGTCCATGGACTACAATTCCCATGAGCCCCTGCCAGCACTGGCAGGGGCTCATGGTAATTGTAGTCCATGGACATCTGGAAGGCCGCAGTTTGACTTCCCCTGCACTAGTGTATTCCTGGAGCCTGGCAGCTGCAATGGGCCAGGGACCAAGAAACCTGCTTTTGGTTAGGATTGGGTGTCTTGCATTGTCTCCTCATTCCCTCCCCATACCACATCTGCAAACTGATGGAAATCTTCCTTCCTTCCTTCCTTCCTTCCTTCCTTCCTTCCTTCCTTCCTTCCTTCCTTCCTTCCTTCCTTCCTCTCCTCCTCTGCCTTTCCCCAGCCCAGATAGGCTGACTGTGCAAAAGACCCATTCCTCCCCATAAACAAGCCATGCACCAACACGCTGCGCTCAGAGCCAGAGGTCAAGGCCGCTTGGCGACCCTTTATATCCGCCTTCAGGCGGCTGTTTCCGCTGTTCTGTTTGGTTTCCGCTGCCTCCTGCTCTGGTTCTTCGCGTGAATCCCCTCCCCGCCTGCTGCGCCCTTTCCTCACCCACGTCGGAAGTGAAGGAACACGATCCTGGCTGCTCTCAGCTGCCTCCACCCCAACCCCCCTCCCCCCCCCGCCTGGCAAGCCAGCTCCTTCTGGAGGCCGAAAGGTCATTGCTGTTCCTGAGCGGTGGACCAAGCAGGGACTAAAGTTGCCAACCTCCAGGTGGTAGCTGGAGTCCTCCCGGAATGGTCAGATGATGACTGATCTTCAGTCGACATGGATCGGTTCTCCTGGAGACGAAGGCCACGTCAAAGGGTGGTATGCCAGAGAGTCTCGGATAGTTTCCGTCTGCGGCTGTTTTGGTCTGCAGTAGACCAGCTCGGTTCGATTCGAGCAGCGCCTTTGAGACTTCCAAGGTATTCGGGGAATGCACTTTTCAAAACCCAAGCTGCCTTCCTCACATCTAGAAGAGACAGAGTCTAGGGTAGGGGTGGGCAAACTGTGGCTCTCCAGATATCCATGGACTACAATTCCCATGAGCCCCTGCCAGGCAGGGGCTCATGGGAATTGTTGTCCATGGACATCTGGAGAGCTACAGTTTGGCCACCCCCAGTCTAGGGGAAACAGATTTGCCCCCCAGATGCAACCCCCAAATCTCCGGGAATCTCCCAAGCCAGAGACGACAACTGGAGGCTACTGGGAGGTTCCATCTGTGCTTGGGCAGTCTATGAGGTCTGGCCTCCGGGCCCAGTTTTAGCCACTGGTTCTGAGATCCACAGTCCTTGTGTTCAAGGGCAGGAGGCCCTGGGGGTGAGCAGAGTGAACCTCACTCAGGGACCAGAGCTAGAAGAGGCTGCCTGGTTTGGAGGCCAGGCCTACTTGAGAGAACTGGCAGAGGCTATCCCGGACGGCTGGAGTGTGGCGATTGGTCTTTTGCTCACTGGTGACCATCATTCCAAGAATTGCCTCTCCAGGATAGCGGCACTGCAGGGCAGAGATCTGGGCTGCCAACCTCCAGGTGGGGCCTGGGTCTCTCCTGGAATTGCAGCTCATCTCCAGGTGACAGAGATCAGTTCCCCTGGAGAAAAGGGCTGCTCTGGAGGGTGCAGGGTATGGCATCATACCATGTTGAGCTCCCCCCTCTAACCCTGCCCTCCTCAGCCTCCACTTGCTGAACCACCAGGGATTTCCCTGCCTGGAGTTGGCAGCCCTAGAAAGGATGTTCCCAGAAGCTCAGACCATGCCGCCCAAGGGCCTTTCATGGGAGAAGCTCTGAGTTCAAGTCTCGGCCTCCCAGGCTTGTGGTCAGGAGGAATTGGAAGAGGGGTGGGCCAAGGAGCTTCAGTGGATGAAGTAATCTGAGATCCGGGCTGTGCCTTCCAAACCAGCTGCTTGAAAAGATCTCCCGCACCCTTGTTCTTTCCTGCCTCCTTTTCTTTTCTAAAGGAAGGAAGGAAGGAAGGAAGGAAGGAAGGAAGGAAGGAAGGAAGGAAGGAAGGAAGGAAGGAAGGAATTTCCAGGCCAGCCCAAGGAGCCTCTCTCCACACTATAAAGATCCCTCCTCTCCTCTCCAGGGGCCCCATTCCTGCCAGCGTGGTTCAGCCATCACTGGCCTCATTGACGAAAAAGGAAGAATAGGCTCTGATTTAAATAACCGTCTCTTCCTTTTAAAAAGCACGAAGGCTGACAGTCGCACCAGCCATCCCGCCTGTCTGGAAAGCCAGATGGAGCTAATTTCTGCCCCCAGCCATTGGTATTCGGGAGTACACTGTTCTTAAACCTGGAGGTTCCATGCTCCCATTAGGAGGGAAAATAAACGCCCCCATGTTGTGTGGATCTTTCCCTTTTACAGGGGCTTAACAAGCAGCCTTGGAGTCCCATTTTTTGGAGTGTGGGGGGAGGGAAGACCTCTACCCTTCCTCCAGGGTCAAGGCCCTGTATCATGACAGAATGGTTGGTTTTCGGGCCCAGGGCATACATTCAGTCCAATAACTTTATTATTATTATTAAAGGTAAACGTAAAGGTATCCGCTGTGCAAGCACCGAGTCATGTCTGACCCTTGGGGTGACGCCCTTTAGTGTTTTCATGGCAGACTCAATACGGGGTGGTTTGCCAGTACCTTCCCCAGTTATTACCGTTTACCCCCCAGCAAGCCGGGTACTTATTTTACCAACCTCAGAAGGATAGAAGGCTGAGTCAACCTTGAGCTGGCTGCTGGGATTGAACTCCCAACCTCATGGACATCGCTTCAGACTGCATTTCTGCTGCATACCACTCTGCACCACAAGAGGCTCTATTATTAGAGCTCAGGACAGTGGACAACAATTATAGTTCATGTTTCTGATAAAAACCATGAACTTAATAAAAGGAGACTGGAGGTCTAATTTGCACTCCAAGCAGCCTTAAAGGACAAAGAGGGTTTTTAATGCAATCTGTTCAGTCAGAGAAGCGTCCTGGATTTTATTACATATTCTTGATACATGAATAGAATTAAAATTAATAAATGACTTGACAATATATAAGTTTTACTGGGATGCTGAAATTCTTTAGTCTCTGTAATATAATTACAAAAGTCATGTTCCACATTTATAGCTCCCAGGATCATAATTGTATGAGCATTGGCCATATGATCTCTCAAAAATAATAGTGAAGAGTTTGATCCTTTTGGTCTTTTGGTTATTTTAAGGTCTGTTGTTTGTTCATTTGTTAGTTGCTGGGTGATGTATGAAATTGACTATGGAAATTTGTGTCTCAGTATTCATTGGATTTGTTACTTTTGTAGATATAGTAAGTGTGAAAAGAAACACAGAGAATTCTTTAGGAAGAATCTTTAATTTAAGATAGGACCTGCAAAATGAAATCGACAAATGATTCAGTGACAAGTTTTTATGTGTTTTACTAGAAGTAAAGCATGTTGCATGCTGTAATACAACGGGCACAAATTTACAGTTGGGTGTGGGTTTTGTGCCTCACCTGGAAGTTAGCAACCCTAAGAGGATGTCTCTCTGTATACAACATTCCTGTGCCAAGTCAGGTTCAAGTACACCTAGGAAGTGCGGAATTCCAGACCATAAACCCATAACTATCAGGCAGCCTGATGTCCTCTCTGCAATGTTTTCTTGTCCTGAAATAGGCCAGGGGTACTATGTGGCTGGGGGGGGGGGGGGCTGTGGAGGCATTGCACCCTTTTGAAGCCCCTCTTTCAAACCTCAAGGAATATCTCCAACCCTGGGTAGCCAACCTCCAGGTGGGGCCTGGAAATCTTACCTCCACACTATAAAGATCAGCATTCCAGGCAGAATTGGCTGCTTTTTTGGGGGGGGGGGGGGCGTAGACAGGGCTATTGTGCAAAAGAAACATTTGAGGACTCCCACACAAATTGTTGTGGAGATGAAACACTTGAAGCCTACTGCACAGGATTGTTGTGCAGATGAAGCAGGAGACAAAAGAACCCCTGCAATGGTTTTATTTGCACAATAACCCTGTGCAGTAGGCCTCATGTGTTTCATATCCCGAGCAACCTTGTGTGGTAGGCCTCAAATGTTCAGAGAGTTGAGAAGAAGAGACACGCATGGCTTTGTTGCCTCTTCCCTCCTGCAGCAAGGCCGGCCACAGCAGTATTTTAAGTGTGAAGAGGCTTTTCTGTGGCCTCCCTGTCAGCCAGCCATTAGGCAGAAGGTGAAAGCTTTCCCCCTCAAAAGGGATGTACACCCATGTCTGCCGTCTCCCCTGCGTTGTTCTCGGAAACGCCTCCCTCCCCTCAGTCAGGGGCTGTTTGCGGCTTCTTCACAGCAGGCCTGAAGGGAAGGGGGTGCGGAATCCTGAGCGAGAGCAGCAATTGGCCTGTAGGGGGGGGGATTCCACCAATAGGAGCCTCCGAAACCTTCAGCACATTGTCAGAAGTATGAATGGATATAGATGATATGTATCTATAGATAATATATGTATATAGATAGATGATAATATAAGATAAGATGTTGTATATTTTTACAGCATAGCCACTGATGAAGGTGCTGTCGAAAATAATTAATTATATACTGGGACTCATTTAGACTTGGTTCTTTTATTATTATTTTTTATTATATTTATATTTTTAATTTTATTTATATTTTATATTACTATATATTTTTTTGCATTTGATTCAAGAAGACCCTACATTGGTTTGTCTGCTTCGCCAGCTTGTTTTATCAGTCTACATGCCTGCTTATCGGCAGAAGACTCATGTGCTGGATCATGCGGCCATGTGCTTCCGTGCGCCAGCCCTCGGCAAACAGACTTCGTTTTGTCGGCCTATATGCCTGCTATATGCCAGCTTGTTTTATCAGTCTACATGCCTGCTTATCGGCAGAAGACTCATGTGCTGGATCATGAGCCCATGGGCTTCCGTGCGGCAGCCCTTGGCAAACAGACTTCAATGAGTCTTCTGCTTTTAAAAGGGACTGCAAACATCTACATCCTTCTCCCTGCCCTGCTTCAGCACCTTCCACTATGTCTGAATTGTCTTTAAGCTAACAGACTTGTGTTTATTTTGTGGGCAGGAAACGGTGGATGACAGTAAGTGAGGGTACGCTTCCTTGTAAGGGTTGGGCTAGTGACGGCACATATTCGAATACCCTAATAAGCTCCTGTCTGCAATTTGGACTGGTGTGTGAAGGTCATGCAGTGCTTTGCCTTTGATACTATTTCTTTTTTTAAAAATGAAAATTCATTTTAGGTGCCCTCCATGTGCAGAGGCAGTATATCTTCAAGCGCTAAATTCTGGGATGAAATACCCTGGGGGAGGCTGTTGTCTTTATGCCTAGCTTAGACGCTGGCCTTGATCTTGGTGCCATAGAGCTCTTTTGATGCTCCTATCCTTGTTCGAATTAAGCAGGTTTGTGCCTTTGTGGTAGGTGGGGGATTCTGTGAAGTCTGTGGATCAATCCCAGGGCACTTTCCCTTGGCACACGGGCACATGTGGCCTCCTTTGAATGCAAAACTTTGCAACCAAATGTGAACATTAACATGAAATACATACAGCAAGAGGGTAAAATGGACACTGCAAAATATTAATTATTGAGTTATTTTTCTTATTAGACGTATCCTGTGGTTTTTTGAAGACTCACTGCCGCTTACAATATAAAAACCCAATGAAAACCCACATAAAACTCATTATCCTCAGAGTTCTAAGCCCTCTATTACCCCAAAAAAGATTGGCTACCTAATATCCCTCCCCTGATTATACCTCGCTAGAGGTGTGAGATGTAACAAGTAAGTCCAAGGAGGGGCCATGCTGTTCGTAGCAACAGCACTGGCCTTAACCAAAGACCTGTGTAAAAAAGAGGGCTGGATTAACCAAAGACCTGGCAGAAGAGTTGCATTTTACAGGCCCTGCAGAATTTTGACAGCTCCGTCAGGGCCCTCAGCTCTTCCGGGAGCTTATTCCACCAGGTTGGGGCCAGGACCGAAAAGGCCCTGGTTGAGGCCAAGCATGCGTCTGTCAGAAACCCCCATGTATTTCTGCCATGATTACATTTTGCTGTAATTCGGTGTGTCTAGCTAGCCTGACCCATATGGCCTGATGTAACCCAGATACCTTTGTTTAACATCCCAAGGTTGATTTCCTGCTGTTGTATTTCATGCATGCCAGCCTCTCCAAACATTCGTCACCTCTCCTTCCTTATTCCCCTCTGGAGAGCCAGTTTGGTGTAGTGGTTAGGAGTGCAGACTTCTAATCTGGCATGCCAGGTTTGATTCTGCGCTCCCCCACATGCAACCAGCTGGGTGACCTTGGGCTCGCCACGGCACTGATAAAACTGTTCTGACTGGGCAGAGATATCAGGGCTCTCTCAGCCTCACCCACCTCACAGGGTGTCTGTTGTGGGGAGAGGAATGGGAAGGTGACTGTAAGCCGCTTTGAGCCTCCTTCGGGTAGGGAAAAGCGGCATATAAGAACCAACTCTTCTTCTTCTTCTTCTTCTTCCTTTCCCCTGTTTGATTTTCCTTGTTTCCCACATCTTCCCATCCCTTGATGTCTGGATTTTTATTTCCATATTATGACTCCCTTTGAACTGTGCTTGGTTTGAATTCTCAGGGGAGGGGGAGCCCCTATATTGCCTTCCCTGTTCTTTGTGAGTCTGTTCTGACTATGCCTTCAAAGTAGATGCTTGCATTTTTAATAAAGAAACTTTATTCAAAGAGTGTCCTTATTTAGAATCGAAGTCTCTCCCAGCTTCCTAAAGGGCCAGGGACTTTCAAGAGATTCATACCTGCAGAGCAGTGTTCTGCGGTGGGCATAAGCAAGCAAACAGTCCCTCAGATAGGCAGGGGTCAAGCCACAAATGGCCTTAAAGGTCAGTACCAAAACCTTGAAGGATGTTTGTCTAGTTGGAAATGGACTATACAGTCTAGATTTTAAATACGTGTGTGCGTTTCGGAACTTGCTATTTTGTCTCTAGGTGTTTGAGCACACTCATTTCTTGACTAAACACAGTCTGGAAATTACAGGTTTGAGATGTATCGGAAACTAGTGCTTGTTCATGCAACCCATAATCACCTTAACTAAAATAGGCCATACCTTTGTGTTTTTCTAAAATGGAGTGGCCAAACTGTGGCTCTTCAGATGTCCATGGACTACCATTCCCATGAGCCTCTGCCAGCAGTTTGGCCACCCCTGTTCTAGAACATCACCTTCCGTTCATAAGAAGCACTTTTCTTTCAGATTTTAAATGTGTGTTTGTGTTTCTGAACTTGCTGTCTCTAGGGGACTATGTAAACTAATTTCTTGACTAACAAGGCTATACCAGATGTCACCCAATAAATGCCGTTCAGAAACTCAACCCCCAGGTTTTAAGTTGGTCACACTGACTTTGCTGTTTCTTGCACAGCTGAGGTCATCCAGCACCACGCTGTCTTTCTGAGAGATTTGATGACTGTGCATCTGGACAGGAAGAAGAAGAGGGGCAGAGCGGTGACTCATGCAGAGAGGGAACAAGCAGCCTCCTCAGAGAGGGGCAAGTTCTGCTGGGCCCGTTCCTGCTGAGATGGTACAGAATTCTCCCTTCCTCCCAACAGAGGTAGATCAAAAGGATGTCATCTTTGAGCACAGACTCTTGCAGAGATGCAACAGGCACCGAAGACATCTCTGATTAGTTCCTGTATGTATTTTGCATATCTCAGTAGCATGGTCCAGCACACATTCTGGAAATTACAGGATTGAGATGCAACGGAAACTAGTGCTTGTTCATGCAACCCATAATCATCTTGAATAATTTGTTTCTGCGGGATGGCCACAGGCATGATTCGGCCTTTGAGAGGAATTATTTATGTCAGAGGGCAATATGAGTCCTAGTTATTTGCTTTGATAACTAAAGACAACCTCTCTTGCAACATGGAGAAGAAGAGTTGGTTCTTATATGCTGCTTTTCACTACCTGAAGGAGCCTCACAGTGGCTTACACTTGCCTTCCATTCCTCTCCCCACACCCTGTAAGGTAAGTGAGGGTGAGAGAGCTCTGACAGAACTGCTCTGTGAGAACAGCTCTACCAGCACTATGACTAGCTCAAGGTCACCCAACTGGCAGCATGTAGAGGAACAGTGAGGAATCAAATCCGGCTCTCCAGATTAGGAGCCACTGTTCTCCAGATTAGAAGCCACCACAACACCAAGGTGGCTGAAGACCAAATAAATGGCTGGCTTTTCCTTCCGGGTCATGCCAGTGAGCTACCCAGAGGCAGGAAGAAGGACACTAGGGGTAGGTAGATCTTTGGTTCTCATG
The DNA here is from genome assembly GCF_049243985.1 of Paroedura picta. NCBI lineage: Eukaryota > Metazoa > Chordata > Lepidosauria > Squamata > Gekkonidae > Paroedura > Paroedura picta. The sequence goes on along the minus strand of NC_135372.1, from coordinate 12,873,252 downwards.
GAGCAAAAGTCCTTCAAGCGCTAACAGCTGTGATAGCTCATGGGAAAGCCCATGTTTAACTGGGGATGCTAACAGGGGAAGACCCCTCTGGTAATGGGGCTGGGTGGTCTTTTGAAGTGGTCTTTTGAAAATCCACAGAATTTCTGTGCAGAGTTCCTTACAATACGCTCTGATGCACAAGATGTCATCAGTGCATCAAGAATTCTTCCCTGGACCGTCGTCATGAGAGCCAGCGCGGTGTAGGGATTACGGCATTTGGCTGAGATCTGAGAGTCCCGGATTCAAATCCCCACTCCATTGTGGATGCTTGCTGGGTGTCGTCGCACTCAGCCTCACTACCTCACAGGGGTGTTGTGAAGATAGAATGGAGAACAGAATTAGGTAAACTGGTTTGGATCCCCTTCGGGGGAAACAGAGAAGGGATAAATGAAGTATATTAATACATTTCTGTGCAACTCCCCCCCCCCTCCCCTCAGACATGCTCACAAACACATTTATTTATGCACCTTGCTTCCAAATTGCTATCTGGATATGTTTGTACTGTGAATGAAACTCGCCTCATCCCTATCCACAGCTGTTAGTGCAGCAGAGCTTCCATGTTTCATGGCAGTATACCTCTGAATATTATATGCCATGAAACAACAGTGAAGAGGGTGGCAGAGGATGTTTCCACTCTTACTTGTCAGCTTTTCTGTCTGACATTTGTCAGGCACCCCAGTAGATCCCTTGCCCAATTTCACAGCCTGCTGTCATGAATGCCAGTCGCTAGGGATGACCCACGGGCCTTACTGTTGCCTCTATGCCCTGCATGTGGAATTCCCAGATTGGTTGCTAGTTTCTCGGGGATGTGGATGCAGGACTTAGTCGGCCCTTCCTCTTATCCAGCAGGCCTCTGTTCACATTGACATTTTTCCCCCAAAGTCTTCTACCAGCATGCAGGGGAAAAAAAATGTTTTGTTTGGCATACCCTCCAGTAACTGTTACTGCCTTTCTCCTTGGTTTCTAGCACCATGTCTATGGATATTTTGTGTGTGTGTGTTTTAAGATTGTATATATAATTAGTTTTAAATGTTTTGAATGTTGAAATGTTTTTGCGTTTGATGTTCGCTGCCTTGGGGGCCCTATTTCGCTGGAGGGGCAGACTAGAAATGCTTAAAAAAAAAGATATATATATATATATCTGAAATGTTGGCTTTAAGGTCATGTATTCCAAGTGCAAACTGCAATATATGGGTGAACTGGATCACATCTGGATCACATCTCCCTTCTTCCCTCCATGTCAGGGGTAGTCAAACTGCGGCCCTCCAGATGACCATGGACTACAATTCCCATGAGCCCCTGCCAGAACGCTAGCAGGGGCTCATAGGAATTGTAGTCCATGGACATCTTGGAGGGCCGCAGTTTGACTACCCCTGCTCCATGTGTTGAAAGCCAGGTTTTGGAGTATCAGATTTGTGGAGGCTGTGATGATCCTTTTCACCAGCAGATGGCACTTCAGCACCTCTTTTTCTAAGGAGGGCTCCATGCTAGGTGAGGGGATGGGGAGGGGGAGGGGGGGGGAGAGTAAAAAACCTGCAAGCTGAAATTCTTCCAGGGGGGAGACTGAGGGTTTGGTCTTCAGGAGGTCTGGAAGAAATATTCCAAGGTGTTGGTTTAGCCTTCATGTTCCAAGAAAATTCATGAAAAAAATGTAATGGCTGTAAAAGTGTTGATTAGATTTTTTTTTGGGGGGGGGGTACCTTGTCCCTTAATGAGCCTCTTGTGGCGCAGAGTGGTAAGGCAGCCGTCTGAAAGCTTTGCTCATGAGGTTGGGAGTTCAATCCCAGCAGCCGGCTCAAGGTTGACTCAGCCTTCCATCCTTCCGAGGTCGGTAAAATGAGTACCCAGCTTGCTGGGGGGTAAACGGTCATGACTGGGGAAGGCACTGGCAAACCACCCCGTATTGAGTCTGCCATGAAAACGCTGGAGGGCGTCACCCCAAGGGTCAGACATGACTCGGTGCTTGCACAGGGGATACCTTTACCTTTACCTTTACCTTGTCCCTTTCTGTTGGCCTTTTAAAACCTATTGACCATCAAGGAACCCCTGAAATACTTTTTCAGGCTTCGAGGAGACCCGGAAGTGATGCCATCTGGCCACGCCTCCCTGCCCCACCCTGGAAGTGACATCAGCAGATGCCCATCACCACCCACCTTAGCAGGCAAGCTCAAGGAGGACTGGGAGGGGAGAGATAGGAGGTAGTTTAAGGTGGAGACAGCATTCAGGCTCTTCCCAGGTGCAGAAACCATGAGTGAACTCATGCATATTCAGGAGAGGGAGGGCTAGATATGGCCAGTTCCCTAGCTTAGGACTGAGTCCATTAAAGCAGGAAGGGAAAATCTGCAGACACCAGTCTGGGACTCCTTGAACTGAATAGGAATAAAACTGCTCTACAGTACCAGGAGGGGGGGGGGGATGCTATAATGCTCAGCTTGGAGAGCCACCTTGGTTGTAGTGGTTAAGAGCGGCAGCTTCTAATCTGGGGAGCAGGGTTTGCTTCCCTACTTCTCTTCCGCATGCAGCCAGCTGGGTGATCTTGGGCCAGGCACAGCCCTGATAGTGCAGTTCTCACAGAGCAGTTCCTGTCAGAGCTCTCTCAGAAAAGCGGCATATAAGAATCAACTTCTTCATGTGCACATCATAAACCCACAATGTGGCCTGGGAGAGAACTCTCCAGAAACAACCTAGCTTCTTCTCAGTCCTTACCAAGAATGCACATTGACAAGCCAATTCTGACTCTTCCACGAACACTTCCCCCCCTTCCCCAACGCAGCAGTTTGTTTAGCTCAATATGTTTATCTCTTCCCCCCCCCACCCTGCACCCCCAGCCCCTTGTTTGGAGGCAGAAGCTGTGCCGTACAAAAGGCTAATTTGGAGCCGTGGCATCTAAACGGATTACAGGCAGGGGTTTACGGGGGATTAGAAACCGGATTAAAAGGGTTGCCGGAACGGAAACAGAGCCGCAGGGTGGAGCTTCCAAAACACGACTCCGGCCCCTGCGGACCAAACAGATTTTCTGCACAGATATCTGACTCTTGCCCAAGGCTAGCCCAGATTTCACGCTGCACTGAAATATCTGTTAGATAAAGTGCCTTTTTTCTGTAGCGTGTTAGCACCGGGGGATGGGAACGGGCTTGATTTAAGTTTGGGACGTTTCTGAAATTCTCCTCCTCTGACTTTCTCACAAGATCTTGCATTTCCAAATCTGAATTGGTGCAGTGGGGATTCCAATCTCCATTTAGGGATGCCACTTTCCAGGTGTTTATGTTAGACTTTTGTAAACTTGGTACATTATTAGGAATTACTGTAAGGGTTTATTTCTGTCCTTTTATAGAAATACGTCCTGAAGAAGACTAGAATCTTAGCCGAAATCAACTATACTGGAATCAGCTATACTGACTGTTTGTTTGTTTGTTTGCTTCTATTTTACGTTTTCCCAATATTGGAATGAGGGAGACTAAAAGACTCCAAGAATCAATGGCAGGGAGCTTGACTCCGAAGGAAAAGCCATTTGTACAAGTTTATCATTTCGAGGGAAAAGTTTCCACTCCAAAAGGATTATTAAATATTTCAACTGTACATGTTTGCCTCAACCTTTTTTCTTTCCCATTCTAATTTCCAGGTGGTAGCTGGGGATCTCCTGGGATTACAATTGATTACAATTGATTTCCAGGCAACAGATCCATTCACCTAGAGAAACTGGCCACTTGGGAAGGTGGACTCTATGCCATAGATTCCCCAACTTGAAGCTCACGGGCCTCGTGCAGGCCCCTACCTCTTTCTGTGTGGCCCTCCAACCTGCTTGTCTGCTGTTATCACCCTCAGGGCATTTTCTCTCAGACCCATACTGTTCTTCCTGCCTCAGGAGGCACCATCTACTGCTGTTCATCCTGTCCCTTTCTTGCAAAAAAGACAATAGCAGCATGGTTTGTTTGGGTCTCCCTGGTTCCCTCTGCCAGCCCCCTCTTATTCTCATCCTCCCTAATAGCATTCTGGCCCTTCCAGGTGCTTTGCTAGCCGGCAAAGCTCAGGCACCCATCCCACTCAGCTTTTTAACTCCCCCTCTCCACGAATCACCATGTTGAAGCTAGGTATGTATATTAGGAAGGTAAAGTCTCTGTGTTCGGGAGATGTTAGGTCTGCTTTTGCAGACCACATGCATCCATGAGCAAACCTTTTCCACAATGAACGAAGTTGAAGTGTCGGTCAAGGCTTCCAGATGAACATCTACATGATGTTTTAAGAGTGTGTCACAAACCTTGACTTGGACATCAATACCTTGGCTAACAGGAAACAGCCACAAAAATCACAGTGAGCGTATGTAGCTAAATAAAAGGATTCCACTGTAAAATATTGTTCAAAAATGGATTGCATTAAAGTTAAGGTTTCTTCGTTGACCTTTGAATGTTTACTTTTGCTTTAAATAAGCAGGTTAATAATTTCATTGCATTTTGGTTTAAGATGTGGCCCTTTTGAGGCACTGGGCATACTAATGCAGCCCTCATGTGCCCAAAGATTGGGACCCCTACTCTGTGGCATTATACCCCAGTGAAATCCCTTCCCAAGCCTCACCCTCCTCAGGCTCCACCCTCAAAATCTCCAGTTATTTCCCAACCTGAGGCTGGCAACCCCACCATTGTTCCATAGTTTATTGTTAAATATTCCTTCTTTGCTATGCCAATTGAAGGGAGAGGATGCTCAGTAAGGCAGAATGTATTGGGTCAGTCCATAAGGCAGTGATGGAATAGTTGTTTTGCAAACCCAAGGTCCCTGGTTCAATCCCTGGCATGCCCTTTTATGAAGACCTCCAGTAGCAGGGAAGGACCTTTCTTTGCAAGAGATCCATCAGCACCCTGCTCTGGATTAGGCTAGCCTGATCTTGTCAAATCTCGGAAACTAAGCAGGGTTGGTGTCAGAATCCCCAGGTTTTCCAGCATGATTTTATTCTGTTTCATTGATTTGATTCTGTTGCCTGCTAAGGTGTTGCTTTGACCTGTCTGGCCCTGATGTAACAAAAATGCTGTGGTTTGATACTTCAAGGTCATTTCCTTCTGCTATGTTTTATGACTCCCTATCCTCTCTCCACATTCCTCCCCCTGCCTTTTGTTAGGATCCATATTTCCCAGACTTGTTGTTCTGAAAGGCCAAATGGTTATCTCCCTGTTTTGACTCCGTTGAACTGTGCCTGGTCAAATTCCCATGGAAGGGGGAACGAACCCCTATATGTGTTTTGTATCTCAGTCCTGACTATGCCTTCATTGTAGATGCTTTCATTTTCTTAAAGAAACTTTCATTTCTATGAGGTTACAGGTGAGTACCTGGACAGGAGACCACCAAAGAAGTTGAGGCAATGGCAAACCACTTTTTATTTGTTTGTTTGTTTATTTATTTGTTTATTTATTTATTTGTCTGTCTGTTTGTTTGTTTGTTTATTTATTTATATTTTATACCGCCCTTCCCTATGGCTCTGGGCGGTTTACATAAAACATTTTTGAACATTCACATAGAACACTATCAAAATCAAATATAACAGTATAACAATAACAACAACATATCAACTGGAGCAATTAGAACGGCACTTCAACAATAACTTGACAATCTCTCAGTAGGTTTGGTCCTTCGGTCTGGGGGGCACCTGTAGGTGTTGTGGCTCAGTCAGCCCCACCAAATGCCTGGTGGAAGAGCTCCCTCTTGCAGGCCCTGCGGAATTGTGGAAGTTCTGGCAGGGCCCTGATCTCTTCGGGGAGCTCATTCCACCAGGTGGGGGCCAGGACCGAGAAGGCTCTGGCCCTTGCTGAGGCCCGACATGCCTCTTTAGGGCCAGGGATATGTTCATCTCCTGCCTTGAACACCCCCTGAGGGGAGACCATAAGCCACCACCAATCAGAGTCGCTGGTACTGGGGAAGATGGACCAGTTCAGTAGAAGTCTTGCTATTGGCATGTGAGCAAATATCAATAGTGGTGCCCTCTGTTGGTAGCATCTAAGCCAGCCTTTCTCAACTTCTTACCATTGAGAAGCTCCTAAAACATTCTTCAGGCTTTAAGAAACCCCAGAAGTGGCACGATAATGCAGAATATGGTTGGGTAGCAGAGCTGTGGACATCCCCTACACACCCCCTGTAGGCCCATTACTGTCCATTTTGGAAGGGGGGGGGCAGATCAACATGACTATATATGGTCATATCATCCGATAAATGTTTAACAAATTAAAAAAATATATAAGCAATTAATTAACTCTCACTTATTCAGGAAACCCTTCCAGGGCTGTCAAGAAACTCCAGAATTTCACAAAACCTTGGTGGAGAAAGCCTGATCTAAGAACTCCGCATGTCTCCTCGGGCAGACGTTGATAAGAGATAGCTCTGGGTTTTTAATCTTCCTTTGGACTAGCTGAATTCTAAATCCAGCTTTTTCATTTTAAACCTGCATCACTTTCGTTGCTCTGTATCCAGTTTTATTGTGAACTGCCCTGAGCCCTTCTGGGGAATGGAGGGGTAAAATGCAAATAATAAATCAAATAAATCTACTGGTCTTACTTGGGATGTCAACTCTGGGCTGGAAAATTCCAGGAGACTTGGGGGTTGAGCCTGGGGGAGGGAGTTCTTTGGGGACCGGATGCCGTAGAGGCCACCTTCGAGAGCTGACCTCAGTCATCTGAGCACCCACAGGAATTCTGGGAAGATGACTGCTCCCTGTTGCAAGGACATGGGCAGGTGTGTGTTTGAATGCGTGGGGGGTACTTTGAAGGAGAAAAAAGAGGGAGATGTCTGGAGCAGAACAAGAAGGACTAAAAAGGAAGAGCCCTTAAACAAATCCTTGTCAAAGAGCATCTTTTGAGGCTGTTTCTTTACTATTCTATGACCTCCTGCCTTTTGTCGCATTTCCTCTGCCCAGTAGGCGGGGACGTATGCAAGAATGCGATATGAAGGAGACCAAGCAACATTTACTTCCCTTTCTGGTTTCCCCTTCATTGCTTTTGTGCCGAGCGCTCCCTTTGACAAAGCATTTTGGGTAGCTGCAAACCTACCCAAAGTTTGGTGTAGTGGTTAGGTTTGCTGTAGTGGTTAGGAGTGCGGACTTCTAATCTGGCATGCCAGGTTCGATTCTGCACTCCCCCACATGCAACCAGCTGGGTGACCTTGGGCTTGCCACGGCACTGAGAAAGCTGTTCTGACCGAGCAGTGATATCAGGGCTCTCTCAGCCTCACCCACCCCACAGGGTGTCTGTTGTGGGGAGAGGAATGGGAAGGCGACTGTAAGCCGCTTTGAGCCTCCTTTGGGTAGGGAAAAGCAGCATATAAGAACCAACTCTTTGTCTTCTTCTTTTTGCGGCCTGGGAGAACCAGCATGGTGCACTGGTTAAGAGAGTCTGGTGACTATCTGGGAGATCCAGGTTCGAATCCCCACCCACACCATGGAAGCTTCCTGGATGACCTTGCACCAGCTCTACTCTCTCCCTCTAACCTACCTCATCAGGTTGTTGTGAGGGTAACATGGAGGTGAGGCAAAGGATGTAAGCTGCATTGGGCCCTCTTGGGGGAAAGGCTTGCTGTAAAAGAATGCAATAAAGAAATAGCTTGATCTGCCCCCTGTGAAAAGTATCCCCCCTTCCTCTTGCTGTGTGGTCCTGGGTATCAGGCCTGATCAATCTTGAAAATCTCCTTCCACTCAAGGAGGGGAGGAGGAATCATTTGGTGTCGAGGTCAGGTCGATTCAATCCGAAAAAAATTGGTATATGTGAATACACCCAAATACCAATGTCAGTATTGCCAGTAAGTCAGTAACCTTTTATTGGCATAAAATAATATCAATATTGGTGTTGGGATTGGCAAAATTTGGGAAAGATGCATTTTTGGGGTCGGAGGCATATAAAGGGACCTAAAGAAACCTCTCTGTGGATCATTTGGGCTGGTTTGTGTGTATGTGTGTGTAGGGGGGGAAATGGCTGCCGTCCATTTAAACTCAACAGTCAAAATGGTTCAAATGTCCAGCAGCCATTTCAGGGCTTCGTTTTTCTCCTCCCACCTTCCAAAGGGAGGGAGATGAAAAAGTTCACTTAAATGGCTTGGAACTTTTCAAGCTTTTTAATCAAACTGAAACTTGAATCAATCCAGAGGTCAGTTATTTGGGACATGTTTTGCGTGGGGGGAGGTGTGGTTTGGCTTAAGGCAAGGGTGACTCTCCAGATGTCCATGGACTACACTTCCCATGAGCCCCTCCCAGTTGGGACATCTGGAGAGCCCCAGTTTGGCCACCCCTGGCTTAGGGGAGGCCGACCCTCCCCCTCAAATTGGCATTGATTCTGGGTTTTTTTGGAGTAAAGTGAATTAAACCACATCCACTTACCCTTCCACTTGTTTGGCAAGTTTCCACACACTGATGGTGCCCTCTTTGTGATCCCTTGTAGGGCACTAGATCCGATGCAGACCGCTGAACCTGGAGGCTAAATGTTTCTAGGTGCTGGCCTCCTATTCTTCAGGTTCTTGCCCAATGGAAACACTTCACAATCCCTGTCGGGGAGCTTGGAGCAAAGGAGGCAAAAAACAAGAACAGAGTTGTGATGCTTTGAAATCTGTATTGTGGTACTCTGATGATGGGGGGGGGGGACGGTAAAGACATTGCGATCAGCTATTGGTTTCGCTGCCTGATAGTCACGGAGGAGGCGGGAAGTCAGGAACGACCTGTCAGGCTTCTGTGCTTTGAGATCGCTGACCCCAAGAATCTTTTAGGACGCCACCTGCCGCTAGCTGTTCTGCTCTAGCTCTCTGATCCCAGAAAGGGGCATTGGCTGACCTGCTCTGATCTTGGCTAAGCTAGCTGCTGCAGATGCAAGAAGGGTCGGAAAGCTAGCAGAGCCTAGGAAAGGAAGGTTAGGAATGGCAGAGGGGGAGACCAGAGGCCAGCGTCACAGCAGAAAAGGGGCAGAAAGAAAACATGCCAGCACACTGGGTATTATAGCCAGAAGCGGTTTTGTCTATGTAGCACTTGTAGCATATGCTCCAGGCCCTGTGGTTTCAGGGGCTCTGAGCATTGCCTTTTTGGTGAAGCCCCCAAACTGGGTGCCAGTCAGCCTGGTGGAGAGCTTGCTCGTGTGCTTCTGGTTTTGAAAGAAACCCAAGGAGGATCTGGATGCAGCCGCATGCATCTGTGCATGGGGGTGTGTCGGGCTGGTCGGATTTGGGGTGGGGGCGTTTGAATCTGTGTTTGGGGGCTGCCTCGGGCTCTGCCACCCTTCCCTCGTGTGCTGGTGTGCGCTCCATGTGTATTGAACACTGAGAGGGAGTTGCGATCTTCAAGGTCCCACAAGTCATTAAGCCGCTTTTGACTATAACAACGAGGAGAGTTGAAACTCAGCTCTTGATTAAAAACTCTTGAGAATTAATTAATGTTTCTGTTTATACCCCGCCCCTCCTGGCCACGTCAGCTCAGGGTAACTTACTACATCCCATACATAATGTGTGATTCATACTTCCGATGACGTACTGAACGTTTGAAAGGCTCCAGAGCTAGCTCTGCCTTCCAGGAGCCCTCCGAACATTCAGAGTGCCGGGAGAAGTCCCCCACCCCCATGGAGTGCGGGGAGAAAGCGCTCAGTGCTCCATGGTGGTGGCACCAGGACCAGGGAGCTGGGCAGTTCCTCTCCCACTGGGGAGGGACGCTGTGTAGCTCCCAGAGTCCTGTGCCCCTGTGGAGCACAGGGCGAGAGGCTAGCTGGGACTCCACCTCTCAGGGGGCAGAGACAAGCTTCCCTGCACCCTGCAGGGGCGGCGCCAGGAGAAGGAGCGGCCAGTGCCTCTCTGAATGGGGAGAGATGCTGGCTGCCTCTTTCAGCCCCCACCCCTTGCTGCAGAGATAAGCCTCTCTTCACCCTGCATGGGCAGTGCCGGTCGAAGGAGTTGGCAAGGGCCTCTCTCAATGGGGAGAGACGCTGGCCGGCTCTTTCAGCCCCCACCCCAGGGTGCAAAGACAAGGCTCTCTTTGCCTGCAGGAGCAGGGCTGGGGGATGGGGATAAGTGCTGCCTGGCTCTTCAAGTCCCCCCCCCCCCCTCCCTGGGTACAGAGAGAAGTCTCTCTTCAATCTGCAGGGTGCTACTGGGACCAAGGAGTTAGCCGCCGCCTCTCCCAGTGCTGAGAAGTCCTGTCAGGATCTTTACCCCCCCCCCGATAGCTTCAGAGAGATGCCTCTCTGTGCCCGCTCCCTTTAAATCCCCCCCCCAGACCCTAACTGGCACCCGGAGCGTTCCTGAATGCCCTGGGCTTTACCTCTAGTTATTATATGAAATAGTACATAAAAACAGCTGCTAAAAATGCAACAGAACAATCCTAGCCCCTCTGCGGCAAGCCCAGAGCACCTCTGTTTCCAGTTTCTGGCCCTGTTTGACTCCAGACGTACTTCTTTGGGGCCAGGGATCACCGAATGATTTGGCTTGGATGATCTTAGTCATCCAACTCACACAGTCCGTTCAGCGGCCCCTCAGATACGCTCTGGCCAAGTACGGCCTGAATGGTCCGCACCGGCACCTTAAAGCAAATCCAGAATGCACCGTTCCAGTTGGGGATTACTTCTGTCTGCCTGTTTATTTATTTATTATTAAATTTATAACCCACTCCTGCCGTTTCGGGATGGTTCGTAGCAATCGAGGAATTGCGAAACAATAACAACCAAGCCATTGAATCAGAGTCCAGTAGCACCTTGGTGACGTGTCTGTTTCGAGTTCTGCCTTAGAACAGACGAGATCCCGGGTGCCTTGCCACCGAGGGATCCCCTCTTGCTGTCCCGACCACTCCTTTTGCTGTTCGGACGCCCCTCGGAAGCAGGGCTGTGATGGGGAAGGAAATCAAAAGCCCCACCAGGGGGCAGAATCCCCCTGCTGTTCCATCACCAGTTCTCTGAGCCTTTGCTGCCAGGCAAGAAAAGGGTCCTTCTTTCTTTTTCTTTTTCTAATTTCCTCGCCTGTGTTTCTGTCTCCTGGTTGTCAGTTTAATACAACCCCCCCCCCTTCACTCACAGTCCCCCCTCCACCATCCCTCTCTCTCTCTCTCTCTCTCTCTCTCTCTCTCTCTCTCTCTGCGCCTTTGATATCACTTTACATTGGAAAATGTGTCCATAATTTAGAGGGAAGAGAGGTTTGGGTGGGGTGGGGGTGGGGGTGGGGGTGGGGGTGAGATCAGACCTACAGCTCAGTTGGGAAGGAAATATCGGAAGTGGCGTCCGGAGGAGCCGGTACACCTGTTCTGGCAGGTGTGCGCCACATGTGATCTCTTTGGATTTGACAGGTGCTAGAGAGAAAGAGAGAGCGTCGTGTTTCCTCCCATTTGTTCCAAGCGGTGGATTGTTGAACACATGGGCCCAGAGAGGCCTCTTCGTGCCATTATCTTTGCCACCTCAAAGAATCCTGGTTCAAACCCTGCCTGCCTACAAATTTCCTTCTTCTAGCAAGGACCCTGCCCTACCTCACAGGGCTGTGGTGAAGATAATACAATGCCTCCTGAAACTTTGGGTTCATTTACGTCATTGATACCCACGTTTCCCCGCAATGGGGACTCAACAGTTCTTTCTCTTGTTTTAACCCCACAGGGACCCCATGAGGCAAGTTAGGCTGAGAGTGTGTGACTGACCCCCCAGTAACCCAACAAGGGAAAGATTTCTGTGATCTGAAGAGAAATCAGTGATTTTTATATGCTGCTTTTCTCTACCCGAATGAGTCTAAATGTGCCTTACAGTCGCCTTCCCTTCCCTCTCCCCACAACAGACACCCTGTGAGGTGGGTGAGGCTGAGAGAGCCCTGATATTACTGCTCGGTCAGAACAGCTTTCTCAGTCCTGTGGCACGCCCAAGGTCACCCAGCATGTGGGGAAGGAGCGGGGAATCAAACCCGGTTCATCAAATTAGAAATCTGCACTCCTAACCATTACACCAAGCTGGCTCTGCTATTTTAATGTTATATTTCAGGATGACACGATTAGATTGTTCTTATTTGTAAATTTGATATTTTCTGTATTATTTCTGTACTATGACTACTGGTTTATGACGGTCAATAAATGATTCTGACTTGACTCAGCAAACGTTCATGGAAGAAGGGAGCTTTGGACCTGAGTCCCCAAGCTCCTAGTCTAGGGTTGCTTGCTCTGGATTGGGAAACACCTGGAGAATTGGGGGATGGAGCCTGGTGAAGGTGGGGTTTGAGGAAGGGCAGGGCACGATGCCCTATAATGCTCTCCAATGCAGCCTTTTTCTCCAGATGTTGATCATCTAAAGATGACTTTTAATTGTGGGATATCTCCAGGTACCTCCTAGAGGTTGACAACCTTTCCCTTCTCCTAGACTTCTGCACCTTTCTGGCTCTCTCACACTATGATCTTATACATTCGTGTCAGGTGGGACTCAGGAAGTCTAAGGGGAAAGAAAGGAGAGATTCCAGCGAAGCGCATACTACAGGCCCTGCGGAACTGTACAGTGGAAGAGCTCCATCTTACAGGCCCTGTGGAACTGTACGCCGGAAGAGCTCCATCTTACTACAGACCCTGTGGAACTGTACAGCGGAAGAGCTCCATCTTACAGGCCCTGCAGAACTGTACGGCAAAAGAGCTCCATCTTACTACAGGCCCTGCGGAACTGTACAGCGGAAGAGCTCCATCTTACAGGCCCGGCGGAACTGTACGGCGGAAGAGCTCCATCTTACTACAGGCCCTGCGGAACTGTACAGTGGAAGAGCTCCATCTTACAGGCCCTGCGGAACTGTACAGCGGAAGAGCTCCATCTTACTACAGGCCCTGCAGAACTGTACAGTGGAAGAGCTCCATCTTACTACAGGCCCTGCGGAACTGTACAGCGGAAGAGCTCCATCTTACAGGCCCGGCGGAACTGTACGGCAAAAGAGCTCCATCTTACTACAGACCCTGCGGAACTGTACGGCAAAAGAGCTCCATCTTACTACAGGCCCTGTGGAACTGTACAGTGGAAGAGCTCCATCTTACAGGCCCTGCGGAACTGTACAGCGGAAGAGCTCCATCTTACAGGCCCGGTGGAACTGTACGGAAAAAGAGCTCCATCTTACTACAGACCCTGCGGAACTGTACGGCAAAAGAGCTCCATCTTACTACAGACCCTGCGGAACTGTACAGCGGAAGAGCTCCATCTTACTACAGGCCCTGCGGAACTGTACAGTGGAAGAGCTCCATCTTACAGGCCCTGCGGAACTGTACAGCGGAAGAGCTCCATCTTACAGGCCCGGCGGAACTGTACGGCGGAAGAGCTCCATCTTACTACAGGCCCTGCGGAACTGTACAGTGGAAGAGCTCCATCTTACAGGCCCTGCGGAACTGTACAGCGGAAGAGCTCCATCTTACTACAGGCCCTGCGGAACTGTACAGCGGAAGAGCTCCATCTTACAGGCCCTGTGGAACTGTACAGCGGAAGAGCTCCATCTTACAGGCCCGGCGGAACTGTACGGCAAAAGAGCTCCATCTTACTACAGACCCTGCGGAACTGTACGGCAAAAGAGCTCCATCTTACTACAGGCCCTGTGGAACTGTACAGTGGAAGAGCTCCATCTTACAGGCCCTGCGGAACTGTACAGCGGAAGAGCTCCATCTTACAGGCCCGGTGGAACTGTACGGAAAAAGAGCTCCATCTTACTACAGACCCTGCGGAACTGTACGGCAAAAGAGCTCCATCTTACTACAGACCCTGCGGAACTGTACAGCGGAAGAGCTCCATCTTACTACAGGCCCTGCGGAACTGTACAGTGGAAGAGCTCCATCTTACAGGCCCTGCGGAACTGTACAGCGGAAGAGCTCCATCTTACAGGCCCGGCGGAACTGTACGGCGGAAGAGCTCCATCTTACTACAGGCCCTGCGGAACTGTACAGTGGAAGAGCTCCATCTTACAGGCCCTGCGGAACTGTACAGCGGAAGAGCTCCATCTTACTACAGGCCCTGCGGAACTGTACAGCGGAAGAGCTCCATCTTACAGGCCCTGTGGAACTGTACAGTGGAAGAGCTCCATCTTACAGGCCCTGTGGAACTGTATGGCGGAAGAGCTCCATCTTACTACAGGCCCTGTGGAACTGTACGGTGGAAGAGCTCCATCTTACTACAGGTCCTGTGGAACTGTACAGCGGAAGAGCTCCATCTTACAGGCCATGCGGAATTGTGCAAGTCAGCAGTGCCCTGATGTGTTCTGGGAGCTCATTCCACCAGACAGGGGCCAGGACCGAAAATGTCTTGGCCCTGGTTGAGGCCAGACCTACCTCCTTGGGGCCAGGGATGTTTCGCTGGGTTGCCATGTTGGTCTTAAGAGCGAAACATTATTGGAGTCCTATAAGACCAACCAAGTTTTATTCAAGATGTGAGCTTTCGTGTGCAAGCACACTTCTACAGATGTTGGATGTTTTCATTGATGCTGTCTACTAATTAGCTGCCAATTTATTCTCCAATTTATTCTCCATTGTAAATAAATGATTATAAAATCATTAGAATAATCATTATCATCATAATCATTATAAATGATTATAAAATCATTATACAGCAGTGTGACTCAGTGGCTAAAAAGGCAAATGGGATTTTTGGCTGTATCAAACAGAGTAGCGTGTCCAGGTCATGGGAGGTAATGGTACCGCTTTACTCTGCTCTGGTTCGGTCTCATGTGGAGTGCTTGGTCTGTTTAACCTGGAGAGGAGATGACTGAAAGAGAATCTGATAACCATCTTCAAGTATTTAAAAGGCTGCCATGAAGAGGATAGAGCAGAGGTGTTCTCTTGTCCTGGAGGGACAGACCAGAACGAATGGAATGAAATTACTTCAAAAGAAATTCCATCTAAACCTCTGGAAGAAGTTCCTGACCGTTAGAGCAGTTCCTCAGAGGAACAGGCATCCTCAGGAGGTGGTGGGTTCTCCATCTTTGGAAATTTTTAAACAGAGGCTAGATAGCCATCTGATGGAGAGGCTGATTCTGTGAAGGCTCAAGGGGGTGGCAGGCACAGTGGATGAGTCACAGGGTTGTGAGTGTCCTGCATAGCGCAGGGGGTTGGACTAGATGACCCATGACCTTCCATTCTATGAATCTATGCTTCTATGAAAATAAATGGTGATTTCCATTTCACTGTCTGAAGCAGTGTGCGTGCAAACAAAACAACCTTGAATAAATTTTGTTGGTCTTCAGGGTGCTGTTGGACTCGAAACTTTGTTCTGTTAATAATGTATTCATTCGATTTTTATCTTCATCTTCCTCCAAGGAGTTTGGGTTGGCGTGTGAGAGGCTGTCTTCCCATTGATAGCTTTTTTTTCTGATGCACATGTGATACACTTTCTGCACGAAATTAAACAATAGCAAAGAGTGGTGACCCTAGGTACATATCATAGGAGGTGGGCTTCAAAAAGGATAAAATTTACATATATTTGTTGGAGCCATAATTTACAGATCCCATTCAACCACTCAGCTACACTTTATAAAGAGCTGAATATAGGTATTTTGTATAGAGTGTATCAACACAGTTCTGACCACTGAGGAAGACCCAGTAGGATCAAAACACATTTGGTCCAATGTGCTGTTAGTTCTGTATAGTTTTTATAAAGTTTTTATTCTGTTTTGAATTGTGCACTATAATAAATAATCAACAAGTTTTACATCATTTTATTGGAAAGCTCAACTTTTGAGTTCCTTCCCATTGATGCTCACCACACCCTTATGAGGTGAATTTGGCTGAGGATGTTTGGCCCACGAGGACCCAGACAAAACTTCCTGGCTGAGTGGGGATTTGAACCTGTGTCTCTGAGTCTGAAACATGAATCACTGCAAAACACTGCTTCTTGGAACAAATGCAGCTTAGGAGTGGGACACAGCAAGCATTCAAAGCTGTGAGACAGAAACAGAGATTTCTCCATTTTCACTCTATTATTTGTCTGGAATTTCTGTCTGCCTTGCATTTAATTAATGGCTTGTTTAGAAGAGCTGTGATTAAGTCGTCCCAGAACTGGATCATCTGAATAATTTGGGATCTCTTCAGTTTATTTTCCTCCCCCTCCCCCAACTCTGCATTCTTGATGTACATGCATACACGGATAAAACACTGCAAAAAGTGACTTTGCTTCTCCTGTGTGCATGACTGCATGGCGATTTTTGGGCTGACACATGCCAATGTGCTCATCTCTCCTCCTGTGACATGCCTGAAAAGCACTTCTTGTGTGTAGCTAACACATGAGAGTCCCCACAAAGACTCAATGCAATTGAACTGTACTTGCTTTGGGGGGGGGGGGGGAGTGTTTTACTAAGGGAGAAAGATGCACATGGCCAGCAGGGAATTTGACACTGTGGCAATCCATGCACGCACATCTCTTTATCAAAAAATGAGAAATAAAAAAAACAGTATAGACAATCTTAATACATCAGGCCTGCCTCAGATGTGAGACCTGGTAATCTGGAACGGTGAAAATTCAAGGACTGTTTTCAATTAGGAGGATTTCAGAAGCATCTCGTGACAGCTTTATGGCCTGGTCCCTGAAATGGTTTGATCTGATATTGTTCTCCCTTTGAATCCACAAAACTGTTTGGCTCTTGTCACTGAGAAGAAAAGGAAGTGCTTGTGAGTCTGCGGGAGTCTGTTTCGGCTATGGTGGCCGACTTCTAGGTGGGCTGCACAAAACGAAAATCCCTGGAATGGACCCAAGTCAACGTCATGAAGTCCTTCAGTGTTTACGATCTGCTTAACGAGCTTTATTCATCTCAACAACCAAGACTGTTTGCTTGGAGAATCTTTGGTTTTCATCAAAAAGCCACTGTTCCAATCAACCGGTCTTCCTCAGTGCAACCTTTCTTCCCCACGGCCAAAAACCTTTGCGTGGAATAATTTTCACGGCAATGGCAGATCCTCAGTATCCAAAAAGAACGTGTTCCGATATGATCAAAGGTCCAGGTGGGGCCTGGAGTTCCTTGGAATTTCAACTGGTCTCCAAAAAACATTGATTTATTCCAAGGAGGAAATTGGCAGCTTCGGGAGATCAGCTTTCTGGCATCCCATCCCTGTTGAACTCCGTCCTCTCCCTGAACTTCCCCTCAAGCACCACCCCCTAAATCTCCACTTATTCCGAGCCCAGAGTTGGGAACCCTAATTTTTGCTGTTCCTTCTGTCTTTTGTGACTCACCCTGCTGCCTACTGCCTCCCCACTGAGTGACTTTGTTGGCTCTCTCCTTTATGCTCCCTTTGACATAGGGGCAAGGCCTTGATCTCTGCCTTCCGACATCACTTCCGCTTGCTTTGGGACCTCTCTGGGTTGTTCTTTGGTGTAGTTTGATGTAGTGGTTAGGAGTGCTGACTTCTAAACTGGCAAACCGGGTTTGATTCCCTGCTCCTTCACCACATGCTGACAGCTGGGTGACCATGGGCTAGTCACAGCACTGATAAGGCTGTTCTGACCGAGCAAGAATATCAGGGCTCTCGAAGCTTCACCTACCTCACAGGGTGTCTGTTGTGGGGAGAGGAAAGGGAAGGTGATTGGAAGCCACTTTGAGACTCCTTGGGTAGAGAAAAGCAGCATATAAGAACCAACTTTTCTCCTTCTTCTTCAGCAATATCAGGGCTCTCTCAGCCTCACCTCCCTCACAGGGTGTCTCCACTTCCTCACTGTTGTGAGGAAAGGAAAGGGAAGGTGATTGGAAGCCACTTTGAGACTCCTTGGGTAGAGAAAAGCAGTATATAAGAACCAATTCTTCTTCTTCTTCTTCAGCAATATCAGGGCTCTCTCAGCCTCACCTCCCTCACAGGGTATCTGTTGTGGGGAGAGGAAAGGGAAGATAATTGGAAGCCGCTTTGAGACTCCTGGTAGAGAAAAGCGGCATATAAGCACCAACTCCTCCTCCTCCTCCTTGCTGAGTGCCTCCCTGTCATCCTAACCTATCTTGCAGGATCATTGTGAGAGAGGTGAAGTCCAGGTAGACCTCACCTAGCACCTTGGAGGGAAGATTAGATAAAATTCAAGATGAATTGGGTTGCTATGCTCCAGATGGCACCCGAAGATCTCCTGCTGTTACAGTTGATACCTAGATGACCAAGATCAGAGCCTGGGGAGAAAATAGCTGCTGTCACACCCCTGCTGCTGCCTCCCGGCTCCCCAGGGTTGCCGGAGCAACCAGGGTCAACAGCCCAGCCAGATCTGAGGAATGAGATGGACCCGGGGGAGGGATGTTCCTGGCAGCTGGCAGATAACAGACCTCAACAGGAGGATACATCGGACCCACAAGACGTGGCTGTACGTTTGAGACGAAGCCAAAGGGTGGGGCTGACAGAACGCAGAAGGAGTCAGAGATCGCAGGCGAGCTGTCAGAAGCGATGGGGTTCAGCTGGACTCACGCCGGGAGAGGAGGGCTGAGTCATCCTGCAGGTGCAGCTCATTAGATGGGCTGCATTTAGGGAGACAGAAACAGCTAGCCAGCGTGGAAGCAATCTATGCGACTACCCCCTGGACCGGCTCTGCTATCGTGACCTGCTGCTTAATCCTTGACCCCCTGGCTTCGGACCTGACGACGGATTTCGGTAAAGTGATTTGCCTTGGTGAACTCTTGGACTTTCTGGACTCAGAGCTTCGGACTGTTTGACTACTCTTTGCCTGGTTCTACGTTGTTCTTATTAGCTCCCAGTGATTTGGACTGAACGTTATCTCCATCTGGGCTGGCCGCCCAGGCCTCACCGAGGCAGCTGCTACCGGGTGTGGCCAGCTAGGGCAGCATAGCTGCTTTGGAGGGCAAACTCTGTGGCATTCTAAGTTTCTGAGGTCCCTCTCCTTCCCAGCCCCACCCTCCCCAGGCTCCACCCCCAAATCTCCAGGTATTTCCCAATCCAGAGCTGGCAACCCTAAAGATAAACCATTTGAAGGAGATGTTTAGTCCCACTCTACCTTTCTGCTTGAAAATGTCATTTTTTGCTAACCTGGCTCAAGGCACAACTGCCTCCCTGAGTCTGCTAGCTCTGCCCCTGAATAGAAAGATTTGCCCCGTTGGCTATCAAAAAAGTATAATTGTTCTCATTTATTGAAAAAAATAACTTCAGTAATTAATAATCAATAGATATTATCTTCATATCTGTGATGTCATAGTTATAGGCATGAAAACATAAATCAAACCAAAACAGGTTACGGATAAACACAGATTATGGAGGTCTTTTAAATGCTGCTGTTCATGGTGGTCTCTTAACTGCTCCTGTTCATGGAGTCCCTTAACTGCTCCTGTTCATGGAGGTCTCTTAACTGCTCCTGTTCATGGAGGTCTCTCCTGTTCATGGAGGTCTCTTAACTGCTCCTGTTCATGGAGTCCCTTAACTGCTCATGTTCATGGAGGCCTCTTAACTGCTCCTGTTCATGGAGGTCTCTCCTGTTCATGGAGGTCTCTTATGTTCATGGAGTCCCTTAACTGCTCATGTTCATGGAGGTCTCTTAACTGCTCCTGTTCATGGAGGTCTCTTAACTGCTCCTGTTCATGGAGTCCCTTAACTGCTCATGTTCATGGAGGCCTCTTAACTGCTCCTGTTCATGGAGGTCTCTCTTGTTCATGGAGGTCTCTTAACTGCTCCTGTACATAAAGGTGTCTCTTAACTGCTCTGTTCATGGAGGTCTCTTAACTGCTCCTGTTCATGGAGTCCCTTAACTGCTCCTGTTCATGGAGGTCTCTTAACTGCTCTTGTTCATGGAGGTCTCTCCTGTTCATGGAGGTCTCTAAACTGCTCCTGTTCATGGAGTCCCTTAACTGCTCATGTTCATGGAGGCCTCTTAACTGCTCCTGTTCATGGAGGTCTCTCTTGTTCATGGAGGTTTCTTAACTGCTCCTGTACATAAAGGTGTCTCTTAACTGCTCTGTTCATGGAGGTCTCTTAACTGCTCTTGTTCATGGAGTCCCTTAACTGCTCCTGTTCATGGAAGTCTCTTAACTGCTTTATGGCTGTGAAACCCCTATAGTTAAGAGCAGTTAAAACACTGAAACGCTGAACCTGAGGGACAGCTTATATGAAAAACTAGATGATATTGAGACATGACTCATTTAAAAACAAAGCCACTGATAAAGAAGGAAACAGTGAAAGCAGGCTATTGAGGAAAAATTGTTTATCCGGAATCCGTTTTGGCTTGATTTACATTTTCATGCCTATAACTATGACATTACAGAAATGAATATCTATTAAATATTAATTACTGAAGTTATTTTTTTTCAATCATTTCGAACAATTATAAACAAAACCAGATTACTTTTTGATAGCCAACCAATCAAATCTTTCTATTTTGGATACTTCCATTCGACCAGCCCTCTTTTGCATGTAGGAATTTGGCAACAGTTCTGCCCCTGAGGGCTGATCCAACCCTGACAGTGCCCAGGTGGCCCCAGCATCTCCCAGATTTGATCGCCAGGTGTCTTCAGGCAGGAGGGAGAGAGACATTGCTTGGAGAAAGGAGACAGCTGCTGCATCGGTGCCGAACAGCTGTTGGGCCAACCTGTGCAGCGTCCATCAGGCACAGAAGTTCATCTGCTCCTTTTGGCCACTGATCGGAGGCAACGCAGTGGCGCGAACCACGGCAACTCAAAGAGGTAAGTTAAAGAGACTTTGATGGATGCTATTGGCGCTGGTATCGGCTACCCGGCGTGTATGGACAAGAAGTGGCATTATCTCTTCTAAATGAGCCCTGCAGATGAATTGTTGCTGATCATTCTTTCTTACTGTTTCATGGCGTTCTGCTTTTTTTCCCCAGGTGGCAGCTGATTCACAGCCCTGACTGCAAATCCTGGTGAGATCCTGCCTTCAGCGGGGAAGGGGAAACACTCTGTCCATGCTGAATGGCATTCTCATTCTGCATTCCCAAGAGTACTGAATCACATTATTGTTGGGGTGGAGGGAATGGTTTCAGAGGATCATCTCCTTTAGCCCTAAATTAATCCTGATTGGACTTTATTGTGAACAGAACCTAGCCTGATTATAATTGGGGAAAAAATAATATACTCTCTTCTTTTCACTTTGGGAAAAAAAATGGTTTACTGTGTCCCATGTCTCCAAAATAACCCTGGACAGGACAGAAAACATTCCATACTTGTTGGACAATGACCCTTTTGCAACAGGGTTTTCCTGTGCAAAATGGGAAAATCTACTTCTAAAGTGCATTGAAAGTGCATTATCTGACATGTGCAGAATGGGAGCAAGTTGGATGTGAACGCAAGCTAATGGTTAAGCGTTGGAGTTGGCAATGGATGTTGGAAGCTGGCTGTGAGACGGCGCTTGAATCAGGCCACCCTTTTTATATGTTCCAGGGAGGAATCCTCCGATTCTGTGACACATTCCAGACCTAAACATTGAAGGTGCTGGGAAAGAAACCTTGATGTGTGTTCAGTCCCTTGGAGGCGAAGAATAGATTGCACTCTCTATATTCAAGAGAACAGAATTGGGAGGAAATCTTGCATTCTGATCCTCTGATGAGCAAGCCTCAGAGGCTATGTCAAGCAACATGAAATGAAATCAGAACAGAAAGGAGAGAGGCTAATAAATTATCCTTTGCTTTCCATCTGCAAATCTTCTCCTTTTACTTCTTTTTTCTTTCATTTTGTGCTCCTTCATTTATTTGTCCCTCCCTCCCTCCCTCCCTCCCTCCCTCCCTTCCTTCCTTCCTTCCTTCCTTCCTTCCTTCCTTCCTTCCTTCCTTCCTTCCTTCCTTCCTTCCTTCCTTCCTTCCTTCCTTCCTTCCTTCCCTGCCCCCACTGTTCTCTCTCTGGATAAAAATAAAAAATCCCCATTTGGAAAGCAATTTCTACTGTACGTTGCCATCTTCCCCTTACGCCCAGCTCAGCATGGTGTAACTAGGTCAGTCTTCTGATCTCTCCCTTCTCCCTTTCACAGTTTGTTTGAACATCTTTCCTTCTAATCTTGAAAAAAGTCTCCTTCCTGACTCTCCAAGACTTTGGCTGTGGTGATGACCCACAAAATCAACTCTGCAAAAGAGAGAGAGAGAGAGAGAGAGAGTGAGACAGAGAGAAAAACAGACAGAAAGAGAGAGAGAGAGAGACAGACAGACAGAGATTGGTTGTGTGTGTGTGTATGTTTATGTGTGTGGTTCAGGAAAGGCTTCCTTTGTGCTTTTGTAAAGATTGGTTTGGTACCCAGGCAATCAGGTTGCTTGGAGGCCTTTAAGATCAGCCTAGAGCAGAGGAAGAAACTCTCCTTTGTTACTCGGCAACAGTCGGCCCAGCATCTGAGTACTCTTGAGGACCGTTCTCAGCTTTTCATTTTTTCATGTCACGCTCGGATATATTTATATTTTGGAAAACTCAGAAGGAAGGTGATGATGAGCACGGTCCCTGAATGGCAGAGCCCCACCTGGGACTCATTGCTTATTTTAATACCTCTTTCTCTCTTTGTGCCTGTCTCTGCATCTTTCTCACTGTCAGTGTATCTGCGAATCACAGTGGGAGAAGTCCTCCGACACTGCTTAGGTCTTACCTCCTCTAGCTCTGGTCAGGACTATGCAAATAAGTGTGCCTTATTTGGATTTTGGAAAGTTGACCCCTCCAGTCCGGATAGCCCTGCAGCTCCAGGGGGGGCTTCTTGACATAGTTCTGTACATCTGCCGTGGTAGAGCTTGAGGAAATTAAACAAATGGAAACGGAGACGTCCCCCTCTAAGAAGAAGAAAGAAAAGTCTAAAGAAGGATCAGAAGGATTGGAGAAAGGAGAGTCTGCAAGACCAAAATCACAGTCTGAGGCGCCTAGACTGGACAAGCAGCCCCGGCCAATTGTGGCATCTTCTATATCGGTGGCATCATAATCACCGGTTTCCCTTACCCCCGGCCCATCAGAGCGAGGAGGGGAAGAAATGGCCCATCAGGAGGCAACTGCATCTCCTCTCACTGAGAGGTGTGATGCTCCAGGACAGAATAGTCACTGTGCTCTCGGAAATGCTGGCGGAGTTTGGGTGGGAACAGCAATGATGGAGGAACAGTCTGGTATCCTGATCGAGACTGGGGTTTTTGGCGATCCAGGAGGCTGTCTTATGGGCCCCTTTTTCATTCAAGCCCCCTTTACCTCAGGAGGGTCTGTGTCAGCGGCAAATACAGCAAGCCCGCCATTTTGCCTGCTGTTTGGGCGCCAACTTTGGCCGAGTGGGGGAAACAGCAATGGCCCCAGTTTTGGTTCCCTCAGCAGGCGACAAGTGCCTTAGTCTTTCAAGCAGACCAGGCCCCCCCCCCCAACTTGAATAAACAGTCAATTCCCCAGCCTGCAAGAAGAAGGGAGTCTAGCTCTTCTTCAGAGACATGCAAGGTCTCTGGATTCATCTTCTACCAGGGAAAGTAGAAGGCAGAGAAAGAGGAGGAGATCCCTCCTGAGGGGAAGAAAAAAGACAGAGGTCTCTGTCCAAACACCCTTTACACAAGAAGCAAAACCAGGTTCCAGATGTCCCACGTTGCTCAGAAGGGGAATTTGAGAAAATCCATTCAGTAGCCACTGGCAGTCTTCAAGCAAAGGTTGGATACACACGTTTCTTGGATGCTTTAGGATGCTTAGGGCTGATCCTGCGTTGAGCAGGGGGTTGGACTTGATGGCCTGTATGGCCCCTTCCAACTCTATGATTCTATGATTCTAGCCACCTCATTGCGAGGGCATTCTGATAGGGGAAGCAAGCTGGTCAGAGGATAAACAAGTTAGAGACTCCTACCAGGTTGACCCAAGCAGACCACTTCCAGAGATGCTTTAAAAATGTAGTAATTATGATTTGGAACCTGGCACAGGCTCGACACCTGACAGACCTAAAAAATCTTCACATTTATCTGTTTAAATGTGAGGTTTAAAAAAGAAGACTGTTAATGAACTTTTTGTTTGCACCTTTCCTGAAGCATTTCAGGATGTTATGAAGAATGAGTGGGCTGCAGGAGGGTGTGTGTGTGGGGGGGGGAGAGATCTCCTTGCACTCCATAGCAAAGAAATTCTACATGCACCCTGGGGGCATTATGGAGGATTTGAGAACACCACTGGTCGATGAGCCAGTGGTAGCTATGCTATCAGGGGGGTTCTGTCAAAGGACAGTAATAACCCTCTGAAGGACAGGAAAAATAAAAATGTATTTAAAAAGGCACATGAGGCAAAGTCCCTGACTATAAGAGCAGATGTGGTGCTCTCAAATTTCGCTAGAGCAGCAGTTATTTGGGCGGATGACCTTTTACAGAATCCTGAACCAGATCCGGTAATTTTAAGGCATTCATTATTAAAAATTAAGAGGGCTTGTCAGTTTGTGGTGGACACATCACAGGATGCCTTGCAGTTCTCAGCAAAGGCTCAGGCAGCTAACATTGTTGCTAGATGAAACCTCTGGCTCAGACACTGGAAGGTTGACACCCTATCCAAGGGTAATTGGGTAGACTGCTCTTTGAGGAGGGGGATTTTGAAAAGGTCTTAGTGGAAACTCGTGAAAAGAAGAAGGCTATGCCCTCCACTTAATTGGTTATGGACAAGGAAGTTAAATCTAGACCATTTCAATCCTTTTGTCAATACAGATCCCAAGGGTCACATAGAAGAAGAAGAAGAAGAAGAAGAAGAAGAAGAAGAAGAAGAAGAAGAAGAAGAAGAAGAAGAAGAAGAAGAAGAAGAAGAAGAAGAGTTGGTTCTTATATGCCACTTCTCTACCCGAAGGAGGCTCAAAACGGCTTACAGTCGCCTTCCCTTTCCTCTCCCCCCAACAGACACCCTGTGGGGTGGGAGAGGCTGAGAGAGCCCTAATATTACTGCTTGGTCAGAACAGCTTTATCAGTGCTGTGGCAAGCCCAAGGTCATCCAGCTGGCTGCACTTTGCTGCTCTAGCTCCAGTGCAGGAGCACAAAACCAGGGCCAACAAGTTGCACCAGGCTTGAGCCTTTGGGGAGGCTGGTATATAAATCTAAATAAATAAATAAATAAATAAATAAATAAATAAATAAATAAATAAATAAATAAATAAATAAATAAATATGCTCCCTCGTGCAGAAACAGGAAGAGGCAGGGCAACCTGCTCCAACTAATATTCTAGCCTGCAGCCCAGCACAAAGCCTCCAGTGCAAAAACAGTCATCTGGATTCCTTTAGAGGTGGGTGCTCATTCCAGTACCAGCCAAAGTACAAGTACCAGTGCCAAACAAATAAATCTAGAGACAGAGGAGTTGTTCCCAAAAAATATTCGGCATGACACCAAGATTGGGGACAGACTTCAACACTTTTTTTCAAGCTTGGAGGCAGTCAGCCACAGATCAGAGGGTGCTTTCAATTATTCAAGAGGGGTGCAGGATAGAATTCTCAACTTTGCCCTCCAGCAAATTTGTTTCCTCCCTGGTGCCCAATTACTTAACCAAGGCTCTATTGGTTTAGGAAGCTGTACACCATCTTCTGGACATCAGGGCCATCAAGGAGGCCCCCAACTCTCAAATTCAAGGGGTACTTATTCATGTCTCCTCATAGTACCCAAGAAGTCTGGGGGTTGGAGAGCCATTCTAAATTTGAAGGACCTGAACCTCTGGGTAAAAAAACAGAGGTTCAGGATGGAGTCCCTTTGATACACCTTGCAGACTTTACAGAGTGGCAACTACTTGACTTCCCTAGATTTACAGGAAGCATACTTCCATGTACCAATATATACCTTTTCAATATGCTTCCTTTGATTTGCTTTTCGAGACAAACATTTTCGCTTCAAGCCTTTACCATTTGGCCTTCTCACCAAGAGTGTTTACCAAAATTATGGTTACTCTAATGGCAGTGTTGTGACAGAGAGGGTGCATGCATACCCCTAGCTTGATGACATTCTGGTGAGAGGAAAAAAAATCTGTGGTCAGCACAACAGAATGTGACAGAAACTGTGAGGGTGTTACAAGAACATGGTTTCTTAATAAATCTCCAGAAAAGTCAGCTATTCCCCTCCAGGGTGTTAATTCGCCTGGGAACAGTATTAAACACAATACAATCGAAGGTTTTTCTCACCTGACAGAATGGCCAAGGTAAGAGAGTTGGTAGAGGTAGTTCAGACATAGGAGAAGCTAGATGAAGAAGAAGAAGAAGAAGAAGAAGAAGAAGAAGAAGAGTTGGTTCTTATATGCCACTTCTCTACCCGAAGGAGGCTCAAAACGGCTTACAGTCGCCTTCCCTTTCCTCTCCCCCCAACAGACACCCTGTGAGGTGGGTGAAGCTGAGAAAGCCCTGATATCACTGAAGAAGAAGAGTTGGTTCTTATATGCCGCTTTTCCCTCCCCAAAGGAGGCTCAAAACGGCTTACAGTCGCCTTCCCTTTCCTCTCCCCCCAACAGACACCCTGTGGGGTGGGTGAGGCTAAGAGAGCCCTGATATCACTGCCCGGTCAGAACAGCTTTATCAGTGCTGTGGCGAGCCCAAGGTCATCCAGCTGGCTGCACTTTGCTGCTCTAGCTCCAGAGCAGGAGCACAAAACCAGGGCCAACAAGTTGCACCAGGCCTGAGCCTTTCGGGAGGCCGGTATATAAATCTAAATAAATAAATAAATAAATAAATATGCTCCAGAGCACTGACAAGGAAGTGGTGAGACTTTGTCAGTGGGCAGAACGTCATGTTCTGGGACTGAAAGCACAACATCTCCATAGTATACACAACATCAGAGCAAATTGGTTAAGTCACAAAGATGTCGATGCCACAGTGGCAAGGTTTAGACTACTGGTAATAGATTTGCTTACCACTAGGAGAAATCAGAAGGCGACCAAATTCCTATCCAGATTCGAGGACAGAAGTGCTGTAGGAATAGATGCCTTAGTCTAGGACTGGCCAGAGTGCCTTTTGTATGCATTTCTACCAACACAGCTACTGGACAAGGTCCTGGCCAAAGTATGAAAGACTCAAGTGGTTTTCCTATTAAAGGTAAAGGTAAAGGTATCCCCTGTGCAAGCACCGAGTCATGTCTGACCCTTGGGGTGACGCCCTCCAGCGTTTTCATGGCAGACTCAATACGGGGTGGTTTGCCAGTGCCTTCCCCAGTCATTACCGTTTACCCCCCAGCAAGCTGGGTACTCATTTTACCGACCTCGGAAGGATGGAAGGCTGAGTCAACTGCTGGGATTGAACTCCCAACCTCATGGGCAGACAGCTTCAGACAGCATATCGCTGCCTTACCACTCTGCGCCACAAGAGGCTCTTAGGTTTTCCTATTACCGACACCATATTGGCCGAGGAGGCCATGGTTTTCAGACGTGGTTAAGCTGAGGTTGGAGGAGCCTTGGGTGCTTCCTGTAATTCCGGACCTGTTAAATCAAGGTCCGATTTGGCACCTGGATCCTCTGTAGCTTCAGTTGACAGCATGGACATTGAGTGGGAACCCATCACTCAACATGGCATTTCATGGCAGATTGTGGAGGTCATGTTTCATGCTAGGCATCCAGTTACTAGATGGATTTATAATTCTACTTGGCAAGCCTTTGGAAAATGGGCAAAAGTGCACAATACTAACCCACTCAAGCCATCTTGTAGAGCTATTCTAGGTCAGGGGTAGTCAAACTGTGGCCCTTCAGATGTCCATGCATTCACTGGCAAGGGGCTTATGGGAATTGTAGTCTATGGACATCTGGAGGGCCACAGTTTACTACTCCTGTTCTAGGTTTTTTTTACATGAGACCAAAAGTAAAGGGTTAAGACCACTTGAACAGACAGCTGCCGGCTGTGGAAGTCATTTTAGAGGTAAAAGATCTGGAAGGCCTTGCCTGCGACGGACTCATTAAAAAGTATCTTAGAGGAGTCTCGCAGTTAGCACCTCCGGTGAATCATAGGTTGCCTGCCCTACACGAAGCCTCAACAAGGTTTTACTGGCTCTAACACAACCTCCTTTCAGCCTTTAGGCTCTGCAGCCCTAAAATTTCTATCATGGAAGGTTGCTGTTCTGATAGCAATTGTAACAGCTACGAGGCAATCAGAGCTAGGAGCTCTTTCGATTATTAAAGAGCTCCGTATTTTCAAAAAGAACTCTGTTACCTTGAGAACGGACCCGTCCTTTGTGCCTAAAGTAAATTCTTCCCTTCATGTGTCACAACCCACAGTGCTCCTTCCTTTTATCCCAATCCAATGCTGAAGGAAGAAAAGAAGTGGCCAGAATTTGATGTTAAACGGGTGGTAAAAATTTACATGGACCCAAGCCTCTACATCAGGGGTAGTCAACCTGTGGTCCTCCAGATGTTCATGGACTACAATTCCCATGAGCCCCTGCCAGAAAACGCTGGCAGGGGATCATGGGGATTGTAGTCCATGAACATCTGGAGGGCCACAGGTTGACTACCTCTGCTCTAGATTACCAGAAGCTTTATTTGTGGCTCTTGGAGCAGCCAAATTGAGAGCTAGATTTTCAATATCCATGATTGCTAATTGGATAACATTATGTATTTCTCTTATGAGCCTCTTGTGGCGCAGAGTGGTAAGGCAGCCGTCTGAAAGCTTTGCCCATAAGGCTGGGAGTTCAATCCCAGCAGCCGGCTCAAGGTTGACTCAGCCTTCCATCCTTCCGAGGTCGGTAAAATGAGTACCCAGCTTGCTGGGGGGTAAACGGTCATGACTGGGGAAGGCACTGGCAAACCACCCCGTATTGAGTCTGCCATGAAAACGCTAGAGGGCGTCACCCCAAGGGTCAGACATGACTCGGTGCTTGCACAGGGGATACCTTTATGTATTTCTCATGCATATCAGTCACAAGGATAGTCAGAACCTAGGAAAGTCACGGCCCATTCTTCCAGGGCAGCAGCTGCTTGTATTGCCTTCAGGGCTAGGGTTTCAATACAGGAAAAATTGGACTGCTACCTGGTCCTTTTATAAGGATAGATTCAAATGGTCTGAAGTAGCACAATAAAATCAGAGGCCAGTAGCACCTTTAAGACCAACAAAGATTTATTCAAGGCGTGAGCATTCGAGTACAAGCACTCTTCAATTGGCAGGGACTTATCATGTGGCTGAGTTTGGATGCTGTGACACAGTTTACTAATGTTAACAGAATTAACTTTTGCTTATATATTCCTACTGTTATGATGTTCACAGTCTGAGGAAGAGTGCTTGCACTCGAAAGCTCACGCCTTGAATAAATCTGTGTTGGTCATAAAGGTACTCCTGGACTCTGATTTTATTGTACCTGGCCCTTGTTCACGTTTCTGTGTCACTATAAGATGGAAGCCTTTGAGAAGAATAAGCCGGCCTTTGGTAGGCATGTTGAATCAGGTTTTGGCTTCCAATTCATACTTATGAATTGGACATTCGAAATTTGTTGTATTCCCACCCTGACTATAGCTGGTTTATATACCCAACTAGAAATATAGCCCATTGCACTCACAAATGCAATAGGCACTAGGACGGGGCTGGGAGGGGCTGGGGCAGGCACGGCTCCCCCCCCCCCCCGGTGCACAGGAATCATGGCTGGATCCCCTCTGTGGGGCGTGTACCTGTATCCGAGCCACCCCAGTCTGTGTCTGCAGCAGGAGGAGGCTCCCAGGTGGCCAGGCGGGGTGCAGAGTGCTGTGGCCAGTCCCTTGAAGGCAGCACAGGAAGCAAAGAGGGCAAGGTGGCAGCGGCGAGGCAGGACCGTGGGAAAGAGCAAGGGCCGGGGGGTGAGGGAGCTCCTGGCACTGCAACCTGCAGTGGGCATGCTCCTGGCCACCCTCCCAGCCGGGCGCTGTTCCAGCCCCTTCGGCGCCCTCACCTCGGCCTGGTGCGCGGAGGCCATGCAAAGGCCGTCAAGTGCTCCGGCGGCCCGGCAAGGGGCGAAAGGCAGAGTGATGAGAAGCCGTGGTGCCATGGGAGAGGAAGCGATGGGAGAAAGAAAGGAAGGAAAAAGGCAGAAGAGAAATGGATGGATGGGAGGGAGAAAGGAGATGAAGGGATGGCTGGATCGATAGAAGGAAGGGAGGAAGAAAGGAAGAAAGACAGGAAGAGAGCAAGTGAGAGAGAGAGAAAAAGGCAGAGAGAGACAGAAAGGAGAGAGAAATGGAGGAAGGAAGGAAGGAAGGAAGGAAGGAAGGAAGGAAGGAAGGAAGGAAGGAAGGAAGGAAGGAAGGAAGGAAGGAAGGAGACGGAGACACGAAAGAGATGGAAGGAAGGAAGGAAGGAAGGAAGGAGACTGAGACACGAAAGAGATAAAAGGAAGGAAGGAAGGAAGGAAGGAAGGAAGGAAGGAAGGAAGGAAGGAAGGAAGGTGCAATGAAAGGGAAGGGGGAAGGAGGGGGGCGGGGAGGTGAAGGGTCCGTTGGAGGGGCGAGTTGTGGGGGGGAGGTGGGGGAAGAGTTTGGGGTACGGCTGGGTGGTGTTTGGGGGAGGGAAGTGGCGGTAGAGCATGGCCGCGAGAGACTAAAGGGAGAGAGAACGAGAGAGAGAAAGGTAGGAAGCCGAAAGGAAAGAGGACGGGGCAGTGGGAGGAAAGGGGGGGAAGTGAAGGGTCCGGGGGCCGGGTGAGGGGGGGCGAGTTGTGATGGGGGGAAAGAGGGCAGGGTAGAGATGGGTGGGTGTTTGGGGGGGAAAGTGGTGGTGGAGCATAGGGCAGAGAGAGAGAGACTGAAGTGAGAGAATGAGAAAGGTAGGAAGGCGGAAGGAAAGAGGAGGGGGCAGGTGGGAAGGATAGTGGAGTGGTGATGAAGGGGAGTTTTGAGGGGGGTGCGGGGGAAGAGAGCAGGGTAGAGATGGGTGGATGGGTGTTTGGGGGGAAGCAGCGGTAGGCTCAGTCCCCCCCCGGCTGCTTCCAGCTGGATGCCAGGGCTTCGGCCAAGTCAAAGGGGCAGCCTTGCCATATCTGCGACACGGCGGGGCTGTCCGTTTGGCTGGGCCGAGTACTTCCCTCCCTGCTGGCCCCTGCGTGATGTCAAGGCCTCGGCCCGGGCAAAGGAGCAGTCCCACGGTATCTGCGATGTGGTGGGGCTGTCCCTTTGGCCAGGCCGAGACCTCCACCCCCCGTGGCCGCCCCGCCTCGATGCCAGGGCCCCGGGGCCTCCCTCGCATGTCAACGGGTTGCACAGGAATGGCGGTTGTGGGGTGAAATTGGCGCACGTTGGGTGGTGGGCGGGTTGGAAGGTGCAAAGCGTGTCCCAATTAGTCTGTCCTGGGCCAATCGGGAGGCGCTTTGCGCTTCTTAATTGGGCTCCCTGCTTGTCGGTCCAGGCCAAGAGCCCAATCATTGCCCCCCGCATCCCGGACAGCGCCCACCCCCACAACCCTTACTGTTTTATTTATACCACTCCTGCGGAGCGGTTAAAGATGTTGGAGGACTTCTCCCACTGAAGGAGAATGAACCATCTACTGGACTTACCTGAAGGGTTCTCCTTTCCAGTGGGCTGAAGTCCTCCAACATTAATTTCTCACCCCTTACCTCAAAACGTGACATCGTGAAGCCGTGACTTTCTAACTCCAAAAAATAAAATAAAAATAGTACACTCCTTGTTATCTATACTTGGTGGAGTTTCAAAGGATGTCTGAAATGTTAAAGAGTTTGTGTAATGATAAGAATTTAATAAACATGTCGAGGCTTGTTTTTTGGCAACTCAGTTGTGTGGAGATTCTCTGCTGTTGTATGCCTGGAGGGGTCAGCCTTCCAAGATCCAAATAAGGCAGACTAATTGGCATAGTCCTGACGGGAGCTAGAGGAGGGGTGACCTAAGAGAAGAGCCCTTCAGGGCAGTCCAGTGGTTCATGCTCCATGGATGGGGGCACGAGACATTGTTGCCTTGGAAAGCATGAGTCAGATTAATTAACGTTGGAAACAAGATATTAAGAAATCAGTCTGATTGACGTTTCTGACGGCTTTCAGAGGGAAACTCGTTTGGGGGTGTTACACATTTTCAGTTGGCTGTTATTCTCCCTTCTTCCATGAAAGACAGAGGAAGAATTTGATTCCAGCTCCATCCAGCACCACTTTCTGTACTTAACAGGCATTTGACACAGAATGTGGACAAGGTCCTCTAAGGCCAGGGTCTAAAATATCTGCTTTCCCCATTTCCTTTTGTTTTCTGATATTTAACGTGATGAAGAGTTCTGGAGGATTTAAAAGCTTGCGCAGTTGTTTGGTGTGATTTTGACTCGTTCTGCTAAAGGCATCCTGTGGCTTTTGTTTTTCCTGTTTGCCAACGCAGCTCCATGAAGCTTCCTTTTGTGTGTGTGTGTGAGAGAGAGAGAGACAGAGAGAGACAGAGAGAGACAGAGACCCATTATGCACGGAGGGGAAGGTCCGCCTTCGAGCTGGAACGACACCGGCGGAGATCCCTGAAAATGCACGCTGCCAGCAGCGGCTGAGAGCAGGTTTGATGCAGGCCGCTGAAAGAGTCACGTCAGGGAAACGTGGAAGAAAGTGAAGCCTGCCAGCCGGCCAGAATACAGCCGGATGCAGCGCTGGAGAGAGAACGTGCATAATCGGAGAGGGCCGCTGACACCGCGGCGGCCCTGCACTCCATCCTGAGGTCTCTGGCCCCTTGATTGCTGCGGGCCACTGTGCCCTCCCTTGTCCTCTGCTTCTGCTGGCTCACCCCCTTTGGTTTCCAGGGGCCTGGACAGACCGAGCAAACCCACCATATGTGTTGTCTGCGCATGCACGTGCCCTCGGCAGCCTGGCTGTCGGGTGCTTCTGGTGCTCCGGGCTGCTCCAGACGTTGCCGCCGTGCCATTCATACACGGCTTGCCGTGCAGCTTCATCCTCCGCATCTTCTGTCCGACACCTACCCACTGTAGCGGCAGCCGTGCATAATGGGTCAGAGAGAGAGAGAGAGAGAGAGAGTTATGGTCCAACAAGTCCTTTCCAGTTAATGGTGACTCTATGAATGAACATCCTAACATTGACAGGCTTGCTCAGGCATTGCCAATGCAGGACCATGGCTTCCTTGACTGAGTCTGTCCACCTCCTGTTGGCTCTTCCTCTTTTTCTGCTGCCACCCACTTTTCCTAGCATGATTGTCTTTCCCAGTGAGTCTTGTCTTCTCAGGATGTCACTAAAGTATGGCCTCTCTCTCTCTCTTTTTTTTTTGCTATCAATTCTGCAAGGGGTTGGACTAGATTAGCGATCCCCAACCTGTGGGCCGCAGACCGCATCTGGTCCGACTAATTGGAGGTGGGCCCCGAAGGACGCCTTCTCCCCCCCCCCCCGGCCCTTTACTTCATCCCCCCCAGCCCTTTACAACAGGGGTCATCAACCCCCGGTCCACAGCCCGGTGGCGGGCCGCAAAGGCCAGCCACGCCTGCCTTCCCCCGCCAGCAGCAAGAAGGAAGGGAAGAGGCAGGCACAGCTGCCAGCATGGCAGTGACGCAAACGCGCATGCGCGCTGTTGCATGCGCGGCAATTGTGCGTGCACATTTTCGCAGCACCCGGGCCGTTGGCTCTTCCCTCACTCTGGAGGCGGTCCCTGACCTGAGAAAGGTTGGAGACCGCTACTTTACAACACACTTCATTGTTGTGGCATGTCTGTATCTTATTTTGAAGGGATGTTTAAACATTACCATAGTGATCAGAGAGCGTCAGGGCAGTGGTTGAGAGTAGAGGAGTAAACTACCCCCCCCACACTGGGCCTCAGTAAAAGGCGTTGAGTGGTCCCCGGTGAGTGGTCCCCGGCGGTGAGTGGTCCCCGGTGATAAAAAGGTTGGGAACCACTGTCCTAAAGCACTAGACGACCCTAGGGTTCAGGGTTGGACTAGATGACCCTGGGGATCCCTTCCAACTGTATGATTCTTAGCTGATATCAGTTTCTCAAACAAACTCCAAGTTCATTTGCCATTGCCTTCCTCTGCATCACAACTAGGGAAGTCCATTGAATAAAAATGCAGTCCTTTTCAGATTTGCCCCAAATTGATTTCACCAAATCTGAATCACCAAAATCAATGGTTCAATACAGCAATTTGGATTCTAGAAATTTGTATTCAGATCATGCACATTCGGACAAATTGATTTGGCACCATTGAAACCCATGGTGCCATTAAAGTCAATGGGAATGTTTGCCTTTTTTTCCTATTCCACAGACTTGGGGCTGTGGGAATTTGAGCTGCAATGAGAACCCCCAAGTTTCAAACAGTTTGGACCACGGGGTCCAATTCTATGGGTACCCAAAGGGTACCCCATCCAACCTCCAGCGTTTCCTACAGTGGAAAAAAAATTACAAGATTTGGTCTTTAATGCCCGTATCACTGAATCACATCCGATTCTTCAAATCGCAATTCAGAAAAGACCGATTTGGACTGTTTAGTTCGGAGGGGTGGGTAATTCAGCTTGGATATAGCCAAAAAGTATCCAGATCACCATTGATTCAGATACTTTTCAGCTTACCCAATCTGAATCACCCATCTCTAGTCACAATTCTGGTATTACATGGAAGACTCCCGCTCGTACGCTAACCTGGCCCAAACCTGCTTAGCTTTTGAGATCTGACAAGATTGGACTAGCCTGGGCCATCCAGATCAATACAATAGCCTCTATTTAAATATTTTAGTGTCTAGGGAGAGTTCCAGTTTGGTTTGATGTAAAACCCATGTATTTGTCTTTTGGGCAGTCCACGGTCTCCGTAAAACTCTTCTCCAGCACCACATTTCAAGTGGATCAATTTCCCTTTCACCAGCTTTCACCAGCTGTCCGGCTTTCACATCGATACATCGTAATGGGGGAATAGCACCGCATGAATTAGCTTGATCTTCAGCGACACTTCCTTAGACTTACAGGCTCAGCAGGTGAAATCAATTCTCTGCCATTAATTGACTGGGGGGGTGGGGGGGTGGCAAGGGATAGAGAATCTCACCCCAGTAAGGCTGGGCAAAAATGCACATGCAGGAAATAACCTTGAATGCCAGGAGAAAGCCAGGAGAATGAATGCCAGGAGAAAGCCTTGTGCCGTGGGGTGAGGAACAGAGTATTTGCAATCAGGGCGTGACTAATTGATTTGCTGACGATTCATTTATACAGTTGGCTATCAAGCACAGTGTAGTGAGACAGGGCTGGGGAGGATGGGGGAAATGAGGTGTTTGGACATTGCACTTGATCTGACCCTTCCTGGTTGTGCCGTGAAGTAGACTAAACTGAGAGTCTTTGACTGGCCCGTGGGGATTTGAACCCAGATTTCCCAGATCCTAGTCCAGCACTTTAACCACTGCACCACTCTGCCTCTCCTAGCCTAGCCAAGCAAGGAGGTGAGCCTATGTCTGTCTAGGCCAGCCTTTTTCAACCTTTTAACGGTGGAGTAACCTCAGAACAAATTTGCAGGCTTCAAGGCAACACTGAAGTGATGTCAGCTGGCCAGGCCTCCCCGCCATGCCTCCTGAGGTGACATGTCACCAACCTCTCACCCACCTGGAGTAAAAAGAAAAAAGGGCTGAAACAACCACTCCAATCAACCCCAAGAGGAGACCAGCAGCCTGCTCCACCTGCCACTCAGCCAAAATGCCAGGCTGCTGCGGTAGACAGGAGGTAGGCCCAGTAGCCACCTGCCCCCAAGACCTGAAGTGGCCCAGTAGTCTGCTATGCCAGGCTGAGCCTGAGGCTGGGGTAGACCCCCTCCCCCTTACAACCCACTCAGATTTTTAAAAATCCAAACAAGCCTTCTCAACCCCAAGAGGACTCATTGTGCTGGATTCCAGCCACCACTAACAGGTTAAACACAAAGGTTTGTTTGGTGAGGGCCCTCCCCCTTCCACCCCCTCTAGGGCAATCATGGGCCATTTGGGGAGGAAGCCAGTTGGCCTGTTCAAATAAGGTGAACCCCCCCCCCCGAATCTTTTTAAAATACATTAAATAAATAAATTTTAAAAAATTAAATCCCACCCCAACCTGCGTAATCCCTCCAGGGATCTAGAACAATCTTGTGGTTACATGTAACCCTATTTGGGAAATAGGTGGTCTAAATCTAACCCTCCTAAGCAGAGTCCTTTTAAATATATATATTTTATAGTCTTAAAATATATATATATATATATATATATATATATATATATATATATATATATATATATATATATATATATATATATAAATATATAAATATATATATATATATATATATATAAATATATATATATATATATATATATATATATATATATATATATATAAATTAAATCCCTCCCCCCACCCGCATAACCCCCCTGGAGTTCCGGAGTTACTTTGGGGTTACGTGTAATCCTAATTGGGAAACACTGGTTCAAATCTAACCCTCCTAAGCAGAGTTACAACCTTCTAAGCCCATCGAAGACCATGGTCTCAGAAGGGTGGTAATTCTGTTTAGGATGGCACGTTGACCCTCTGCAATTGTCAGCATGGCATCGCTAAGGCCCCTCCCAGCAACTGAACATGGCCTCACATAATGTCCAAGTCTTGGAATGTGCAGAGCTCACGCTGATATGCAGATTTTCTAAAATCTGCAGTAGGGAAAGGTTGGATTTCTAAGCCCTCTTTGTCATGCTTAGATCTGGTTCTCTCTCCCCCCCCCCCACCTTCCTATCTTTATTTCTGTCTTCCTCATTTGAACGTTAGGGGAAATTATGGGTTTTAATCAGCATATTTTTTTTTTTAAAAAGGATTTACATTTTCCCAGAGAGCGAGACGACAATTATTTAATGACAGAGGGAGGCAAGACTTCATCATTGAACGCTTGAAACATAAACTGTCAACTCCGGCACGTCAAAGTGTAGAGTAAATATCTTTAAACAAACAGACCAAGCCTGCTGTTCCCATTTATTTTGTTTTCCTTGCAGAACAGGAAATGCAAACATTCTTTTTTTCTTTCTTTTGCCTGTGTTCATATATTAAATTAATTTACTAATCAGCTATTATCTTGATTAATCCGTGCCTTGTAATTCCAGATTCCCCTCCCTAAATCATGTTTTCATTCTTCCGTCGCTTAGCCCCAGGCTGTCTGAACAGGCCTTCTTAAAAATTGTTAAATATTTCTGGTTTTAAAAGAAAGAAATATAAAAGGGATACAAAAGAGAAAAAAGGGCCGTTTATAGTAAATCATATTTTTCAAAAATCACTACACATTTCAGGTTACATAAAACAGACAAGCGAAAAATTTCTTCTCAACATCCTCTTCTCATAACCTTTACCAAAAATACCTCTTTTTAAAACCGAAAACGCCTCTTTTTAAAACAGAAAAATGTTGTTTTATGTTATTCCAGGTGTTGTCCTTTTTGTCCCTCCTTGTTTCTCAGTTGCTCGTTTCCATTATGTCTCAATGACAGTCTCCTGACATTTTGAACACCCTTTTGTATTATAGATTCAGGAGGGCAGAGGTGTTGGTTTGAAGCATAAGGATGCCAGCTTCCAGGAAGGACCTAGAGATCAATAGAATCTCAACTCTGATTACAGAGATCAGTTTCCCTGGAGAAAATAGATTGGGGTGGCTGAACTGTGTGTCTCCAGATGTCCATGTACTATAATTCCCATGAGCCCCTATCAGATGTCCATGGTAATTGTAGTCCATGGACATCTGCTGGAAAGACATTGTTTGACCATCCCTTAAATCATAGAATCATAGAATCATAAGGTGCCACTCAAATGTTGGAGTACCATTTCATTTGGTTTAACCACTGTTGCAACAAAACCACACAATGACTGCAGGCTGGAGCTTTAGTCATGGCAGGTTTCCTCACCTCTTCCTGCACCCACGTGGGGGAGCATTTGGCCTGGTGCACCTCACCCGCCCCTGGTTTGTGCTCCTGCACGGGAACTGTGGCAGTGAAGTTCCCAGTGTGTAAACGGTCAATAAGAATACTGAAAGTTTGTTTGAACAGGGAAAATGGGAGAATGAGAAATCCCCGTGGAGCAGAAATTACGTCTCATGGCTCAGATCTGCAGAGGGAAGAAACAAAACTGAAACGGGAATCTCAGAGTTTTAATTTTAAAAAATTACATTTACATCTCCGTTTACCTTGTGCTTTCACTTGAAACAGTGGTGCTGCAAAATCTGGTCACAGGCTTCACCTGCCACGTGGCCACTCGGCTTCAAATTCCCCTCCACCTGCCTCTTAAACTAACTTTGAGATTTTGAAAAGAAATCAGTTTTAGGATTGGGGTATTTACAGGTTTCTGAAGCTTACATCATGCCTTTCTTTATGTGTTGCCTTTGCACATGAGCGCATGGGTGCACTGACAAGAAGAAGAGGCAGCAGCCTGAAAAGTGAACTATCAATATAACATACACTAAGGGGCACCACAGTAAGCCTTGACATCATGCGGGGGCTAGCAGGGAGGGGAGTACTCCCCTCCCCACTTTTTTTCTGCTTGTGTGCATATGCCCTCATGTACAGCCTTGCTCTGTAAGATCAAAAACAAGTCGCCCGGGTCAAAAAAGGGAACACAGATTCCCTTGCAATGGGCCAGTTGAGGGGCTGGACCAGCACTGCTTCCACCTGTGGGATTCATCCCAATCCCCAACAGGTACTGAGCCATGGCAAATTTCTCATGCAGAAATGAGGGGTGCATGATGTGGGAGTGGTGGGATATAAATAAAATCATAAATACATACATGCATTCATGCATACATACATCTGGAACCGCCGAGCGGTGTCATATTTGGTTAAGGGGTAAGTGGGCGGAGCCAGTCCGGGTGAGGTGCCAATTGGAAGGCGCTTTGCACCTTCCGATTGGCCCTTCATCAGGACAGAGAAGAGCTCTAGCCAGTTGGATGATGGGCTTTGAATCTAGTACATACATAAATCTTTCGGATTAGGGGGTTGTTGGGACCAGGATCCCAGCTGGCGGCAGCCTGGACATTCATGCCACAGACCACCTCAAATTGGGGCATGATTATACCTATGCGGGTATGGTCTGAAATATTATATGCAAATTTTGCAAACAGGAGCAAGTCTGTCCAGTCATCCTCTTGGTAGTTAATGAGAAACCGGAGGCATTGTTCAAGAACTTGATTCACCCCCTCCGTTTGGCCATTAGTCTCGGGGTAGTAGCTCAAATTCAGAGCTTGCTCCACCCCCAACAGTTTTAAGAGTTCTTTCCACAATTTGGCAACATAGTGTGCCTCTCTGTTAGACACAAATGTGTGAAGGAGGCCATGTAGCCTATACAGATTGTTAGATTCCCCATTGGCTCCACCTTCATGTCATGTCATACTGCCCCATTTTGGAACGTAATCTCCCCAGTTCCCCAGGTACATTTGTTACACTCGGGTGAGAACACCAACTACCAGAGCCCCATGGATCCAAGGATAATCGATCGATCGATCGATTGATCAATCAATCAATCAATCATTCAATCAAACATTTACCGTTTCCATTGTGGAGAAAAAGATTAGGCCTGTTACAACAACAGGAGAAGTGGGCTCCAGTGACATCTAGTTATTTGGCTTTTGGCTTTTGGAAAATTATTCCGTCACGGTTAACAGCTGAGGGGTTGGTATTCGGACTCCCCCTGGGTGCACCCGGGTAGGGCAGCACAGTCCTGTTTTTATCGAAAGGAAATGCTGAGGTTCTTCAGGCGCCAGATTCTGCACTAACCATGCCAGGTAATGAAATCCAGGACCCCCCCTCCCAGTTCTATCCATCATGCAGCCTGGGTGTAAACTGCACGGAGCTTTTATTCCAACCCCAGATCGATTCAGCCCCTGCCCTCTACACAGAATGCGATTTCCATTTGGATTTTGGGCGATTTTAATTTTCCTTCCGCAGCAAGAAGGATTGATCCGGAGTGACCCTACGTTTATTGTGGGATATCTTAGAGTGCTTCTAATCCTCAATATTCAGATTGGGAAAGAAAGCTCCGTGGTAG
The DNA here is from genome assembly GCF_049243985.1 of Paroedura picta. NCBI lineage: Eukaryota > Metazoa > Chordata > Lepidosauria > Squamata > Gekkonidae > Paroedura > Paroedura picta. The sequence continues at coordinate 12,833,508 of NC_135372.1, read as the reverse complement.
AGAACCTCTGATAGGCTACACCTGGTCATGTGACATGCTTGCCTTAAAGGAGAAGCCCCTAATTTCTCTCAACTTTTGTCGGTCCTGGATTTTTCCTCCCTCCTCTGCCTTTTTCAATCCTCTCCCCCTCCCCTCCAAGAAAAGAAAGAGGCTCCCTGCCTGGCTCCTCTCCCCCCCCCTTCAAGAAAAGAAAGAATGAGGCTTGGCTCCCCCCACCTTCTGAGCCTCCCTAACCACATGCAGAAGACTTTCCTGTTTCAATGGGGAGGGGGGGGGAGAGGAAGACCCGAGTTCAAAGCGATCTGAATTCAACAGGATTGACAATGGAATAAAAAAAGTAAGTGCAGACTCTGCCCTGGATTCCCTCCCACCCCCTTGATCCATGGCTGCCTCCCTCAGCTCTGCTGCAGACGAGGTCTCGGGATGGTACTGAACAGAGAGGCAATCTTGGCTCCAAGGGTGCTTTTTAATTTCCGGCGCAGCAGCTGACGGATGAAACACTTTCTCTGTGGAGGCTGGTGGCATTTTGCAGGCTTCCATCTAAACAAATGCCAAACGATTCACAGGCCCATTCCCCATGGCCTTCTTGGGAAACAGGCAGAGGTTTGCTAGCAGAAACAACAGCGACAGCCCAACAATTGGGTTCACCAGCCACTTTAAGGATGTATGTTTCCTCGACCCATCTTCCAGCTTTGGAGAACATCATGCGTTTGAGAAGGACGAGTTGAAGGTTCATTTTCTCTCACCCGTCACTTGGAATAGGGAAAGATGGATAAATCTTTACTGTACATGCATGTTAGCATGCACCAATCAGCATTAAGGCCTTGCCATTTCACAAACAAGTGAGAATTGTTTTGATCTACTGATCATTAAAAGTTTTCTGGGTATCTTTAACCCCAAGAGCTTCTGTATGCACATATCTTGTGCCACATTTTGGCCATGTCAGTCCAGGTTCATCTCCTGGCTTGAGTTGTACTCTTGGTTAGTGCCCCTCCTTACTCTGGGCATCTGGCTTTTCTCTAGCCCTCTGTAGTATAGAGCAGGGGCAGTCAACCTGTGGTCCTCCAGATGTTCATGGACTACAATTCCCATGAGCCCCTGCCAGCGTTTATAGCATAGAGCATTTGTTTGTTATGTTACTTATTTCCTGTTCCGGGGAAGAGGTAAATATGCTGTGTTACTGTTCCTTGCACCTGGTTGAGATCTAGACCAGTGGTTCTCACCCTTCCTAATGCCGTGACCCTACAGTTCCTCATATTGTGGTGACCCCCAACCATAAATTATGTAAGTGTTCTCAATAAAGATTTTCCTCAATAAATGCCTGGGAGTCCTGTTTGTTGGTTCCGAGGGGAACCCTGGATCACACTCCTTGGCTCGTGACACCATCCATCCATTATTTAGAACCCCCCCCCCCATTCTTCATGGTTCAAAGCAGCTTGAACCATATGAGAAATTCTGCTGAGTCAGACCAATTATCCACTGAGATCTCCTGGAATGATAATTGTTCTCCAGGCAACAGAGATCACCTGCACTGGAAAAAAATGGTGGCTTTGGAGGAAGAACTCTATGGTAGTATAGCCCATTGAGGTCTCTCTCTTAGAATCATAGAGTTGGAAGGGGCCAGTGGGGCCCCTTCCACTGCTGAATTAGACTCATAGAATCCTAGAGGGGGAAGGGACCACACAGGCCATCCAGTCCCACCCCCTGCTCAATGCAGGATCAGCCTCAAGCATCCAGGATAAGGATCTGTCCAGCTGGTGCTTGAAGACCACCAGAGAGGGGGAGCTCACCACCTCCTTAGGCAGCCTATTCCACTGCTGAACTAGACTCAGAGAATCCTAGAGTGGGAAGGGGCCACCCAAGCCATCTAGTCCAACCCCCTGCTCAATGCAGGATCAGCCTCAAGCATCCAGGATAAGGATCTGTCCAGCTGGTGCTTGAAGACCACCAGAGAGGGGGAGCTCCCCACCTCCTTAGGCAGCCCATTCCACTGCTGAACTAGACTCATAGAATCCTAGAGTGGGAAGGGGCCACACAGGTCATCCAGTCCCACCCCCTGCTCAGTGCAGGATCAGCCTCAAGCATCCAGGAGAAGGATCTGTCCAGCCACTGCTTGAAGACCGCCAGTGAGGGGGAGCTCATCCCCTCCTGAGGCAGCCCATCCCACTGCTGAACTAGACTCATAGAATCCTAGAGTGGGAAGGGGCCATCCAGCCCCAACCCCTGTTCAATGCAGGATCAGTCTGCTCATATTTAGCTTACAGTCCACAGGTACCCCCAGATCTTGTTCACACACGCAGCTACCCAGAAGTGTATCTCCCATGCAGTATGCATGTGTCTCATTTGTGTGACCCAGATGTAGAACTCTGCACTTCTCCTTATTGAAATAAATCTTGTTCTCATTTGCCCACTTTTCCAGCGAGTTCAAATCTTCTTGAACTCTATGGCAATCTTCTGATATGTTCACGATTTCTTCCAATTTGATATCCCTTGCAAACGTAATGATTAGTCCCTCCACCTTTACATGATCATCTAGACCATCCTTCATAGCCTCCACCCCAGATCTCCAGGAATTTCCTAACCCAGAGTTGGCAACACTGAGATGCAGCCCTTAGTATGACTTGTTACACCATAATCTTATATGCTCAGTGACCATCCATTAGCCAGCTCCCACTGGTTCCACTTTGGTGGTATGTCAGGGGATGGGGTTGGGGGTTGGTAAGCTCTGCTTGCCTTCCCTGGAGTTAAGGGTCGGTGGGGACAAGGCAGAGCCGGCAGGAGTCCTGTTTTAATTCCGAGAACAGCTGCAGCTCTAAGGTCCTAATGTGGATCAAGTTCCAAAAGGATGAATGGGGCTTTGTGCACGATCCCCCCCTTCTCCACCCCTCCAGGCTGAATCTCCTGCAATCAGAACAGCAAGCCCTGACACTCCGTCAGCCTTCCAAAAACGCAGCTGAATTGGCTGGATCGGAGAGGCTGCGGGAGATGAAGCCCGAGAGCCGAAAGCGTCTGTTCCCAGCGGCTCTCGTGAGCCACCAACAAATGTGAGAGCAGGGAAGCAGGGTATAAAAACCAACCTTTTCCCTTCTTCTTCTTCTATTACAATGACAACGATTTTGACTCACACTGTATTTGAGGTCCTGGTCTTTGAGCCTCCTCTCCACACCGGGCAAAACACACAACTCTGCACAAGCAGAGCAGTGTTGTGATAAATTGTGTTTTTGGTGGCACTGTGTGATGGAGTCTCCTTAGACCTGGCGTGATGAACAACTCCGCTGCTGCAGTTCATTTATCACATCTGAAGGAGAAAGGCCAAGAGGGTGGCAAAGTCTTCTGGCAAGGATCTCAGTAAAATAGAAGCACCTTGGCTGAGCGAGGCAGCCCCGCTGGCATGCACTTCTGGAGTTTATGCGCCCTGCCAGGGCTGTGCTGCGGCCCTGTTTGTCTTCCTGGTATGTGCACACCAAGGGACTTCAGCTCCCTAATGGCAGAAATAGATTGCAGGAAAATGAGGTGGAGGGGGGAATTTATTGTTGGCTGTAGGGGACTTTTTCTCTCACGTGGGCTGTGCTACTGCTAGCCAACCTCCTGGTAGGTCCCACCGTCAGGAACCAAAGAGGTGGAGAAGTCTAAAAATGATCATCATAAAAATATATTAAAGGCACATTTTACTGCTCAGCGCTAAAGGTCAATTAAAAACAACAGCGGCGCATTAAAATCTTAGCAGAAAATATAGATTAATGCTATGAGTCACACAAAATATGGCCAAATGACAAAACCACCTGAGCCGTTTCGAGCCAAATAGATCTTCAGAGGTCAATTACAGAATCCCACGTATGTAAATATCCATGAACAAACAAACAGAGGTATGCCTTCCTGGCTGAAAAAAGGGGGAGTGGTTTGTTTGTTTGTTTGTTCATGGATATTTACATATGTGGAAATCTGTAATTGACCTCTGAAGATCCATTTCGATCGAAACGAGAAAGGTAGTTTTGTCATCTGGGCAAATTTTGGTAGGGGATGCTGAGAGAGCCCCGATATTTCTGTTCGGTCAGAACAGCTTTATCAGTGCTGTAGCAAGGTCAAGGTCACCCAGGTGGCTGCATGTGGGGGAGTGCAGAATCCAACCCAGCTTGCCAGATTAGAAGTCCACACTCCTAAGCACTAAACCAAGCTGGCTCTCAAAAAGGATGTGGACAAAATAGAGAGGGCGCAGAGGAGAGCAATGAGAATGCTCCAGGGCCTGGGGACCAAGCCCTGTGAGGAAAAGCTGAGGGACTTGGGAATGTCCAGCCTGGAGAAGAGCAGGTTGAGAGGGGACACGATGGCTCTCTTGAAGTATCTGAAAGGTTGTCACTTGGAGGATGAGAGGGAGAGGTTTCTGTTGACATAAGAGGATAGTCATGGCTTTAAACTATGTGTAGAACGGTACTGGCGAGATTTCAGGAATACATTTTTTCAGTCAGAAAAGTTCAGCAGTGGAATCTCCTGCCTAAGGAGGTGGGGTGCTCCCCCTCACTGACAGTCTTCAAGCAGCAGCTGGACAGGTACTTCTCACGTACCTTTCCTGCATGGGAGGCTTTGTGCCAGGCTTGCTTCCATGTGTTTGAGCCACGGCAGGCTGCCCCGTCTCTTCCCGCACAGGAGAGCATTTGGCCTATTGCACCTTGCCAGCCCACGATCTGTGCTCCCACATGGGAGCCAAGATGGCAAGGTTCCGCTGTGCTGCAGGGGGGTGGGGGCCTTTAAAAGAAAATTGGTTTTAGAATATGGTAATGCATACCAATGAGCCTCTTGTGGCTCAGAGTGGTAACGCAGCCGACATGCTGTCTGAAGCTCTGTCCATGAGGCTGGGAGTTCGATACCAGCAGCCGGCTCAAGGTTGACTCAGCCTTCCATCCTTCCGAGGTCGGTAAAATGAGTACCCAGCTTGCTGCTGGGGGGTAAACGGTAATGACTGGGGAAGGCACTGGCAAACCACCCCGTATTGAGTCTGCCAAGGAAACGCTAGAGGGCATCACCCCAAGGGTCAGACATGACTCGGTGCTTGCACAGGGGATACCTTTACCTTTACCTTTAATGCATACCAATGCAATGCTGCATTCTTAAACCAACCAACTGCTGCATTCTTAAACCAACCAACAAATCAGAGCTGCCTGGGGCATTTCTTTAGTCCCTTCTGGTATGCCGTACCTGGGTGGAGGTGGGGAGATGCAAGACCAGGCCAGCATTCTAGATGGCCATTCAGGATGGCCCTGGCCCAACATAGGCCCCGTTGCCACCCAGGGCAAAAAAGGGAATGTGGAATTCCACCAATGTCATGCAGAACCAGGAATTTGCCCTGCCACTGGACGAGCGGGGAGTTGGGGCAAATTTCCAGTGCGGAAATGGTCATAGGTACTTTAAGCCAGTGGTTCCCAAACTTTTTCAGGCTGCCAACCCCTTGGATCCCCGCCCACCTCTCTAGTGCCCCTCCCCCACACATAAGAACACACACTTCTTTCCTAGTGTTAGGTCTACTGCAAATTCAGAATGCACTCTATTGCCTACACTTTTTTTGGGTTGTTTTGTAGCAGCCATATTTTAGTCTAGAAAACATACGTGTGTGTGTATTCTTATATGTATATATAAGCTCTTTGTAAAAGCCATTTTTGGTCCTCGTTGGGAAGAAAGACGGATGGGGGGGGAGAGAGAGAGAGAGAGAGAGAGAGAGAGAGAGAGAGAGAGGTAAGCAGTGGAAAATCCCGTGTCCAGGAGCAAACAGGAGAAGACTTTTCCAGCCTCCCAAAGATGGAGACTTTGGGGAAGGGTTGCCAACCCTGGGTTAAGAAATTCCTGGAGATCTGGGGTGCAGCCTGGGAAAGACAGAATTTTATGGGGGATGGGGGAGGGGAAGAAGACGCCCACTTTGGAAACTCCTACTTTAGCCTGATCCTGCATTGAGTAGATGGCCTGTATGGTTACCTCCCACTCTAGGATTCTGTGATTCTAGCACAGCTCAGAGGATGAGGTGGGAGGGACTTGATTCAAATCTTATCTCTACAGGACCGGCATAAGAAGTAAGCCATACTGGGCTTTTGATAATGCCCTCACTCCACTGGGAACCCCACTTGGCCAGTCTCTGAATGATTCTGCTAATTTTTAAAAGACTCTTCAGCTTTGGTCCTTTTGCTTTCAAAGTTTGTTTCTATTGCCTTTATTGGCATGACAGGGAGAGGCATTCATAACTTGCTCAGATGAGCACTGGTGCTGTATCCAAACTCCCACCAAGGTGACAGTTCCAGAGCTGCAACGTTCCAGTTCAGGGTCATCCACTATGATCACACATACCACATGCTTCCTGAACACATGAAGTGTGTGCCCCCGTCCGGTATTTTTTAACATATTTATTAATGATCTGGATGAGGGGGGGGGGACTACTCATCAAGTTTGCAGATGACACCAAATTGGGAGGACTGGCAAATACTCCAGAAGATAGAGGCAGAGTTCAACAAGATCTGAACACAATGGAAAAATGGGCAAATGAGAACAAGATGCAATTTAATAAAGATAAGTGTAAAGTTCTGCATCTGGGTCAGAAAAATGAAAAGCATGCCTACTGGATGGGGGAGCAGGCCGTGTGATGCAGCTGTAAAAAAGGCAAATGCCATTTTGGGCTGTATCAACAGGGGCATCACATCAAAATCACAAGATGTCATAGTCCCATTGTATACGGCACTGGTCAGACCACACCTGGAGTACTGTGTGCAGTTCTGGAGGCCTCACTTCAAGAAGGACGTGGACAAAATTGAAAGGGTACAGAGGAGAGCGACGAGGATGAGCTGGGGCCAAGGGACCAAGCCCTATGAAGATAGGTTGAGGGACTTGGGAATGTTCAGCCTGGAGAAAAGGAGGCTGGGAGGGGACATGATAGCCCTCTTTAAGTATTTGAAAGGTTGTCACTTGGAGGAGGGCAGGATGCTGTTTCCGTTGGCTGTAAAGGAAAGGACGAGCAGTAATGGGTTTAAATTACAAGTACAAAGATATAGGCTTGATATCAGGAAAAAATGTTTCACCGTCAGAGTAGTTCAGCAGTGGAATAGGCTCCCTAAGGAGGTGGTGAGCTCCCCCTCACTGGCAGTCTTCAAGCAAAGGTTGGATACACATTTTTCTTGGATGCTTTAGGATGCTTAGGGCTGATCCTGCGTAGAGCAGGGGGTTGGACTAGATGGCCTGTATGGCCCCTTCCAATTCTATGATTCTATGATTCTGTGTATGCCTTCATGTTGGGTAACTATAGTTCACCCGCCCACAGTTATTGAAGCCTCAGAAGGTATTTGACTTCTGGGCACTATCATCTTGGCTTTGAGATGTTCCTCTCCTAGCTCTTGGCCTCTGGAAGTCTAGGGAGTGTAGATTGGGACCTGGTGGTACATTCCCTGGCATGAAGAGGTCTCCTAGAAGAAAACAATTAAATGCCCGTGTTTTGCAAACATGCTGCTCTTTGCAGCCTTCCGTTGTCATGGTGACTGCGATGGTCTCTTTTCTTGTCTTCTTTTGATTTTTTTTTTTAACAAATTGGTCTGCAGGAGACCCACCCACGCCTCTGCTGGAAAGATTGAGGGAAAGTTGGGTTGCAACATGATTCTGCAATGTTACCACAGGGAAAAAAATAGTCACTGTGCAGGTCTCAAGGTCTGACTTGAAATTTCAGGGGTTCAGCCTTTTACCTGGTGTCTGCAGGGAAGGCAGCCACCAGAATCCAGAGTGTCTCCAAACTGCTTGAAGAGCCTTTGCTTTAGCTCCATCCCATTGGCCCTGCTCCACTACCCCTAGACTCTGCCTCTGCTCTCCCAGCCTCTTGAACACAGGAAACTTCACTACAGATAATCCAGGGCCTGGAGACCAAGCCCTGAGAGGAAAGGCTGAGGGACTTGGGAATGTTCAGCCTAGAGAAGAGGAGGTTGAGAAGGGACAGGATGGCTCCCTTGAAGTATCTGAATCGTTGTCACTTGGAGGAGGGCAGGGAACAGTTCCTGTTTGACCTGCCATAATGCGTTTAAACTATATGCAGAACTGTACCAGCTAGATATCAGGGAAAAAATGTTCACAGTCAGAGTAGTTCAGCAGAGGGATCAGCTGTGCAAGGAGGTAGTGATCTCCCTCTTGCTGGCAGTCTTCAAGCAGTGGAGGGACAGATGCTTGAGGCTGATCCTGTATTGAGCAGGGAGCTGGACTAGATGCCCTCTTGGGCCCCTTCTCTAGGATTCGATGAGTCCAGCCCAAATCTTATTTTTAAACTACAGGTTTGGCTGCAGCCACTTAGAAGCACAGGGAACTTCAACATAGCAAAAAGCCCTCTAGAATCAACTGCTTATTTTGATTTAGGGTAGGCTAGATAGACATCCATATCTCCAAGACTTGTGATCATCATGTCAGCTGTGACATGACAGAAAAACAAAACAAAAAGAAATAGAGGAGGGGCAAGAAAACAAGAACTTAGATTGGCTCATACATGAATAATTAATTTCAAGACTAAAATCAGAAATGGGGGACTTAAAAAAATCTACCCAGCAAACTTACTTAGTTTGAAACACTAATTAAAATGGAAAAAAAAACCCTTGTTAGGCTGGATGTATAAATATTTGTTAAAAATGGAAACAGAAAATGAAAAAGTAAAAGTCTGCATGATTAAGGGGATGCAGAATTTTGACCAAAATAGGAATGGGAACAACTCTGGAAAAGAAACATCAAGATACCAAAGACTCAATCATTAAGGGAGGGATAATTCAAAATATTTTATAGATAGTATATCAACCCTAAGTGGGTAAAATGTAGCTGAATGTCGATAGTAGATGTTGGAGGGTAGGGTCGTATTATCATATGTGGTGGAGGTGTGAAATTGTTCAAAAATGTTGGGTGGAGGTACACTGGATAACACAAATAATTGTGAAATATATGTTTCCAATGAATGCTTAATATATGTTGTTATGTTCCCCTCCCCCAACCTATCGAAGCAGCTATGAGAAATATTATTTTATTTAACTGCTGCTGCAAGGCTAATCGTAGTGACCAGATGGAAGCAGCCATCCCTACCAGGACTGGATAAACAAATGGATAAATTAACTGAATGAACATGTATCAATAGCTAAATTGATGAGCATTCTAAATGAAGAATCATCAGAAGAGTTTCAGGAACGCTGGGAAAGTCTATTTAAGTTATCAAGATACATAAAGAACAATATGTTTTAACTTAAGGACAAGACTGTAAAGAGAAATATCATGTACCCCCCCCCCTACATTTTCCCTTCTGTTCCTGGCATTCTATCCCTGTGTTCTTCTTTATTTTATTTTCTTATAAAAATAAAAACAATATTATTTAAAAAAATAGAGGAGGGGGATGATAAAAAGTTATTTACCCTGGGCACCAAATAGTCTAGGTACTCCACTCTCTGGAAATTAGTTGTCATTCTTTGGCTGGGGTTGCAGGTGCTGCCAAAGCAACATTTTAAAAATCCGCACAGACAATCAGGTTTCCAGTGGCCAATCAGAAGCACCACCTGGCCCTGTACATTTTATAAAAAACACTTGGCGTCAACAAACACCCAAGTGCCCATAGTTGCTTGAGCTTCACATGGCAGGGAGGCTTGATATCTTTGGCACATTTTTGAAAGACAGACTCGGACAGAGATTCCCAACCAGGATTCTGGGGAACCCCAGGATTCTGCAAGAGCTCCCGGGGGTTATGCAGCCTTTCCCAGAAGTTTGAATGACCACTAACTTCACTAGATGTCATTGGAGCTCACTTCTCCTGTTGCTCTACAGGCCTGGGGTTTATCTGCACTGGAATCTTAAAGCTGGTTGGGTTCAGTTAAACAAAAGTCTTCTGCACCTGACTCCAATTGGCACAGGTACTTATTCACTGCCATATCCAAGAGTGGTTTATGGCACTCTTTTCTGGGAGCAGATGTCCTGCCTCTTTTGGGCTTTCTCCCCTCCCCCCCCCCCCAGCCATACCTGATAGGTTGGCTTCCAACAGGAGCAGCCCCTTTACCTTCCTGTGGCTCAACTTTAGTGCTTCCTCCATGTTATGCTGCTTTATCAGCCCCCTTAAAGTGATGTGATAAGCATTAATATCACTAGAAGTAAAGACCAGCTGTCCTTACCTCGAGCTGCTTCATCCTCCCTTCTTCCGGTCTGCATGTGCCTCAAACAACACAGGGCAGGGGGGGGGGGGGAGGGGAGGGGAGGGGAGGGGAGGGGAGGGGAGGGGAGGGGAGGGGAGGGGAGAGTTTCCCAAGGCTGTCCTATTTATGGTCTTTAAAAAAAAAAGTAAAGAGGACGTTTTACACTGGGATTTTGTTGTACAGAGGCCCTTCATTTCATTAAAAATCTTATTTAAAAACTAAGCAGTTTTGTGCATATGGCCCACAGGCCAACTTCAACAGAATTGTGGTGGGTCAATTAGCAAGGTTGCTTGCCTTAAAAACACAACTTTATGAGTTTGAGTCTGGCTGTGGATCTTGCGATTCCATCCCCACCCCCCACACAGGAGTTTTAATTATTATATTTTTACTTTTTCAAAATTGTGCTTTTTTAAAATGTGCTTTTCAAAAGTAAAAAAAACTCCAAATTAATTAAAACGCCTGCAAACTCATAAAGTTGGGGTTATAAGGCAAGACCCTTACTAATTGAGCCACTATGGCTCTCTTGAAGTCCATTGCCATATTCACAATATCCACTGCTGGTTTTTAATTTTTTTTTTTTAAAGAATGAAATGAAGTGCCTCTATACAATCATTTTTATACAAAGAAATCCCAGTGTAAAATGTCCTCTTCACTTAAAAAAAAAAGACCAGAAATGGGGTAGCCCTGTGAAGCATTTCCCCCCTTCCCTTCCCTTCCCTTCCCTTCCCTTCCCTTCCCTTCCCTTCCCTTCCCTTCCCTTCCCTTCCCTTCCCTTCCCTTCCCTTCCCTTCCCTTCCCTTCTCTTCTCTTCTCTTCCCTTCCCTTCCCTTCCCTTCCCTTCCCTCCCCTCCCCCTCCCCTCCCCCTCTCCCCCCCATGTTCTGTAAGGCATATGCCAAGTGGAAGATGGGAGGAAGAAGCAGATCCAGGTAAGGACGGCTTGTCTTTACTTCTTATGATATTAATGCTTATCCCATCACTTTAGGCAGGGGTAGTCAAACTGCGGCCCTCCAGATGTCTATGGACTACAATTCCCAGGAGCCCCTGCCAGCAAATGCTGGCAGGGGCTCCTGGGAATTGCAGTCCATAGACATCTGGAGGGCCACAGTTTGACTATCCCTGCTTCAGGGGGCTGTAAAAGGAGAAAATGTGAGAAATAAGATAGGTGCAGAGTGCAGGAACAAATGCGAACAGGATGTGGATTAAAGAAATACTGCTTCAATTTAATAAAAAATAAAAGAAATAAACAGTCAATGCAGATAGGACACCAAGTCCCTTTCTCCACAATGAAAAAACGGTAAATGGTGAGGTGTTTGATTGTCCGGCCCTTGCATCTTACTTGCCTGCTTTTCTGAAGGGGCATAGCACTACTTCTGAATAGGGCTGTACAGTTCGGCTCAGTTCAGCCACTTGGTGATCACTGAAGCCCGAAGCGGCACATGGGAAGCCAGTGCCACAGCGTGGAGAGGAGGGGCAGTGGCGGCAGTGCACCAGCTGCCGGCCGCACGCAGGCGCAGAGCTCTGCGCCTGTGTGCAGCCACCAGCTGGTGCGCTGCCACCGCCCCTCCTCTCCATGCCACGCGCTGGCCGCCTCAGGCTGTGGTAATCACCGAGGCAGCCAAACAGAGCTGAAGAGCACGCCCCTACTTCAGAACGTCTTTGAAGCTTGAAAAAATATTTCGGGGGTTCCTCCATAGTCAAAAGGTTGAAAAGGGCAGGGCTAGGATGAGCAAAGGCCAGTGGTGATACTGGCCACGTTTGAAACCAGGGTGAGCTTTCCCACAATACTGTTGCTCATTAGAGACTGCCTGCTCTATTGTACAATAGAGCAGTGGTCCTCAACCTTTTTATCACTGGAGACCCGTCAACGCTTGACAATTTTACTGAGGCCCGCTGGGGGGGGGGTAGTCTTTTGTCAAGGGACGTCGCCGCTGCTCCCTGAGCCCGCGCTCCGCTTGCTTTCCCGCCGACACCCCTGACTTCCTGTTGCCCGCTGGGGAGCGCGGCCAGCAGCAGCTGCACAGTGCCACACCGAGGGGGAGCCCCAGCTATGGCGGCCGCTGGAGAGCACCAAAGGTGAGCCGGTGGCAGAGTGGCAGGGAAGCCCCCGAGGCAGCAGCTGGGGAGGAGGACAAAGAGAAGCTGCGGCCCGGTACCGACTGATCTACGGACTGGTACCGGTCCCCAAATCGGGGGTTGGGGACCACTGCAATAGAGGACTGGTTGAGCAAGCTGGCGGATCTGGCTAAAATGGACAAATTGACATCGATGCTCAAAGGGAAAACAGAAGAGACATTTCAAGAACAATGGGGACCGTATTTGAACTACTTAAGAAGATAAGCGAATTGGGATATTTTGGAGGGGGTTCATAGTTCATAGTTACATTATATTACATACATAATATTGCAAGTACAGCTAGTTTTTTTAAGTGGATTTAGTAATAAGGTCTTCTATGTATCTATGTATCTACTTTTTAATTGAAGCATTTTTTTCTATCTTGGATAAAGTGAAAATAAAAAATTATTTTAAAAAAAAAGACTGCTAACGGCAAGTTAGGATGCTGTTTTGATGATGCAGATCAACAAAAGCCAGACTTTGGGTGTCTTCCAGAGTACGGGGACAATATGCTTCCCACCCAGAAGTGCAAACTGGGTCTTGGTCCAAACACTCCTGGCTCTCAAAGCCTCCGTCTCATTCCAGGCATCGAGGCAGGCAGAAACATGCCCATTGTGTCCTGCCACGGCGTACAAAGGCCTGGCAGCAGTCCCGCATTTTGCAGCCCACGGCTCAAACCTGGAGGTGGGGAACAGAAGCGCTGACAGCTCGCAGAGATGGCTGGACAGCCGGCCGACGTCTGATGAAAGGCTGCACAACAAAAAAGCATCCCCCTCTCCCTTTTGCCTGAGTCCTTGTATTGAGTCAGTGTCATGGAGAAAGACCCTTTTGAGCCCATTGCAAGGAAGCGCTCTGGCTTGGGCAGATTACAATTGTGTAACGTACAGTTGAACTGGAGTGGTGGAGGGGTATAAAGAAAAACCACGCATGAGAGTTCAAGGCCCAAGGCTAGGAAGCAGCAATCTGGGCAGCAACTGGTCTAGGGCAGAGGAAACACATGGCTGGAATGTGGGAAATTCATAGGCTTGCCAGTTTTGGATTGGGAAATATCTGGAAACCTTGAGGGTGAATCCAAGAGTGGGTGGGATTTGGGGCAGAGAGGGACAATGCTATGGAGTCTACCCCCCAAAGCAGCCATTTTCTCCAGGGGAACTGATCTCTTTGGTCTGGAGATAAGCTATAATCCCAGGGGATCCCCAGGTCCCATCTGGAGACTGGCATTCCTATACAAAGGCAGCCATTTTCTCTGAGGGAACGAATCTCTTTGGTTTTGGAGGTCTACCGTAATACCAGATTTGGAGCATGATAGCTCTAAAAACCGAGCGTCAAAGATTTGAGGCTTTTGAACTCTGGTGCTGGAGAAGACTCTTGCGAGTCCCTTGGACTGCAAGGCGAACAAACCGGCCAGTCCTAGAGGAGATCAGCCCTGACTGCTCTTTAGAAGGCCAGATCCTGAAGATGAAACTCAAATACTTTGGCCACCTCCTGAGAAGGAAGGACTCCCTGGAGAAGAGCCTAATGCTGGGAGCGATCGAGGGCAAAAGAAGAAGGGGACGACAGAGAATGAGGTGGCTGGATGGAGTCACTGAAGCAGTCGGTGCAAACTTAAATGGACTCCGGGGAATGGTAGAGGACAGGAAGGCCTGGAGGATCATTGTCCATGGGGTCGCGATGGGTCGGACACGACTTCGCACATAACAACAACAAGCCCTAAAAACAGGGCTCAGACATCTAAGGCTGGGAGCCAGGAATGTGGAGGCTGTGAGCCTGCCAAAAATAATTCCTTTTAAAATTTCCCAGGAATCAGGGATGGTTCGCACTCCAAAAGGAGAAGATTGCCTGCGCATACCTAGCTGGCGAGCATCACAGTTGTCCTGTGTCTTCCCTCGATCTCTGCTCCTCTACCTTGATCTGCAGAAGACAGCAGCTCACAGTCAAGCCCAGAGCTTCAAGCTGAACTTTAAGACCTAAGAATGGGCAGGTGCCTTTATGGGGAGAGTTGCCAGCTCCAGGTTGGCAAATACCTGGGCAGGGGTTTGCGAAAAGAAGGGCAGGGTTTGGGGAAGGAAAGGACTTCAATAGGGTCTAATGTCACAGAGTTCACTTTCCTAAGGGGCCATTTTCTCCAGGTGATCTCTGTAAAGAGCTCTTTCTAGCATCCTATAACTGTTGGTTCATGCTGCTGCTGAAGGTTTTCCGAAGCTGGCCGTCTACCAGAGGCCTGTCTGTACAGCAGCTCTAAAGCTGAATCGCAGTCAGATTTTATTATATTGGAATTCTTATGGAACGTAATAAAATAGGGCGTTTGTATGAATGACCTGGATTGTTACTATCACACAGAACTTTGTATTTTCTTTTTTTAAAAAAATTCAGGTGGTTTCAGGAGATCTCCAGGGATTACAACAGATCTCCTGGCAACAGAGATCAATTCCTCAGGAGAAAATGGTTGCATTGGAAGGTGAAATTGATGGCCTTCTACCCCATTGAAGTCCCTCCCCTTCTTCTCAGGCCTCACCCCTGACATCTCCAGGTATTTCCCACCCCAGGGCTCTGGCAACTCTGTTCCCAGGAGATCTGTGATAAGAGTATTATGAATCCTGTTTGGCTCTTACTTGGCTCCATCTGTTGGCCTACCCAAAGATTTTGTTGGTTTCAAAAAACGTATGGGGTAAAAGTGGCAGTCAGGGGGCCGAAAGATGCCATGTGGGATCCAACTAGGAATTCTTGTTGAAATTCTCATCGCTGCTGATTTTGACAGGAGCTAGCACTTCTCCCTTGTGGTTCACAAACCGGCTAGTCTCTCGCTTTTGTCTTCTTGTCTCATAGCTGGAAACGTTACGTCATTTTCACCATCGTTTGTGTGTGGTTGGCACCCCACGTGTGCAAAAAATGTCACATGTCTGTGAATTCTGTAGAAAATCCATACGGCGTTTTGCAATCAATACAAGCGACATCTCCAAAAACAACCATAAGAGAATGGTGAGCAAGCATTTTAAAAATAAAATATGTAACATTTGCTCAGGCCCAAATCAGATTCAGCAGCTCTTTCTTTCTTTCTTTCTTTCTTTCTTTCTTTCTTTCTTTCTTTCTTTCTTTCTTTCTTTCTTTCTTTCTTTCTTTCTTTCTTTCTTTCTTTCTTTCTTTCTTTCTTTCTTTCTTTCTTTCTTTCTTTCTTTCTTTCTTTCTTTCTTTCTTTCTTTGTGTGGGGTTAAGTGTGACAGACCCTAACCTGGAGAACTGGGTTCAATCGCCCACTCCTCCTCCACATGCAGCCAGCTGGATGACCCTGGGTTAGTCCCAGTTCTCTCAACTCAGAGCTCTCAGCCCCACCTACTTTGCAGGGTGTCTGTTGCAGGGAGAGGAAGAGAAGGCAATTGGAAGCTGCTTTGAGACTCCTTCTAAAACCTTCATCTCCTTCAGGTTTGACTCATCTCTCAGGCCATAGAGTTATTTCAAACCATAGAGTTCTTTGAACCACCCCAAGCCAACTGTCACTGTGGCTTCTCCCACCTTCCCAGAAAGACTATGGAGGCCTTGGGTAGACTCCACCTCTCCTGGCGTGAGCCAATCTCACAGCCCTGTTCTAATCATATTTGCTTAGTAGGAAAATCCACTCTGACAACAACCAGGCAGGGTGGGCTAGGGTTATGTGTTTTAGTGTGTTTTTATCCTGTGCTCCCTCCATACAGTTCTCCCGTCTGCCATCTTGTCTTCAAGACACCCCTGTCAGGCTGAGAGAGAAGGTCACCCACTACATTTCATGGCAGGCAGGATTCGAATACGTGTCTCCACAATACGTGCGTCCAGCCCGCTGAACATACGCCACACTTCCCCTTGGATGCTCATCCTCATGCTGATAAGCAAAAATCAGGGACAAGATTCGAATCACGGACCGCTCTGATTTGTGTCTAGCTGCTGGTGGCTGCTCTACAAGACATATTTCTTGGATGCACCCGCGGAATCCTCCACCACAGGAAAAGAGACATGTTTCTGGCTGACAGTTGCTCCGGCTCTGAATGGACAGGGAACTCTTAATTAAGCAGCTTTTTTAATTAGCAAAGAGGGAACAGCCAGTTCTTTAATTCCTCCTTATCCCCAGCCTCACCAGGAGAAGGTGTTTTAGGCCTTTTATCACATGTCTGTCACTATCCCCGGCTGGGGATGACAAGCGAAAAACGCAGCAATGAGATATGTAATTGCAAATTTAATCAGATCGCAATCTTTTGCCTAAGCTGGCCGGTACGTCTCTGTGCAAAATACGATTGTCGTCTCCTGGGTTTCTTGGGCTGTGCCAAGGAGGAATGGGTTCAGACAAGTCCGGGTCTGTGTGCAGGTTTCCTTCCTCTGAAGACAGACCCAGGGAGATCGCAAGCAGTGGAGATAAATTTTTGCTTCGTGCCTCCTGACTCTTTCACTGCTGGTCCTTCAACACCCCCTACCCCGCAACCCAAAACACTGAGGTTTTTAGGACCAAAGAAGAGAGGACATTTGTCACATGTTCTCCACGGGGACCAGCAGCTGTGCACCATCTGTTGCTCCTTCAAAAAGGGTTGCAGGGCCCCAATTCTGGTTGACACCACTGTGTGAGCCAGTTTGGTGTAGTGGTTAGGAGTGCGGACTTCTAATCTGGCATGCCAGGTTCGATTCTGCACACCCCCACATGCAACCATCTGGGTGACCTTGGGCTCGCCACGGCACTGATAAAACTGTTCTGACTGAGCAGTGATATCAGGGCTCTCTCAGCCTCACCCACCTCACAGGGTGTCTGTTGTGGGGAGAGGAAAGGAAAGGCGACTGTAAGCCGCTTTGAGCCTCCTTCGGGTAGGGAAAAGCGGCATATAAGAACCAACTCTTCTTCTTCTGAGGAGGAGAATATGGGTCCTCTCACCCCCCTCTGCCATTTTCCTGACACGAGACAGCAACAAGGGTTATTGGCGCTATTGGCCAACACTGTTTTGGATCAATAAAACAACATGGGGGTGAAACACGAGCCCCTCTTTCCCACGCTCCAAATCCCAAACAGGGGAAACACAAGTGGCGGAACACACAGCTCCACTGAAACACATCGGTGGCAACCCGGAGCAGTGCCAGTGCAGAATCGGCCTCAGTTATTCAATGACCTGTTTTCTGTTACTCAAGAAACTTAGAGCTCTGCCTGTATTTATTTTAGTCATTTGCAATTATACAACTGAGGAAGTCCATCAATGAAACGCATTTACTCCTAAGATACTAGTCATAGTTTGATGGTCACTACTCAAGATATTGAAGACTAGATACTTTTCTTCCTTCTTAGCTTAATGTTAACCTCCAGTTGAAAACACCATATTCCTGCACTTGAAACTTGCAGGATTTATTGAGCTACACTTTCCCCCTCTTGTTGCCACAGGGCAAGACATTAGGAGGCAGTGGATTGTTCATAAACATTCTACCTTCTGTTGCTGAATGTGCCAACTAATACAGAAAGCAGTGCAGCTTTTCCGTGAGGTTATAGTAGTTATGAAACCTAGGACAAACAGAGGAATGCATGAGGAAGGTTGCTACCGACAGATTTGGAAGTACCTGGGGATGTAGAGGGTAGAGCCGGAAAAGGGCAATGTTTGTGGAAGGGAGGGATTTCAATGGGGTATAAAACCATAGGGTCCACCTTCTAAATCAGCCATTTTCTCCTGGTGAAGTGATCTCTGTCACCAGGAGACAAGATGTAATCCCAGGAGAACTCCAGACCTCACCTGGAGGTTGGCAATCCTAGGCATGAATGTACATGATGACATTCCCCCCACCCCCATCTCACACACTTCTCATCTGGTGAGCCAGGCTTGATTCCTCGCTCCTTCTCCACATGCAGCCAGCTGGGTGAATTTGTAAGCCGCTTTGAGACTCCTTCAGGTAGAGAAAAGCGACCTATAAGAACCAACTCTTCTTTTTCTTCAGTAATATCAGGGCTCTCTCAGCCTCACCTCCCTCACAAGGTGTCTGTTGTGGGGAGAGGAAGGGAAGGAGATTGTAAGCCGCTTTGAGACTTCTTCGGGTAGAGAAAAGTGGCATATAAGAACCAACTCCTTTCCAGGGATGTGAACATTCCCCCTATTCTGCTTGTTTATGATCCTAGAATTTTTCTCTGCCCTGGATTCCAATGTCTTGAGGAGAATTTCTAAAATTATTTCTGGAATTGGCTCAAATTATGTTTGTCTAGGCCTTTGCTCCCTTCTGTTCAGTTGTCTCCACCACCCCCTCCACACACACACACACACACACACACACAGAGAGAGAGAGAGAGAGAGAGAGAGAGAGAGAGAGAGAGAGAGAGAGAGAGAGAGAGAGAGAGCACCTTAAGAAAACACCGCAAACAAAAGCTATCTTTATTTGATTATGGCACAGGATTCCATCTTTGATTCTTTCTGTGCGGCTTTTCTCCCATGCATGCATGTCCTCCTGCACATGACCCCAGGGCCACCAAAGAATGCAATGGTATATACAAGTGCATCAAGAGCATCTCTTATTAATGCACACGTGGTGGTGGAGAGGACTAAAAACAAAGGACTGAAAACAAAGGTGCAACACACAGCACATGTACACAACATAATTTGACCCCTCTAAAGATACCTTGCCCAGATGATTCCCTGGCCACAAGAGACACTGTCACATCCCTTCCGGTTCACCCTCTCACAATCTGCCTGAGTTCATAAAATCAGCATTTCTGTCAGATGACTATCTAGCCTCTGCTTAAAAACTTCTAAAGAAGGAGAACTCACCATCTCTTGAGGAAGCCTGTTCCACTGAGGAACTGCCCTGTCAGGAACTTCTTCCTGACAGGTAGCTGAACATTCTTTTGAATTAATTTCAAACCACTGTTTCTTATCGGACCCCCTGGGGAAGCAGAAAACAACCCTGTTCCATCCTCTATGTGGCAGCCCTTCAAGGACTTGAATATGGCTATCATATCACCTCTCAGTCATCTTCCCTCCAGGATGAACAGACCAAGCTCCCCCAATCTTTCTTCATACGTCTTAGTCTCCAAACCCTTCACCATCTTTGTTGCCCTCCTCTGAACATGCTCCAGTTTCTCTACATGCTTCTTCGGTTGTGATGCCCCAAACTGAACACAGGATTCCAAATGAATACTTCAACAATGGAGGATTCTTAATAGGTCTGTTTCAGTTCAGCAATTAGCCCCAAACAAGGCTACCAGCACCCCCGTTTCTTTCTCTCTACTGATGGTTTCCCCTGCCTGACAGGTACCCCTCAGCCCTTCAACTCAAGCAAAGAGCATGGCTCTCTCTGCTGACCCGCCAATATTTTTCTTCCTTGGCGCTGTTAATTTTGCTGACAAAAGATTCTTCCCTTGGACACGGATTATTAATATCTCACATAATTCCAAAGCAGCAGTTTTTAAGACAGATCTCGGTAATTTGTGCTACATTTGCAGTGTCCGAGTGAGAAGGATGAGGGGGGAAGACAGGATAATCGCGATTGGAAGTCTGGTCAGGAAAAAAGACTTCCGTGTCCTATTCCAATCACTCACTTCTGGTAAAATCACCCACTTAATCAGAAGTCGGAGGCTCAGGGGAGGGAGAAGAAAGAATGACTTTGAAAGAATTCTACTAAGAAGAGGTTGACCTTACAGACAATCAAATGCTCACTGCTTGGAGCCATCGTACGTTTGTCTTCTGCTTTTGATAGTGGTTTTGTTTCTTTGGAGTCTTGATGCGGGTTGTGTAGGTGTGTTTTGTTTATGTACAATGCATGATGTTACCAGATACTCAATGTCCCAAGACACATGTAGATCTAGCAGTGGGGAATTGCTTGCGAGCAGTTTGGTAACATAGAGAAATGGATCATTTGCCATGGTTTACAAGGTGATGACTCCTTTTAGAACTCAAGGCAGACATCAGATAGTTATAGTAAAATAATAACAATCTTTATTGGAATGGAAATAATAAAAGAAACAGGCAAAAATATTTTCAGTACACTACCAATCAATAAAGGGAGAAATAAAGGGAGAAAAGAGATTGCAATCAGTATATTTACCGGTCCGGTAGAGCAGAGATGTCAGAGAGTCAACACAACCAGCGTGTAGGGTAATCTGAATGGGTCCTGAATCAGAAGCACATGTTGGCTTGGCAAAGCCACTATCTATATATGTTTTTGGGAAGGGGGGGGGGCTAAGTGCTAGGAACTAGGTAAGCACATGATGGAATTTTCCATGGGCAGGATGTTGGGATATGGCCTGGCCGGGTCAGGAGATGGGTGTTGATAAGCTTAGACAACGGACATAATGGGTCTAAATAAAGATAACCATCATGTCTTAATGGGGCTAGCTGTTGGGGTGTGTCAGAACCATTTCCCTTGGCAGATGGGCCAAGAGTGAATAGACAAAGGAGATTGCCTAAGAGCTCCTAGACAAACAGGACATTACCAGCCACTTGATCAGCACTACAATGGGGTGGGGGAGGGGAAACAGAGGAGCTTGGCTGAATCTGTTATTCTGAATCTGTAGCGAAGACAGGCTAGAGAAGGGGGTTTGCCAAGATGGAGTCTGGCCCACTAGGGTTTTGGCAGACTTTCATGGTGTCTGGCTTTGGCACAAGCCTAGACTATGGAAGAATGCCACTGGTTGTGGAAGCCAGTCTGCAGGGCAGGATCCTGCCATATGTAACTATGACTGTATATGCCACTGATACCTGTGCTGTCAGTGACAGGCATTTAATAGATGCATATTGATTGATTTATCCACCAATAATTGCGAAAAAGCCTCCATGGTGATGAAGTGATATTTAAGGAAACAATTGCAGCCGTCTAATTGATCATGCAGTGATCGGGAATTGGCTTTGATCTGAGCTCTCTTTCTGCATTAAGAAATGCTTTTTGCTATATGTAACCTTTTACCTACAATGGAACACAGAGGAAACGGTTTTCAGAATTGCCTTCCAGATATGCAAAGAAGTTATATTTTGATTCAGATTCTAGGTTGCTGTGATTTCACATCCCTGATAGAACAAGAGCTTTTTCCTGCTCTAGGGATATTGTTCAGATTTGCATTTTTAAAGGGTTGTGTTTTTTGTCCGTTTCCGCATTGAAATTCACTTCTTCAGGCACAGACCTGAATTGCCCCTTCACTTGCCCTGCAGCAAAGGAACCGGTTTTTATTTTTTAAAGTGGGGACTAACGGGGTCTAATTCAGGGCTGCCAAATGTGGAAATGCATGCAATTGGG
The DNA here is from genome assembly GCF_049243985.1 of Paroedura picta. NCBI lineage: Eukaryota > Metazoa > Chordata > Lepidosauria > Squamata > Gekkonidae > Paroedura > Paroedura picta. The sequence goes on along the minus strand of NC_135372.1, from coordinate 12,812,015 downwards.
TTTCGCCCCATGATCACCTCTTTAAACGTTTAAAATTTTTTAAAAAGCAGTCTTGCGGTGTTATGATGTTATAACATTATAACTCAGGGTTTAAAAAAAATCATTTGAGACACTTTGGAGTTAGAGGGGAAGCCATCAAGGGCACAGAATGGTGGGATTAAGGGGCACGATGAAAACAAAGGTGCAAGCAGGCATCATTTTGCAAAAACCATATTTTTTGAAAAGGAGAAGAGAGCAAAGCATCATGGGAGGCTGCCTCCATCAGTGCAGAATGCATGCTGTGAATTTCAGCCTAAGAGGAGGAAACAAGGGGAGGAAAGCCCAAATGTGGAAAGGCTAGAGACAACTCGCAGCATCCAAAGGAAATCCCAAGCAAGGCTAAATGTCTCCTAATGCAGAAATGGTCAAGGTCTGATACAAGCGGGTACCAGAGTTGTTTCGAGAATATGCTTTGTTTATTATAAGCTTGAAGTGGTCTGTGCTGATCCAGTGATCCCATGCCATGTCAGAAGTTCCAGGGCTGGCCTGGGCACTTTGGGGCTGGTCCTGGAGATGACACTGAAGGGGTGGCATTATTGCATTGGTCCAGGCCTCTAAGCCAACCCTGTGAGGTAGATATATAAACTTCTGTGAAACCCTCTACTCCTTTCACAGGTTTTTGATGAACAGGGTTTTCCACTCTGGCATGGATTTTGATAATTCACTCATGGCCCAAGGCTGACAATGGCAGAGTGGGGATTTGAACCTGAATCTCCAAAGATTCACGGGGCCTAAATGTCTACATTCAATGTCCTACATGGAAGTGCCTGCCCATGTTGATGGCAAAGCATTCTAGGACATGTTTTATTGACACGGTTGGTCCTCTTCAATACTGGCCTGCAGCAAACTGCAGGGGAAGCCTTCCGGATTAGAGAACGTGTTTCTTAGCTACAAGTAAGCCTGAACATCTCTCGCATTAGTGCTGAACAGATTGGACTAGGTGCCCGTTCTGACCCTGCCGTTCCAGATACTTGCAGCTACCTGTCTGTCCCAATCCTGGATTTCATACCAGAGCAACTTCAAACCTGTCTGCCCCCCCTGCCCCCTCCCCATATCCCCGCTCCTGTCTTTCCCAGGGCTGAGCTTATTTGGAGTCATGCTGTCAGAGGGAATTTCACATGCCTAATTAAAGCTGCCTCCAAAGCGGGCCGCGATTCCCCAGAGACTCCCCCTGCCTTCCAACTTCCCCTGTCAAGATCAAGGGAATAAAACAGTGTTACTCTTGAAGTTAACAACAGCAGCAACCAAAGGCAGCCGGTGACGTGACTTTTATCCTGGCAGCTGCTTTGGACTCCAGAGTCAGTTTGGATCCACCACACCCTCAAGCTGGGCTACGGCCGGGGACCCTACCTCTGTCCTCCTTATTCCCCCTCTCCCTGCTTGTGGATTTGCATGGATGCTTGATAGGGTTGCCAACCTGCAGGTGGTGGCTGGAGATCTAGAATGGTGTTGTGGTTCAGAGCGGCAGCCTCTAATCTGGTGAGCCCGGTTTGATTCCCTGCTCTTCCTCCCCATGCAGCCAGCTGGGTGACCTTGGGCTAGTCACAATCCTGTTAGAGCTGGTCTCACAGAACAGTTCTGTTACGGCTCTGTCAGACCCACCTCCCTCACAGGGTGTCTGTTGTGGGGAGAGGAAATCGAAGGAGATTGTAAGCTGCTTTGGGACTCCTCTGGTAGAGAAAAGCGGCATATAAAACTCAACTCTTCTTCTTCAGTAATATCAGAGCTCTCTTAGCCTTACCTCCCTCACAGGGTGTCTGTTGTGGGGAGAGGAAATTTAAGGAGATTGTAAGCTGCTTTGGGACTCCTCTGGTAGAGAAAAGTATCATATAAAACTCAACTCTTCTTCTTCAGTAATATCAGGGCTCTCTCAGCCTCCCCTCCCTCACAGGGTGTCTATTGTGGGGAGAGGAAAGGGAAGGCGACAGTAAACTGCTTTGAGACTCCTTCAAATAGTGAAAAGCGTGTCTAAAAACCAACTGTTCTTCTTCCAGGGATTATAACTGAACTTCAGGAAACTGTTCCAGTTCACCTGAAGAAGAGAGCTGCTTTGGGCAGTGGAATGTCTGCCATTATACCCCAAATAAGTGCTTCGCCTCCCCCAAACCCTGCCCTCCTTAGACTTCACCCTTCAAATCTCCAAGGCTTTCCCAACCCTGAAGTGACAACTCTGAGGGACTGAGGCAACTCTGAGGGACTGCATGTTATCCTGCAACCACTGATTCCTGTTCTCATTTGCCTACTAGGGATGGCAGCTCCAGGTTACGGAACCCTGTAATTTTTCTTGGGGGGGGGGAGTATTAAATATTAAAATGCAAAGATTTATTTCAATACATATGCACATATAAAACTTAAAAACATCATCATATCTCAAGCACTATTGTACACATCCAAAACATGTTTCAACCCTGACTGGGGTCTTCTTCAGTGGTCTAATATTTAAATGCATTTATGTGACGTCATAGTGGGGACTATAAGGTGGTAAGCAACGTGAATGGAGAGGCCCCCACACTAATGAAAAATATCCAAATACTTCTCTTGGAGTCCCCCCCCCATTGGAATATTCTTCAAAGTGCCACCCTTATAGATGTCCTCTCTGAGCCCGAGTGTATTCTCGTGTGTCTCATGGAAAGAGCCTTTTTAGCGTTGGGCCCGGCCTGGTAGAACACTCTGCCAAGAGAGATCGGGGCCCTGCAGGGCAGTTCCTCAGGGCCTGCAAGGCAGAGCCGTTCCACCAGGCCTGTGGCCGAAGAAATACTGGTTTCCCCAAGCTTAAAGCACACGTTAACTCACAGATACTACAGGGAATTCTTAAGAGCACAGGTCAACCCCACAAGGTCAAGACGATCAACCCCTGCAAGAGAGCTGTGAGGAAGTATTTGCTTAATTAGACACAGGATAAAGACAGGTGAAAAGTAACATCTTTTGGGTCAAGCAGAAAACTGGTCAAGCAGAACATGGTGTAGTGGTTAGGAGGGCAGACTTCTAATCTGGCGAGCCGGATTTGATTCTTCTTCTCCTTCTCCTTATGCAGCCAGCTGGGTGACCTTGGGCTCGCCACAGCACTGATAAAACTGTTCTGACCGAGCAGTGATATCAGGGCTCTCTCAGCCTCACCCACCTCACAGGGTGTCTGTTGTGGGGAGAGGAAAGGGAAGGCGACTGAAAGCCGCTTTGAGACTCCTTCAAATAGAGAAAAGTGGCATATAAGAACCAACTCTTCTTCTTCTTCAGTGATATCAGGGCTCTCTCAGCCTCACCCACCTCACAGGGTGTCTGTTGTGGGGAGAGGAAAGGGAAGGGGATTGTCATTCGCTTTGAGACTCCTTCGGATAGAGACAAATGGCACAAAAGAACCAACTCTTTTTCTTCTTCTTCATAGGAAAGCACAAAGCATTGCATAGCAAGATCAGAATGCAGGATCTTGACAGAGTGGAGTCCAGTTGTGATTTCTGGAGATCTTCAAGCCCCACCTGGAGAGTGATGACCCCTAGTGCCAGCCCACCATCACCCTGCCCAGCTTGACCAGTTGGGCACTGCCTCCGTCTTTTGGCGGGTGAGGTGACAGTGGAGGTGGTAAAATTCTATTTCTTTGCTTTGTGGAGATTTCTGCATATGTACAATAGGGGAAATCAATGACCTCCCCAGTCATGGATGGTTGAGTCAGATAATTAAATTACACAAGAGGGGGAACTCCCCCTCCTGTACGGCTGTGTGAATATACACACACATGTAACAAGGTGGATAACACCAAACAATAAAACTTAAAGAAAATACAGTGTTTGTAATCACTGGCAGAACCTCGCGCACCATTTATGCACTTGTCTACCAAGTGGCATACAGTGACAATGCTTGGTAAAAATGCGCAGGTGTGAAACATTTCCAATTGTACTGTATGAAGACCAGAAAAGTAGCCTAGAAAATGGGCCCAAGCTGTTCATGGACAGCCCAATTGTTAGATGAAAAACTGGCTCCCGCCCAGCGAACAAAATATGAGATGGACCTTCGGGAGTTCATTCATCCCAAGGTGTAATAAGAACAAGATATCAGCTGGTGATCCTTGACCCCAGAGAGGCTCGCTTGACCTTGACCATAGTCAGGGCTTTCTAGGTCCTAGCTCTGTGCTGGTGGAATGAGCTCCCAGATGACATCAGGGCCCTGCCGGACCTAAAATAGTTCCACAGGTTCTGCAAGAGGGAGCTCTTCTACCTGGCTTTTGGCTGAGGCTAATTACTCTACCACCAACCAGAGCCCAAAGGCCTCTCCCACCATCAAGCTGCACTCACAAAAGAGGAACAAACCCACAGTGCAGCAAAACTGAACCAAACATTCAGGGCATTTCTGCACACGATAAATTTAGCATCATGCTTACCATCTGAAGACGCTATATTCCGGCCGCTCTGCACGACGTTGCCAACCTCCCGCGTCTGGCCAGCAAGCTACTTGCAATATCCACCATTTTAAAGGGCTAGTTGGGGAATCCCAAAAAGTGGATTCACCAAACTAAAAAGGGCTATCTGTCAACAGACAGCCAGCAGGCCAGCAGCAAAAGAAATGTATGGAGGTGAAGAAGCGCTACCTCTGCCTCCAATGTCCTACGCTCACACCCGCTTCCTTCTCCTGTCTTCCCCGGATGGGAAGTTCTTTTTAAAAATTGAGAACTGCCTGGAGCGACGAATAGGTGAACACGTGCCTCGGCTGTGATTGTCTGTGCCTCTATGAATATTTGGATAGGCATTTAAACAAATAAGTCTCAAAAAAAATTGGGGATGGTCACCGGAAGTTCATTTGTCAATCAGCCATCTCATCAGATGTTGCAAGGTAAGCAGTTTTGATCTTGATTAGTACTCAGTTGGAAGACCACAGAAGTCCACAGTTTATCTGCAGAGACAGGGGTGGACAAAATGTGATGCTCCAGAGATCCATGGACTACAATTCCCATGAGCCCATGACTTAGCCCATTTTGCCCTGACTTAGATAGTCCAGAGTAGTCCATTCCCATCCAATCTCAGTAGGGCCATCCCTGGTTAGTACTCAAATGGGAGACCACCAAGGCCAGGGCTGCTACCCAATCAACAGCAACCCTGCTCTATTTATTGCTTGCCTTGAAAATCCTACTACAGGGGTGGCCAAACTGTGGCCCTCCCAATTCCATGGACTACAATTACAGAGCTTATCCCCACCGATGAGGTTGCCATAGATCGGCTATGACTTGACTTTTCACCACTACTAGGCTTTCCTTCTTAGTGCTAGATCTTTCTCTGCTCTCCCTTGAGCACGCTAGCTTGGGCATGCTAGCTTGAGCACGAGAGCCAGTTTGGTATAGTGGTTAGGAGTGTGGACTTCCAATCTGGCATGCCAGGTTTGATTCTGCACTCCCCCACGTGCAGCCGGCTGGGTGACCTTGGGATCGCCACGACACTGATCAAGCTGTTCTGACCAGGCAGTGATATCAGAGCTCTCTCAGCCTCACCCACCCCACAGGGTGTCTGTTGTGGGGAGAGGAAAGGGAAGGTGACTGTAAGCCGCTTTGAGCCTCCTTCGGGTAGGGAAAAGTGGCATATAAGAACCAACTCTTCTTCTTCTTCTTCTTCTTCTTCTTCTTCTTCTTCTTCTTCTTCTTCTTCTTCTTCTTCTTCTTCTTCTTCTTCTTCTTCTTCTTCTTCTTCTTTTATTCAGTGTTACAGATCAACAGAAACGTTACAACACACATCAAAGGACATAGAAGTTTTTCAAAGCATTTAGCTATGTGCACATTCCATTGCTATAGGATTTTAAGATGCTGTGTAGTAAAGGACCTTTGCGTGGAATTTCCATGAGATCAGAGTCCAGCAGTGACCAGTTGTTCCAGTAACAAAGCTGATTTGTCACAGCCGGATATTATCCAGTCCCTGGTCAAGCCCCCTCAAATAAACTGACTCTTGGGTTGAGAAGTCTTTTTATTAAGGAACAACTGAAGCAAATAGGCTCCTAGTGGTACACCCCTATCTGAGTACCACTTGGATCCCTTCTCCCCCAGGAACATCTTCTTGTGGCCAAACGGTCAGGGGCCAGATTGCCCTCTTTCCACGCCACGAGATTCAAAATGAAAGTTATATCGTATGCCTACAGACACAGCAGGGCTTTGCTCTCCCCGTCTCCAAGGCCAGTAAAATAAACCCGGAGCTTCAAAGAAGACATGCTGAGTTTTACAGCATCTGCCTGGAGTTAGAACAGCAAAAGAGTTGACAGAAGTTTGCTAGCTGCCCCCAATTGTGCCAACATAGAAGGCTAGGAGGTGTGAAAGAATGGTAGAGCAAAACAATTTCCTGAAGCACTACAAGCCCTGCAAACTAGCTAACCAGGCACAACGTGACAGGGAACCCCAAATACTCATACAGATTAATACAGAGGGTCGCACAACAGAATAAAGCATGATGGCAAGAACATGCAAATACAGGATCCTGATAGATATTTGACTGGCAGATGGTATTCCACAATTCAGGATCTAGCCTAGTTGTTGGGAACTGCTGATGTAGTTTTGTAGGATTCTTGCTGTCCCAAGCAAGACTCTCATCTGGAGCTGGGCTGCTGTTATTTTCTCAATGCCCAAAATGTCCAGGTGTTTCCTAAGACTCCTAGGAGCTATTGTTTTGTTGTTTTTGTTAAGAATTGTTACAGTCAGAAATTTGACTGGCAGATGATGCTCTGCAATTTGGGATCTAGCCAATTTAGGGGGAATTGCAGGATTGCTGCTGTGCCAAGCAACACTCTCTTCCAGAGCTGAGTTCACATCGTTTGTTCAATACCCTGAAGTATTTGTTGAATGCTCGATATTATTACTGCCATCGTTAGAATAATAATCAATAATCACAGAATGATTCCTTTCAGGCTATAAGCTTTCCCAGCCAGCATGACCTTGGTCTTGTGTGGATGCTGTTCCGCTTTTGCTACTTAACCCACAACGGCCCGTGGCAGAGACGGCAGCCTCTAGTTGCCTAGGTAATAAAATACAGAGCAAGGAGTCATCAGCATAGCGATAACACCCTGCCCCAAAGCGATAGACTATCTCGCTGCAAGATTTTTTAAAACACAGATACAAATATATCAACCAGGGTTCTGTTGGGTGTACGGTTTTCCTCCACGCACTGGACAAAAAGAGACTTGGGCACAGCCGTGTCAAGACGGTTTGTAGAGCCTTCTGAATACATGATGGCAGCATAGGTGGAAAATGCTCCAGAAATTGAGCATGGCTTGATTCTGGGATTCATTTTAGAAATGTGCTTTGTTCAGATGTAAATATGGAAGACTTGAAGACCTGAATGCAGAGCAAGAAAGAAAAAGGAGAAATTTGTCAACCTTTAGACCATGAAGGGACCCCTGAAATATTTCTCAGGCTTCAAGGTACCCCGTAAGTGGTCCCTTGCCCCTTCAGAGAAGTGGACATGGAATTTAGATGCAGCAGCCAGCCAATCAATCAATCCATCAATCATTTACCATTTCCAGTTTGGAGAAAGAGACCAGTCCCATTAAGCAACTGGGGAAGTGGGCTCCAGTGAAAGGCTGTGTAACCCCCAGGAATCCCTTATCTAATTCTTAAGCCACAAACTATCTATCTATCTATCTATCTATCTATCTATCTATCTATCTATCTATCTATCTATCTATCTATCTATCTATCTATCTATCTATCTATCTATCTATCTATCTATCTATCTATCTATCTATCTATCTATCTATCTATCTATCTATCCATCTATCCATCCATCCATCCATCCATCCATCCATCCATCCATCCATCCATCCATCCATCCATCCATCCATCCATCCATCCATCCATCCATCCATCCATCCATCCATCCTTTTTCAGTGGCAGCACCCTGCCCTTGGGGCTCACCTGGCCCCTACCATATGCTTCATTAAGTCCCAGGCCAAACCATTCCTTTTCTCTCATGTTTTTAACCAAGGGCCTGAATAAAACCATTTTAGCCCATTCAGGGTCTACGTCTGCTCTGAGGTTTGTTTTATGGACCCATTTTAGGGAGTGCAGAGGTTGTTTTATACTGTTTATATGACCCTGGCTTTTTCCCCCCTCCTTTTCATGGCTCACTTGTCTTTTTTATATCAACAATTTACGATGTTTCATAATTTTATGGTGTGGGTTTTTTCAACTTATAAGCTGCCTCCATCTGAAATCCAGGGAGGCGACATACAAAACCCCTAAATAAGTCCGTAAAAGCAAATTGTGCTCGGAACCCCCCTGACAACTGGAAACTGCACACTTCTCTGTGTTTTGCAGACTGCTGTTCTTGCTTCAAGCCCCCCAGTCATCGGTGCTCCTTCTCATAAGCATTCCCCAAAGGCCAGGAAGAAGCATCCTGAGCCATCAGCTATACAGATAATTAGAGACGATCTGCCAGGACATCTGTGCTGGATTGGACCAATGAGCTGTCTCCTATTTCACACATTGGCTAACAAGCTCTGCTCAATTGGAAAATACCAGGAGATTTAAGGGGTGAAGTTTAAAGAGGCTGAGGTTTGGGAAGGGGAAGAATTTCAGAGCGGGCTACTTTTTCTCAGCGGAAGGGAACTGTGTGTCCAGGAGATCAGCTGTAATTCCAGGAGATTCTTATTACTATTGATTGATTGATTGATTGATATATTGCCTTTCCAAGAAGGCTGACATAGGGATGTGTTCAACAAGTAGATGCAACAGAAAAGCTGAAAGCCAATCAATCGAATTAAAATAATTCAAAAGTTGTGGGGAGGGTCAAAGTTCTCTCAGAGCTTTCCCAGCACCTCCTGCTTCACAGGATGTCTGTTGTGGGGAGAGGAAGGGAAGGCAATGGCCGTAAGCTGTTTTGCAACTCCCTCAGAGGCTGGCAACCTTTCATGGCAGGCAGATCTAAGGGGATGAAGGCAAAATACTTTACCTTCTGTTATTGTGCTCCCCGAGAGGCTCTGTTTCCTCAGCCACTGTCTGTGGATTGCTGCAATCTCCTTTTAAAGCCAATTTAAACCAGTGGCTGTCGCTACAACATGGTGCAGTCAGCGAGGTGTCGTGGCTAAGAGCGGCAGCTTCTAATCTGACGAACGAGGTTTGAATCCTCTCTCCTCCACATGCAGCCCGTTGGGTGACCTTGGGCTTGTCACAGGCCTGATAGTGTAATTCTCACAGAGCAGTTCTCTCTGAGCTCTCTCAGCCCCACTTGCCTCACAGGGTGCCTGTTGCGGGGAGAGGAAAGGGAAGGCAGTGTCAGCTGCTTTGAGACGTCTCCGGGAAGTGAAAAGCAGGGTATAAAACCCAGCTCTACTTCTACATCTCATGGCAGTGAGTCCCACAAGTTAAGCACGCTTGGTGTGAAAGATTGCTAGCTAGGGTTGCCAACTCTGGGTTGGGGACATTCGTGGAGATTCAGAGGGGGGAAGGTGAAATTTGGAGAGGGCCGGGGGTCAGGAGGAGTGGCCCCTCAGCAGGGTCCACCTCCCAATGCAGCCATTTTTTTTTCCAGGGGGAGTAATCTGAAGATCAAATTGCAATTCTGGGAGATCTCCAGGCTGCTTCCGGAAACCCTTTACCCTGATAGCTTCGGGTTGCCAGCTCTGGAGTCTTTGAGGGGGAGGTCTGGGGAGGGAAGAGTGGGAGTGGGGAGGAAACTCACCAGGTGATAATGCTCAGGGGTCCATCTTCCAAAGCAGCCAGGTTCTTCAAGGAACTAATCCCATCCAGAGGCCACTTTTAAGAGGGAGAGATTTCCAGGTTTGGGTTGCCAAGCTCCAGCTCATGGATAGAGATCTCCTGGAATTACAGCTGAAGAAGAAGAGTTGTTTTTTATGCCCTGCTTTTCTCTACCCGAAGGAGCCTCAAAGTGGCTTACAGTCGCCTTCCCTTTCCTCTCCCCACAACAGACACCCTGCGAGGTGGGTGAGGCTGAGAGAGACCTGGCATTAATGAAGAAGAAGAAGAGTTGGTTCTTATCTGCTGCTTTTTTCTACCAGAAGGAGTCTCAAAGAGGCTTATATTCACCTTCCCTTTCCTCTCCCCACAGCACACACCCTGTGAGGGAGGTGGGGCTGAGAGAACAGCTCTGTGAGAACAGCTCTATCAGGGCTGTGACAAGCCCAAGGTCACTCAGCTGGTGCCATGTGGAGCAGCGGGGAAACCTGGCTCTCTGAGCTAATCTCCAGGCAGCAGAAAACGGAGAAAAAGCCCACTTTGGAAGGTGCAACATATGAAATTATACCCCATTGAAGTCTCCCCCCCCCAGGTACCCCCCAAATCTCCTGCTGTTTCCTAACCTGAAACCAACAGGCTACCTGGAAATTAGGAATTCTATGATAGCAGGCTATGGGTCCTGAGCAGTCTGCATCTTCACTCCTGGGGGGCCAATGGCAGGACCCTGCCCCTTCAATGGTGACCCTCAGCAGTCACCCTGGCAACCCTTTCCCCCCTAAGCAAGCCCCCCCCCTCCATGTAGCCAGCATTTGATTGATTTGCCTGCTGCCGGTGGCTGTTGATTGACAGGCCCCTGAGCTGGCCCAGGCGAGAGGCTGAGGCGAGCCTGGAGTTAATTTGAGCCTGTCGGCACACGCTGGAACTGTAAGGTTTGGAAGGGGAGATGAATTTTCAAGTTCTCCCCCTGGGCAGTAGCATGTGTGTGTGTGTGTGTGTGTGTGTGGGTACAGGTTGTGGCTTTTGCTGAGCAATCAACCCCGGGTTGTGCGCAGTTCGATTCCCACTCCTGCTAATGAGTTGTCTGATTACCATCCTTATGAACACTGGCTCCAGGGGAAGGGGAGTGCAGGGGGGGGGAAGAGAGTTTTGCAGGCAACGCGTGGAGGGGAGGGCGAAGCAGCAGAGAATGTGGCCTGGACTGTGGATTTTAGCATCCTCCGCCCTCTTGCCACAGACCCCTGGAGGGTGGCTTGAAGAAGCCGGGCTCCGGTGGGTGAGGGAAGCAATGCCAGGGAAAGCGGGGGGGGGGGGGGGGCTGGCTTCGTCAGTGGGGCCCAGCTTGTTTCTCCAACACCCGAGAAACAGATGGCGTCCTGCCTCCAAGTTGTTCTTTCGAAAGGGTTTTCTGCTTCTCTCTCTTTCCCTCGTCCCGTTAATCTGTTAGAGCAGAGCTTCCTACAAGGGCGGAGAAATTCGGGAGGGAGCTAAACGGAGGAGGGAGGGTGGGGAGAAGTAGGACAGGGGTATGGCGAGGGAGTTCGGAGGACAGACCCCACCCAGGAATGCCAAAACGGGCTGCCTGTCAAAGTTATTAAATGCCCCTGAGCTGCTGAGGTTTAGGAATGCCTTAAGGGGGCTTGGCAAATGTCAGTGATGAATGGCGGGATGGGGGGGAGAGACCGGAGGGTTGCCGATGAATGAGCCCCCCCCCAGTGGAATGTAAAAATGCAAAGCTGAGGAAAGAGCAGGAGATTTTGCTAATCCGGCTGCTTCCCTCAAGTCACCGCCGAAGATTTCCATGCAGCCAAATGTAATTAGTGACAGGCCAAGGAGGCTGGTTAGTGTTTGCATGATGCCTGACTGCACATCTGAACAGTCCCCAGGAGGCCTCTGTGTATGCTTTGGTTATGATGGTTGCAGATCTGGCACCTGCACATGCTCAGAGGAGACTCAGGTGCCCTCCCTCCCTTCCATTCAATTCTAGGAGGTGGGCTTTGCAGATTGATTGATTGATTGATTGATTGATTGATTGATTGAGAAAGAAAGAAAGAAAGAAAGAAAGAAAGAAAGAAAGAAAGAAAGAAAGAAAGAAAGAAAGAAAGAAAACCGTTCCTTGCTGAACTGACAGAGCTGAGTTGATGAAGAGAACTGCACATCTGTGACTGAAGACTCAACACTGTTATGGATCTTTTATTTATTTTATTTATTTAGATTTATATACCGCCCTCCCCGAAGGCTCTTCAGCATTAATACCCAGGCTCTGACATCAGATGGATCTCAAAACTTTATAGCCACCATGACAACCATGGGATCTGAGTCAAGGCTTGGAGGCTAATCACTTGGGGGATCTGGATCTGGTTGGGTGAGAATTGGCCTAGCATTACAGGGAATAAGTAACAGACCTTTTATTTGTTGCTGTCGAAGCCCGCATCATTATCTGTTGAATTTTGGGATCTCAGGCAGGGTTTGTAGGCTGGGGGGATGGGACACATGCATTTAAATGCATTTCTTCATTTATATTCGGCTTTTCTCCCCAGCTGGGACTCAAAGCAGCTTCTAACATTGTTCTCCTCTCACCAGACAACCTTGCACGGCAGGCTGAGAGATCGTGACAGGCCTAAAGTCGTCCAGCAAGCTTCCCTGGCTGAGGTCGGGATTCAAATCCAGGTTGCCCAGAATCCTAATTTCTATCCTTTTCACCACACTGGCTCTCGTATTCTCTCCACGCTATCCCTAGACAAAGGGTGACACAGAAGGTGCCGGATCCCCCAGATCACCAGTTCAAGACCAGCTAGGTGGGGGTGTAGGACCCAAGACTTTGCCTGATGGGACCAGGCTACTCACTCTGGGGATTCTCACAAGGGTGTTTTCCATCTCCTTTCTCTTCAGCACCACCATTGATGATGATGTTATCCGTTCAGGCATGTCCGACCCTCAGTGATTCTATAGGAAAGCCTTCGCCATGCGCCCCTGTCTCTGACGGCTTCTTTTAGTTGGCTCATGGTCATCCCTGTGTCGGCTTTGATCGTTTCGAGCCAGCAGATCCTTTGGCGACCACGTTTCCTTTTGCCGCTGACCATGCTGAGCAATAATGCCTTTTCTAGCAAGTTTGAGCGCATGATGTGCCCAAAGTAAGTGAGCTTTAGCTGCAATATCTTGGCCTTCTAATGACATAAACCGCCATGAGCCCCCGGGGAGGGCGGTATATAAATATAATAAACAAACAAACAAACAAATAAATAAATAGCTGGTTTGCTCCTCTCTTAAACTGTCTTGTGGGTAACTTTGGCTGTCCATGGTATTCGCAGCATTTGTCTCTGATACCATAATTCAAATCCATCTATTCTTCTCCTGTCTCCCTTCTTCAGGGTCCAGCTTTCGCATCCATAGGTTGTTATGGGGAAGACAATGGCGTTGACTAGCTGGCACTTTGTATTAAGGCTGATATCTTTACTCTTCCATATTTGGTTCATGCCTAACATTGTGTCCTGGCCCAGTGTTATTCGCCATTTCCCACCACTGAGGGAGGCTCATATAGTATCACAAATGCTATTGCTGTCACCAGTTCGGCTGGCTCAGGTGACAAAGGGGAAGGGACCCCCACGGCCAGCCCCTGGGCCCCAGAAGGATCCAGCAGCATCAATCTCAGTGCCACGGGCAGATGTTGCCTCCAAATAGCACATACCTGCCCTAGTATGTTTGCTGTCCTGGTGCGATATTTGGGGACAAGGGTCCAGCTTGTACCTGGAGAGGAAGAGCTCGCTGTCTATCATTTGCTGAACGGAAAGGCTAGAAGTTGAACTTTCTGCTTGGAGCCTCCAATTAGGCTGGAAAGGCCGTCGGGAACTGAACCATCTGCTTTTGCCTCTCGGTTCTTCCGGCAAAACAGAACTCCGACTGGCCTCCTCCCATCTCCATCTTGCTATCGGAGGTAGTAATGAAGTTCTTAACAACGCCCACTGGGACTTCGGTCTGGCCGTTCCAGATGCTTCCACTTGTGAACCGAGTCCGTCGTTCGCTACAGAAGCATCTGCAGGCAGCCATGGTGTGGAAACTCTGGCCTCCATCAGCCCTTTCCATGCAGTGTCTCTCTGCCCACCACCCGCCTGCTGCATTGATGTTTGTGCCAGATATGTAGTGTGTCCGTGCCTCATAGGTAGTGTGCGGCGCATGAGGGATGCGGGGTGGTTGTGTTGTAGAGACTCTAGGGGAAAGCAGAGCCGATGTTTCTGCAAAGTGGTTTTCCCACTGCTTAGGAACTGAGCCATATCGGGAGGGTGGGGATAGAAAGGTAATGATGATGATGATGATGATGATGATGATGTTATCCGTTCAGTCAGTCTACTATTCTGGTCACAACAGTATCAGAAGAAATGGTGTGGCCTTTATTGCGGATAAGGTAACAGCTCGTGCAGTGGAAAGTTACACAGCAGTAAATGACTGAATTATGTCCATCCGAATTCAGGGAAAGCCAATGAACACAACTGTTGTACAAGAGTATGAACCGAACATGGCTGCTGATGACAATGAAATGGAAGATTTTTATGCAAAAATGCATGGAAGAATTAAACAGGTCCTTCAAAAGGACATACATCAGCCTTTTCCAGGCTGTGGACCGGCGGTGGAGGGAAGGGTGATTGCCCGGCCGCACATGCAGTGCATGCATGGCCTGGGTTGCGCGTGCACATTTGCACAATGTGCGGCCGTAAATGTGCATGCACGGCACTCCCGTACATGTGCGGCACTCCCGTGCATGTGTGTTTGCGTGGCACTCCCGCGCATGCTTGTTTGCATTGTGCATGGCGCAAATCTGCATGTGTGACCGGCTGCACATGTGTGCATGCATGGGAGTGCCACTAATGTGTGTTTGTGGCTGTGCATACCGCAAACGCGCATGCGTGGCCTGGCGCGGCCCTGTGGAGGTGGTTCCTTCCTTCCTTCCTTCCTTCCTTCCTTCCTTCCTTCCTTCCTTCCTTCCTTCCTTCCTTCCTTCCTTCCTTCCTTCCTTCCTTCCTTCCTTCCTTCTCCTTCATGACAGGCATGTAAGGGGGGAAATCGGCACTAACACGCATGTTTGATGAATTATTTATCAAGCGGGTGACCTCATTCATTCAGACTGATTTTCCACCATGTCACTCCAGTTACGGTGTGCTCCTCAAACAAGGAGGGTGGGGGAGAGAGAGACTGATGTGCTGCGTTTGTTATTATGACTTCAGCTAACTTGTCGCTTTGGTGGATCATCCGTGCAGGAGTGACTGCCGAAGTGCCCTGGCTGTGCTTTCCTAATAATTAAAGGCATGTTTCCCGAGGCCTTAAGAATTCACGTTCTCCTCCTCCCCCAGTCCAGCTCATGTTCTTTAATTAGCTGTCATTTGTTCTGGAAGATAATGCAGTCTGTCTGTCTCTGCTTGTCTATCTGTCTGTATGTCTCCCTCTTTCTCTCTCTCCCTCTCTCTCTCCCTCTCTCTCTCTCTCTCTCTCACACACGCACACACGCACGCACACAATCTTACAAAAGTCCTCAGGAGTGACTTGCAGAGAAGTTTTCCTTTCTGCTGTTTGATAGGGAAATTATAGAGTTGGTTCAACCAAAGGTATTGAGACTAACTTCCATGTCAAGAGTTTTGCCACTCATTTCTTTGGAATGCACTCCAGTTTAAGGACTTCTTGCAATGGAGGACCATAGCAGCCCTGGAGAAAGTGGTCTGCATCCAACCATTCCCTTATTTCCTCCCACCCTTTGGGACCTTCTTCCAGCAGTTTTTCTGCCAGTGGACTTTGTTCCACCTAGGGTAAGGTAACACTTAGGGTTTCGAGTCCTGCACAGAAAGCAGGAGCTGGAATTAGCCAGCAATGTTCCAAAACATCAAAATGTGAGGGCCAAAAGACTCTTGTGCCCAGTGAGCTGCAAGTTGGAGCCATCTGTGATCCAAGGAGTACCAAGAACCCATTCAGCAGTGAGAAACAGGTACACATTCCAGATTTCCGCAGCAGGCTCCAGCTTGGTCTTTTCAGGACCTTGGAGAGCTTCTGGAGGAAAATGTTTGTGGTATTCTGGGCTGTACCCTGATCTGAACTGAACCATAGAGGTGGAAAGTACGATCAAGTCACAGATTACCTAGAAGAGTTGGTTCTTATATGCTGCTTTTCTCTACCCGAAGGAGTCTCAAAGCAGCTTACATTCCCCTTCCCTTTGCTCTCCCCACAACAGACACCCTGTGAGGTCGGTGAGGCTGAGAAAGCCCTGATATCACTGAAGAAGAGTTGATTCTTTTTTATTCAGGGCGTGAGCTTTCAAGTGCATGCACTCTTCGTCAGAGTGCTTGCACTTGAAAGCTCACACCCTGAATAAATCTTTGTTGGTCTTAAAGGTACTACTCGACTCTGATTCTATTGTGCTACTTCAGACCAACACGGCGACCCATTTGAATGTACTGATTCTTTTTGGCCATTTTTCTCTACCCAAAGGTGTCTCAAGGCAGCTTACATTTGCCTTCCCTTTCCTCTCCCCACAACAGACACCCTGTGAGGGAGGTGAGGCTGAGAGAGCCCTGAGATTATTGATCAATGAGAACAGCTTAATCAGTGCTGTGCCAAGCCCAAAGTCAACCAGCTGACTGCATCTGGGGGTGCGCAGAATCAAACCTGGCTGTCCAGATTAGAAGTCCCCACTCCTAACCACTGCACCAAGCTGGATAGGGTAACCCTATGGAGTTTTGAGGTCAAGGAAAAACAGTGGTGGTTTGTCACTGCCTGCCTCTTCAGAGAAACCCAGGGCTTCTTTGGTGGTCTCCCATCCAAGTACTATCCAGGACTCATCTCTTGGACTACATCACATAGAAATTGGATTCTGGTGTTGCTGAGGGGTAGTTAAGTGGGTCTTCTTGGAATTTACAGGCAAGCCAACATTTTTGCCAAGTTGGCAAAAATGGGGATTCTAGATTTCTAACTTATAAGGGCCAGAGTCAGGCAAAGACTTCCCCCCGATGAAATGCTCTCTCTTGGCTTTGGCTTAGGGCATTTTAAAACCCCAATGTTGTCTCCTGTTGAACGTAGGGTTTCCAAAATAGCCAAAATGTCTCATCTCATCTTTGCCTCTAAAGGTAGGGGGGAACATTTAAAGGGAGTGGATGGAATTGGCATGCCTATCATTATTAGCTGTCCACTCCCTTTAAATACTCCCCACTACCTTTGCAGGAAGCTGTGGGGGAGCATTTAAAGGGAGCGGGCAGCCACCTAACAGCTGATAATAATATGGGAGTTAGAATCATAGAATAACAGAGTTGGAAGGGACCTCATGGGTCATCTAGACCAACCCCCTGCACTATGCAGGACACTCACATCCCTATCACTCATCTACTGTAACCTGCCACCCCTTTGCCTACACAGAATTAGCCTCTCCATCAGATGACTATCCAGCCTCTGTTTAAAAATTCCCAAATTGAAGAACCTACCACCTCCCGAGGAAGCCTGTTCTACTGAGAAACCGCTCTAACTGTCAGGAAAGTCTTCTGGATGTTTAGATGGAATTTCTTTTGAATTAATTTCATCCCATTCGTTCTGGTCTGTCCCTCTGGGGCAAGAGAGAACAACTCTGCTCCATCCTCCATATGGCACCCTTTTACTTGAAGATGGCTATCAGATTCCCTCTCAGCCGTCTCCTCTCCAGGCTAGACAGACCAAGCTCCCCCAACCTTTCTTCATACGTCTTGGTCTCCAAACCCCTCATCATCTTTGTTGCCCTCCTCTGGACACGTTCCAGTTTGTCTGCATCCTTCTTCAACTGGGGTTCCCTAAAATGAAGGTTTAAAGGGACCAGCATGTCTGTCATTATTAGCTGTTTGGCACACCACTCTCTCCCCTCTGCCTTCTCTAGTACTGCCTGATAGAGTGCAGGGAGGATGTATTTAAAATGGCTGGATCATGGATGGCAATTTGGCCACCTCTGATTCAGACAGTTTAAATGCAGGGGATGGGCAGCTCCACACAGATATGTCAAAAGGTACTTGAATCAACACTGAATCACATGTCTCTAGTTTGGATTGACAAGGCATATGGACAGAAAAGGACCAAAAGAGTTCTAGGATGCACCACAATGCTGTGCATCTATGCACAAAATTGTACAAGTTTGCCAGCAGTATTAGTTTCATTTTTTGAGAGCCAGGGTGGTGTGGTGGTCAGAGTGTTGGCCTAGGATCTGGGGGTCCCAAGTTCAAACACTCTTCCTGTCACCTCCTCTCAGGCCTTCTTGCCAAACGAAATGAATACTACGCCAGCCCCGACAAAAGAGTGGTCTGACACTCAGCTTCTGTGAATGGGACGGGTCTTTTTGGTGGTGGCCCCTTGCATGGGCAATGATCTCCCCATTTCTATTTACCTGAAGTTAGTTCTCAGGCAAAGATGTTCTTATTCCTCCAAGCATTTGGTGGTGGTGTGTGTGTGTGTGTGTGTGTGTGTACGCACACTTGTATCTAGGTTATTTTTTGTTTCTCAGTTTCATTTTCGGCTCGTGCATTTACATTTGTTTTTAAAACTCATTTTGATATGTCCTATTTTGCCGAGCGATGAAGTGAGAGTTATAATCTCTGTCATTTTATTACTGTGTTTATTACATCGTTACTGTTTCCCCCCGTACACACACACTCACACGCGGTTTCGTACAGTTGAGATTGCACTGGGCTTTATGGTGATTTTAATTATATTGTAAATTCTCCCCGAAGTCTTGTGAATAAGACTGGATGGAAATATTTCAAATAGATACACCAAAGGCTCTTGATGCGTCAGTTTATAACCCTATGATTACACAGCAATATGGGGCTGAAGTCCTAATTCAGCCCACCATTTTAAAAAGTTACATGTTTTTCCTTATCCATATTATAGTGGGGGGGGGGGAGAACTGTTCAGTCACAGCTGGCTTATAGCAAGCCCTGGTGAGCTTTTGAAGGCAGCCTTTTCCAACCTTTTGTTCATGGAGTTACCCCCTGAAATATTCTTTAGGGTTCAAGTAAACTTGGAAGTGATTCTAGGCTGGCCACGCCTCCATGCCATACCTCTGGAAGTCACGTGTTTGCATCGTGCATGGTATGACTCATAAAATAAATGTTTGTTAAATAAGAAGTCAGTATCATTTTTGTGTAGGCAGTGCCTTGCCTGAACAATTCATCTCTGCTGCCATAAAGCCCACCGTGCAAAGCAGCAATTCCCCTCAGGGGAAATGACTGGTGTGATTTGGGGAACCATTTGGAACTTTGGGAGCTCTCCAGGCACCACCAGGAGGCTGGCAATCCTAGCAAGACTGAGGGCCATTCCGCACTCCTTCAAAATTGCACAATGGTTACTAATTGAAAACGCTACAGTTTTGCCGTTATGCACAACGTCGTTGACAATCTGCAACACTCCTGAAACCGATCTGCAAAAAGCGCTTCATTGTAGCGCTTTCAGGGAAATCCCAAAAAGTGGATTCACCCTCCGGAAAGCGCTACACTCCTGCAACCAATCTGCAACACTAGCGGGAAAGTTCTGTGCGTTACCATTGTTGTGGTTTCTCCAAAGTCCCTCCCCCTGGCTCTCTCCTCTGATCTTCCGGCGAAGCGATCGCCATTTTTTTTCCTCAGAGCGAGCGGAGATCAGTGCACCGGCGAGCCTCCGTTTAGCCAGTGAGGCTTCCCCATCTGCAGTCCTTCTGTTTACAGTCACTAAGCACAAGCAACACAGAAGCCCATTTGCTGATTTATTTTCCCTTTATTTTTCACACTGTTTTCGGCCGAAAATCGCGCCCGTGAGGGGGGAGGGGTTTCACTCGGGGGGAGCATGGCAACGATGAAACGGCAGCTCAAACACCACCTGCTAGCTGGATGGGCCTCTCCGTTGCAACGAATCAACGCATATTCGTTGCAACGGGTGTTTGTGTGTGTGTGTTTTTTTTTAAAAAAACCTTTCTTAAAGGGAAAGGGGCTGTTTGGGAGCATGCTAACGGCCACCCATTGGCTGGTTGACGGCCAGGGGCGGGACGAGCTTGGCAATGGCGCTTCCTTTCTAGCGATTTTTGCCGAGACCGGAACCCTGTGGGAAACGATAGAAACGCAACTGGATTCCACTACAAAGGCAGGTATGCATAACGACGAAATGGCTGTTGGAGCAAAGGGAAACCTGGGGAGAAAAGAATGCTTGCACTGGATTCAAATGCAGTAGCTCTCAGCTAGGGATGCCAACCTCCAGTTGGGAGCTTGGGATACCCTGGAATTACAGTTCATATCCAGGCTACAGAGATCCATTTCCCTGGAGAAAATGGCTGCTTTGGAGAGTAGACTCTGTGGCATTAGTGCTCTCCTGCTTCAGTCTCTGGACCCCTTGGCTTGCGACAGTCTTTCTCCAGCCCATTTTTGCCAGTGGAGAAGAAATTCGGAGAGGAGGGAAATGGGAGGAGCCAATGGGGGGGGGAAGTGCGGCAGATTCAGCTCTTCCCTCCCACGTCTTTTCCATTGTGTGTGAATTTAACCCTGGTTGGGAATGACTGCAAAAGATGTTCAGAGGCAGCTTCCCATTGGTTGCCTCTGTGTTATGGCCATGATATTCCCTGAAGGCCTCCCATCCAAATACAAGGCAGGGACACTCAGCTTAGCATCTGACAACATTGGCTAGGCTGGGCCATCCAGGGCAGGGCATAGCCGTAATACTAATAATACTAATAATACTAATAATACTAATAATACTAATAATACTAATAATACTAATAATACTAATAATACTAATAATACTAATAATACTAATAATCTGGCTCAAAACTATTTTACATTTAATAAAACTTCATGAACATTGTTTTGAAACATCTCCTCCCCCCCGTCAATCCATTTCAGCTGCTAGCCTCCAAATCTTCTCACTCCATCTTGAATCACATCGGGGAGGCAGTTGTAGTTTTTTTTTTCCCCATGTGGGGTCCCTACGACTATACCAGAGGTGTGAGCAGATGGAGACGTCACACCACCAACATCTTGGTTGGAAGCTAGTGCGGGATCAAGCCGACAGCCGGTTTTCAAACTCAGTAAACAAGTCCAAGTAGCTATCTCCTTTTCCACGTTAATTAATTTTCAGCTGCTATTCTTCGGAGATTTGGGGATGTGCAAACTGCTTCCCTCTTCCTAGTGGGCCTTTGCAAACACTTCTTGTAAGACAGGCAGGGGAAACGAGGGTCATGTGGCTGTCTACCAGATGTAAAAAATGGCTGATAAATTCAAGGGCTGCCTTTCCCCATATGGCCGGTACTTGCTCACAATCCTTCCGCCTACTGTGGTGCATGTTCAGTTATGACCCACGCAGGAGTCTTCTTGGTGATGGCCCCTGCCCAGTGGAATTGCCCCTGGAGCATGTCTGGCAGAAAGTAATATCCAAGAGACATTACACTGTAAAACTACAGTGCTTTGGTGTGAGGAGCTAATGGGAGCACTTGGAGATCTCTCACTATAACCAAAAGCTGTTCCCCTGGAGACAGTAGCTGCTTTGGAGGGCAGACTCTGTATTGGTTAAGACCTACTCTGCCAGGCAGTGGATCTTCAAAGTCTCCAAGGTCATTCCCAGCACCTGGGATGAGACTCTATGGCTGGAAGCCACCAGGGGCCTTCTTCAAGTCCCAAGCAGGTATTCTAGAACTGTGCTGCAAGCCTTCCCCGAAGTATATGGATCTGTTTTTGTTGAGCATTGTCTGAGGTCCCCCTGGCTCAGTCCTGTCTGCTCTCCAAGGCTGTCCCTGGCTGTATCCTCCTGCCCAGCTGATCCAGGAGGGTGGACTTGGGTGTCATCAATATGTAGATCACCCAACTCTATATCCTAATGGACAGCCGGCCAGATTCATGCCCTGAGAAGTTTGCTAGTTGCTTGGAAGCAGAGATGGTCTGGCTCAAGCCAAGTCACCTGAAACTCAGCTCCTCAGAGTTAGAGGTCCTACAGCTGGGCAGGAGAGGGCCAGGAGAGGAAGCGTGACTGCCCACTCTAGATGGGGTGCGACTGACAGTTGATCAATCCACTAGGAACTTGGGTGTGACCTTCAATGCCTCCCCGTCTAAGAAGGCTCAGGTCACCAGAGTAGCACAGCTGGCTTTTTACCACCTTTGTCAAACTACACTACTAGAGCCCTGCCTGCCCCTGGAGCACCTAGCCACAGTGATCCATGCGACCGTCACCACTGGACTGGATTACTGCAATTTGCTCTATGCGGGCCTGCCCTTGACCCTTATCTGGACACTGCAAGTGGTCCAAACTATAGCAGTGTGAGTTTTCACTAGGACAACATGGAGAGCCCATATTAAGCCTGGCCCTCGGTTGAATTCCAGATCAGGTTCAAGGGTTTGGTTTTAACTTTTAAGGATATCTGTGGCCTTGGCCATACATATCTGAGGCACCACCTGGCTGCCTATGCACCCAGTAGAGCCTTGCACTCTGACAATTCAAACCAGCTGGTGATCCCTACCTCCCGGGACACAGGCTTTTTGGTGCTGGCTCCAGCCCTATGGAATGAGCTCCCGGGAGAGCTGCTGGTCCTTTAGGACCTCTCACAGTTCTGAAGGGCCTGCAAAATCGAGCTGAGGTTTGGGGTTTTTTTGGGGGGGGAATTGCAGTGTTTTGTCTGGAGCATATCTGTAAAAAGTTTGGATGAAAAAGGGACTCTTCCATTGTTTCATTTTCGAATGCATTAAATCGACTCAGTTGTTCTTTTCATCCATTGCCTCGACGGTTGTCAATTTTCTGTATTCTACTGTCATTATCAGGGAAAGGTTTGTTTCCGGTGCTACCACCAACATCCATTGGCTAACTGCACCTAAATTTAAGCCCTACTTTTGTTTAAAATGTTTTGATTATGTTTCTAATCCTTGTACATGTTACATGCTGCTGGATGTACATGGAGGTTTTTTGGTTTTTTGGTTTTGTTTTTTATGGTTGTCATGGCCTGTGGCTTCAGTATTAAACCTATACATACATAATGTATTAGATGTGCTTTTGGAAATGGTTCGGAGATCTAAAACCTGGGGAGAAATTTGGACAACGGGAATCTCAGAAGCATCTGCTCTGCAATCTGTAGTCAGGGCAGAATACGCTCACTGTTTGCGCGGGGATGGCGGATGCCGTGGGTCCCGCATGCGCTTTCCTTTTCAGTGGCGGCACATAAAAAAGGGATATATTTCCCTCCAAGGGAAGCCTGTAACATGCCACTTCCAGGTTTCTCCCCCGGATAGCAAGAGCCCGCTTGGCGCTCAGGACGAGACAGAATAATTTGTAATGTTTACCAACAGCTGTCGGAGAAACACTTAGGTTTATGAAGTGTGTGTTATAAATTCTCCAGCAGCTGCTGCAGCAGGAAAAAAAAAAGGGGGGGGAAGATACCTCCTCCTCTCCCCGCCTTGCCTTGAAAGAACCCTGCAGGAGAGCAAAGGGGAAGGGGAAAGAAAGAAGAGTTGGTTTTTATATGCTGCTTTTCTCTGCCAGCAGGAGTCTCAAAGTGGCTTCCAATTGCCTTCCCTTTCCTCTTCACGAAACAGACACCCTGTGAGGTGGGTGAGGCTGATATTACTGCTCGGTCAGAACAGCTTTATCAGTGCTGTGGTGAGCCCAAGGTCACCCAGCTGGCTGCATGTGGGGGAGGAGCGGGGAATCAAACCCAGCTCGCCAGATTAGAAGTCCACGCTTCTAATGACAACAATCATAGCGTTACTGCCATCGCTCAAAACACACCCTTCACAGCTGGCCACTGTCTCTTGCTGCTCATTTTCCCCATCACTGTCAAGTTTCTAGTCCTCACCTTTCTGCCCTGGGTTTCTTTATTCTTTTGCCTCACTCTGGCGGGCACTAGGCTCAACTAACACCAATTTAATGGTGATCCATAGCCCTAAGGCCATGTGCCTGATCTCGACCAGTGTCTAGGTTTTTTCGTCCCTGGCTCCTGCCTGGCAGAATGAGTTGCCAGTTGAGATCTGGGCCCCAATGGAACTGTCAAAGTTCTGCAAGATGACACTCTTCCACCAGGTCTATGGTTGAGCTCACTTGATGTCATCTCCAGTCTGGGGTAACTGGCAGAGGGTGTGAAGGGGATGGGGGTGGGTACAGCTCAATCTCATCAGATCTTGGAAGCTAAGGAGGGGCAGTATTCGGAAGGGAGGCCACAAAAGAAGACCCTACAGACACATCACTGTGCATTGCTCAGGCTAACCTGAGTTCTTAAGATCTGGAAACTAATCCAAGTCAGCCCTTAAAAGGCTTAGATGAGAGACCACCAAAGACTGCTGGTGTTGTTATGTAAAAGGCCAGCAATGACAAACCATCTCCTTGCTTGAAAACTCTATGGGCCACTGAAACTCCATGGAAGGGGTGACAAAACTGTGGCTCTCCAGATGTCCAGGGGACTACAATTCCCATGAGCCCCTGCCAGCATCCTGCCACCTGCCAGCACTTTGAACCACTATCGTGGTAATGTCTTACCAACTTGACTTAGTAATGTCAAGTTGGAGGGCTATGAATGGAGGAACTGAGCCAATGGTCCATGCCCCAGTTACAGAATTAATTTTAGAAATTCTCCAAGTGACCGTCAAAGCAAATTATGTCACTCTGAGGAACTCCAGGAAGAATGATAAGCACAAAGATCTCAAGCTGCCACTCTTCTGGTCCCTTTTTAACTTGGCCGTCAAGGTCCTAGTCCTCATTCTGAAAGCATTCCACCCTAATGTAACACCCCCTCTCATTTTCCCACCGTACCTCCCCCTTCTCGTTTATAGGACACGCAAAGCCCGAAGGAAACACTGAACTCGGTTATAACCAAGCCACCCCCCTGAATTACTTCACCTTCTGTTAATAGCCCATTTCCTTTAATGAACTCAGCAATGCCGGGAGCTCTCTGGTGTAATGAACCTTCCCAACTAAATTAATATGTGAGCCTATGCAGAAAAGTGAGATTGGGCTTGTTTTTCATAGAATCACAGAATCCTAGAGTTGGAAGGGACCCTACAGGCCATCTAGTCCCAAACCCTGTTCAATGCAGAGTCAACCTCAAGCATCCTTGATAAGTAGCTGTCTAGCTGCTACTTGAAGATCGTCAATGAGGGGGAGCTCACCACCTCTCTAGGCAGTCGAAACCACTGCTGAATTATTCTGCCTGGGAAAAAAACCTTTTCCTCATATCTAACCAGAACTGTTTAAACCAGTTACTGCAGGTCCTCTCTACTGCTGTCAACAGAAACCACTCCATAGCCTCCTCCAAGTGACAACTTTTCAGATACTCTGAGAGAGCCCATCCTGTCCCCTCTCAACCTCCTCTTCTCCAGGCGGAACATTCCCAAGTCCCTCAACCTTTCCTCACAGGGCTTGTTCCCCTTGATCATCCTCATTGCTCTCCTCTGCCCCCTTTCCATTCTGTCCACCTCCTTTTTGGAATGAGACCTCCAGAACTGCACACAGGACTCCAAGAGTGGTCTGACCAATGTGGTATACAGTGGGACTAGGACATCTTGCTATTTCAATGCACTGCCTTGTGCCTCCTTGCATGTTGGGAGAACAGCTTGACTTAGCTGAGACTGTTCTGTGCCTAAATCCCAACTATTTCTGAAATCTGGGGCAGGGAAACTTAGGTGGCATGAAGGATTTACAAAAACACCCAGCCTATGGCCTCCTTCTTCTTCTCGAGCCTAACTTCTCTTGCAGCTGTTGTCTGGAAACAGCAGTGGTTGTTAAAGAAAGCAGTCTGAAGCTCCCAATGCTCGAAGAATGCCTTAAAGCTACCATGACACACATTGCTTGAAAATGCTACAAAACACCCTTTATTCTGTGTACTCCCTACCCAAACTGTATCCAGTATCAAGGATCTGAATGATGGGCGGAGGGACTACTCATTATATTTGCAGATGACACCGAGTATGGAGAAGTAGCAAATGTGACCACCGCCGCTATATGTTATATGTAACTTTTGCTGATGTTAATTGGGGTTTTTATGGGGATTTTATTGTGTTTTAACTATTTATGTTGTAAACCGCCCTGAGACCTATTGGGAGAAGGGTGGTCTAAAAATTAAATAATAATAATAATAATAATAATAATAATAATAATAATAATAATAATAATAATAATAAATACTCTTCTCTGACTCTCCTCCAAGTTTCAAAAAGATTGGACCAGGGGGTCCAATTCTAAGGGCTTCCCATCAATGGATCCCTGCTTGGGAATCCCTGCTCTAGGTGAAATTGTCTCGTAACCCTAGAGCATATGGTTTGGCTTGCTTCCTCGAGTCATCTGGAGAAATGAGGCCTGTATATCCCAGTGGCCTGGGATATGCAGGCTGTATAGGTTGATTATGGATAAATTTCCTTACTTTGCAGTGGTTAAAAGTGTTGGTTTAAGACTGAGGAGTCATCAGTTACTCTTTCTGGGTGACCTTGAGCCAGTCACCTTTACGGTCATGTCAACCCACCCACCCCCTCCCGAAATAGCCAACGAGGGCCTAGAGGTATGGGAATGTGAAGGGGCATGTACACAGATGGGCATGTACACAGCGATGTGATCACACCACTTCTGGGGTTTCTTGAAGCCAGGCAAATCTTTCAGGGTTTTCCCAATAGTAAAAAGGTTGAGAAAGGCTGGCCTAACCCATTTTAAAGAGAGTTTTGTAAGGGTAAAAAGGGAGGAAGAAAGAAACTGTGCCCAAGCTGTGGTCAGCGTGGGTCAATGGGATAAACTTGCAATAGTCTGGAAGTCCCATGAACACATTTGGAATTTTAATACGGGCTGGTGGGTGCAGCTACAAAATGGCTACCACAGGAGAAGAAGAAAAGAGTTGGTTCTTATATGCCATTTTTCTCTACCCTAAGGAGGCTCAAAGCGGCTTCCAGTCGCCTTCCCTTTCCTCTCCCCACAACAGACACCCTGTGAGGTGGGTGAGGCTGAGAGAGCACTGATATCACTGCTCAGTCAGAACAGCTCTATCAGTGCTGCGGCGATCTCAAGGTCACCCAGCTGGTTGCATGTGTGGGAGTGCAGAATCGAACCCGGCATGCCAGATTAGAAGTCCGCACTTCTAACCACTACACCAAACTGGCTCTCCAGGGCAAGCCTGGAGGAGGAGCAAACTTCAAAATGGATGCTTCAGGAGATGGAACCGCACACCTACAGCAAGCCCAAATGCGGTGGAAAGGCAGGTGTCGTTTTTAAAAATACACTGGAAAAAGAAGAGCAAGAGGAAAGAAAAACAGCACCGAGGGGACAGCTACTACTGAACCAAGGTTATTTTAATTTGCCCAGCCAATCCAATATCCAGTAGCCAATCAGAAACCCTGTTGGACAAGTGCCCAACCTGGCCCCGCCCCCTTTTTAACAACACTTAGTGGACACCAAAAAAGTGGGTTGGCAGGTTCTGAGGCACCCACAGACACCTCTGTTGAGGACCCCGGCAATCGACAGAAGAGTCCAAACTGATGATCTTTTGGTGTCTCCTGCTAGTTGAAGTACGGTGTAAAGCCAGTCGTGTTCTTTGAGGATTCAGCCAGCTCAACATGAAGGCAGGCTCAGCACAGCAGACTCAAGAACACTAAATCCCCCACCCTTCCCCAGGGATCCAGAACTCAGAAGACAAGGCATCCAGCAAATCTCACGGGGCTGTTTATCGGAGCCGCGGAGATGCAATCGGAGCTGGAGGTGTGCATTAAAGGGGAGCAGGGGAGACGCACGCACTAAGCTTACAGGGATTGCGGGCCTCTGTGCCGTGACAGTCAACCCGGCTACTTGGTGACAAG
The DNA here is from genome assembly GCF_049243985.1 of Paroedura picta. Classification (NCBI taxonomy): domain Eukaryota; kingdom Metazoa; phylum Chordata; class Lepidosauria; order Squamata; family Gekkonidae; genus Paroedura; species Paroedura picta. The sequence continues at coordinate 12,784,559 of NC_135372.1, read as the reverse complement.
CGAAGAGCGCAAGGGGATTAGAAAGCCCAGCCATCGCCTTATCACAGGCCTGAAAACTGAGCTGGGAGATTCGGTCCTCTGTTCCCCAGCCTTACAGTTCATCAGATAAATCTTTGATGAACAAGGCAGAGCAAAGAGTCATTCGATCTGATCCGGCGATACCCGAGCGAGGAAGCGTCAGGGATGCGGCAAAGCCAGGAGGCCGCGGCTTTGTGCTTTCCCCCGGCACCCCGTCTGCACACAGCAAACTCAGCCAAAGGCTAGGGGACTCGTTTGCTATCTGATGGGCAGGGGTCCCATGCCAAATATGATTTCCATGTTGGGAGGGAATGGGAGGGGAGGGGGAGACAGGGACATTCCAGGGGAAGGGAAACAGATGGGAGATGGCATCTTGCGCTTCTTTTGGCTTAACAAGAAGAAGAGTGGGGTTCTATTCTCCCCTTTTCACTACCCGTAGGAGTGCCCCAGCAGCCTGCAAACACCTTTCCATCTCTCTACCCGCTGGGCTCTGTATAAAAACCAGCAAAGCCACAGAGCATGTGCAAATGTCATTTGTTTCTATTTTTATTTATTTGATTTGATTTCTGTACCACCCTCAGGGCGGTTCACATACAACATCATAGGGGATACATGGGTGATTCTAGGGTGACCAGCCACAATAACAGGGCAAGAGACCAGCATTCAATATTACCTGGTTCCAAATATCAGTGTCCTCGGTTCATTGTGGCCCAATGTGTTCCAAGCTGAGCCCAGAGTCAGAATCACATGGAAGAGACCACTGAAGGCCATCCAGTCCAGCCCACCGGCATTCTCAGGGACTTAAAAATCACCCATTCTTGACAGGTGCTTATCCAGTCTCCTCCTAATAACTTCCAATGAAGGAGACTCCACCACCCTCCAAGGCAGAAGATTCATCGAATAGAATCATAGATAGAATCAAAGAATCATAGAGCTGGAAGGGGCCATAGAGTCCATCTCATCCAACCCCCTGCTCAATGCGGGATCTTCCTGAAGCATCCAGGATAAGGATCTGTCCAGCTGCTGGCTGAAGACTGCCAGGGAGGGGGAGCTCACTACCTCCTTAGGCAGCCCATTTCACTGGTGAGCTACTCTGAGTGAATTTCCCCCCCCTGACATCTAACCAATATAATTCTACACATAATTTAAAACTATTCCTGCAGGTCCTCTGCTGCCAGCAGGAACCTTTCCCAGCCCCCCTCCTCTAAGCTGTTTCTTGTACCCAGTTTTCTCTACCTGTCAGAGTCCCAAAGCAGCTTACGATCACTTACCCTTCCTCTCCCCACAACAGACACAACAGGTCGCCCAGTTGGCTGCACGTGGCAGAGGAGTGGGGAATCGAACCCAGCTCTTCAGACTAGAGTCTGCTGATTTTAACCACTACACCAAACTGGCTCTCAGATGCCAGCTGTCAGCTTTTGGGGGGGAGGGAAATGGCACACACTGAAGGTCGATGGATTCTAGTTCTCCTCCCTTGACTGGCATCCTCGTGTTGACATTTCCCAGTGTTGCTAACCTCTCTCCACCAGCCGCTTCCAGGTTGCAAAGGCTACGGGGGTTACTGAACTTGGACGCTCCTTTTCTGGGGATGAATCCATATCTTACTGTCAAATCAAGTCACTCGGTTGGGAAAAAAAAGAAAGAAAAGAAAACAGACCTGCTCGGAATTGTTGATCGGGTTGCCCCGGGTGAGTGAATCTTGTGAATTTTAATTTGAGAAAAGAAGAACAGATGCGGCTGCCACTGGGGGTGAGTGGGGGTAGGGAAGCAGCTGCCGCCTCTACAAGTACCCTGGGTTTCCTGCGAAGAGGCTAGAGTGGCACCCCGCAGCCTTCTCTGCCAACCTGCCCTCATTGCAACACAGCAAAGGCGAAAACCTGGTCTCTCCCACTCTCCCAAATCCAAGGTGTTCTATGCAGGTTCCTTTGCAACTTGGTCAGTGAGATGGGGGGCCACGGTTAGAGCACCACCTGGGCATCAGGAAGAGGTCAGTTCAAGGTTGCACGCAGCCGGGGAAGCTTGCTGTGTAACACTGAGTTGCCAGATCCAGGTCGGGAAATACCTGGAGAATTTTAAGGATATGTATTATGTATTTAGAGTGATACAAAAGTGCTATTTATTCAATGTCAAACTCAAACTAATTTTAATTTTAATTTTAATTTTAATTTTAATTTTAATTTTAATTTTAATTTTAATTTTAATTTTAATTTTAATTTTAATTTTAATTTTAATTTTAATTTTAATTTTCATTTTCATTTTCATTTTCATTTTCATTTTCATTTTCATTTTCATTTTCATTCCAATTTTCATTCCAATTTTCATTCCAATTTCAATGTATTGCTATACTGTCCTTCCAGCAAAAATTTAACAATTCATATCTTGTTCTTTCACACCACGTTAATGTTATAGACCGCATACCAGCCTTAGTTAGCATATACAATCAAAAGACCGCCTATTTCTTTTCTACTCAGTTTCGACTGTCTGATATAGTCTGGTATGGAACTCCATTTTCTTCTGAATTCTGATGTTGATTTGTTGTGTATTAGACTCAAAGAATCATAGAGTTAGAAGGGACCTCCAGGGTCATCTAGTCCAACCCCCTGCAAAATGCAGGAAATCCACAACTACCTGCCCACCCACACTGACACCAATTCCATGCCCTGATGATGCCTCCTGAACCCAAAGAAAACGTTCAGAATCTCTCGCCTGGAAGAAATTTGTTTCCCGGTCCCAAAGTGGTGATTGGCATTTTCCTGGGTATGCAAGGAAGGGCCACAAGAGACAAACACTGGCACATCCCTTCCTGCCCACCCACTCACCATCTGCCTAAGTTCATAAAATCAACATTTCTGTCAGATGGCTATCTAGCCTCTGCTTAAAAACTTCCAAAGGAGGAGAACCCACCCCCTCCCGAGGAAGCCTGTTCCGCTGAGGAACCTCTCTAACTGTCAGGAACTTCTTCCGGATGCTTAGCCAAAAATTCACGTAGGCAGGGAGGCAGTCCCGCAGGTACCCTGGGCCCTAACCGCGTATGGCCTTAAAGGTCAGTAATAGGACTTTGACACCTGATCTGGAACTACACCCCAGTTTCCAGTGTCTCTGCTCTGGTCAGTTAACAGAGTGGGATAAAAATATAATGAATAGAAGGAAGAGAAAGCACTGCACAAACCATGTCAAATGTTCCCTGTGGGTAAGAGGGGGGTTAAAGACGCCTTTGCTTCAAGTAGAAAAATGTCATCCAGAAAGCAGGCCCAGGAGGAGAGCTGTGTCCAGCCCGAGAAACAGAGTGTCAAAAGATGCTTCTGCCAGCGGGTTAGGAGACCGGGTTGCTGTTTTGGACAGTTGCTGGGTGTGGCCATCTCTTGCTGAGGAATCTCGACCACTCACTGCAAGGGATGCTTGGACCGCATCTTCCTTTTGCCTGCCTCTCACATAGCAACTCGCTTAGCAACCCCCCAGCTGTTCAGTTCAAAAGGGGGGGGGGGAATCCTTTGCTGCAACTGAATGTCAAGAAGTAACCGAGGGAGAAGAGATGTGCAGAGATTGATAATGCAGGGGTGGGGGGTGCCCAAGGATCCCTGATGGGACAGCCTGGCTCCTCTTGCAAGATTAGCCACTCAGAGGGACCCCTCCCAATGCACCTGGTGGAACAGCCACTCAGAGGGACCCCTCCCAATGCATCTACTGGAGCATCTTTTGAACCAGCAAAGACCTAGAGCAGTGGTCCCCAACCTTTTTATCACCGGGGACCATTCAATGCCTTTTACTGAGGCCCGGTGGGGGGGGGGTAGTTTACTCCTCTACTCTCAGCCACTGCTCAAGCGCTCTCTGATCGCTATGGTAATGTTTAAACATCCCTTCAAAATAAGATACAGACACGCCACAACAATGAAGTGTGTTGTAAAGGGCTGGGGGGGATGAAGTAAAGGGCCGGGGGGGGGGAGAGAAGGCGTCCTTCGGGGCCCACCTCCAATTAGTTGAAGGACCACATGTGGTCCGCAGCCCACAGGTTGGGGATCGCTAACCTAGAGGACCCACAAATGAGAAAAGGCCTCTTTAACCCTCTCCTCCCCAGGGAAAACAGGAACAGAGTTTCTGACCTTCTCTGAGTTTCTGACCTTATGCGTCTCATCAGCTCACTAGGCATCACTCTTGGCGTCGTGGTTAAGAGCCGCAGCCTCTAATCTGGAGAGCCAGGTTTGATTTCCCACTCTTCTTCCACATGTAGCCAGCTGGGTGACCTTCAGCTAGGCACAGTCTGGTTAGAACTGTTCTTCCAGAGCAGTTCTGTCAGAGCTCTCCCAGCCCCATCTAACTCACTGGCTGTCTGTTGTGGGGAGAGGAAAGGAAGGCCATTGTAAGCCAATTTGAGACTTCTTTGGGAAATGAAAGCAGGGTATAAAAAAAAACTCTTCTTCTTGCTTGTCTGTACTTTGGCTGGAGGTCTCTGGGTAGAAAGGGGCTCCTGGAGCCCTTTGGCTCCACTTGGTGGGAAGCAACGCCGGATTTCCTGGAGGCCAGGCAGAAACCGATAACTGGGGATGATAGGGCAAATATGCAGCGGATGGCCTCCCTTTTGAAATATCAAAGGCAGCTGCTATTTTGCTCGGTTTCTAATGGGCATACACAGCAAAGCCTGAAATCGCCCTTATATAAAGAAAGCTGGAGATGAAAGGCCAAGTGAGAGCGGACCCAAAAAAATCCATGATTCGGGGTCCCCTGTGGATTTGGGCAAGCTCATTTGAAGAGCGAGGGGCTTAACCCTTTCCTCCCGTGACTCTTCAATGGTATAAAATGTCTTCCCCTGCTCAGACGGAGGGAACAACAGAGAGTGGTACAAATACTGCCCTTCTCTCCCTCTCACCTCCTGTGCCAATAATTGCAAACTTGCAGGGGGGTGGGGTGGGGTGGGGAGATTGAAAATCATATGCAAAGCCAGGGGTATAGCTAGGGTTGCCAACCTCCAGGTGGGGCCCGGAGATCTCCAGGAATTAAAAGCTACAAAAATCTGTTCCGTTGGAGGAAATGGAAGGCAAACTCTTTAGCACAGGGATAGGCAAACTGTGGCCCTGCAGATGTCCATGGACTACAATTCCAATGAGCCGCTGCTAGGGGCTCATGGTAATTGTAGTCCATGGACATCTGGAGGGCCACAGTTTGCCTACCCCTGCTCTAGCAGTATGCCCCTCTTCAAACCCATCCCATCCCACATTCCACCCACAAATCCCCAGAATTTGACTAGTTCAGAAATGGAAAGGGATTCTATTTTTTTTTTGGGGGGGGGCATCATCTAGGCATGGAATTGGGGTCACTGTGGGTGGGTTCTGCTCTGGCTCTGCATCACTTGGAATCCTGTGTTCAGTTTCGGTCACCCCAGTTGAAGAGGGATGTAGACAAACTGGAGCATGTCCACAGGAGGGCAACAAAGATGGTGAGGGGTTTGGAGACAAAGACGTATGAAGAAAGGTTGGGGGAGCTTGGTCTGTTTAGCCTGGAGAGGAGACGACTGAGAGGGGATCTGATAACCATCTTCAAGTATTTAAAAGGCTGCCAGGTAGAGGATGGAGCAGAGTTGTTCTCTCTTGCCCCAGAGGGACAGACCAGGACGAATGGGATGAAATTAATTCAAAAGGAATTCCATCTAAACATCTGGAAGAAGTTCCTGACAATTAGAGCTGTTTCTCAGAGGAACAGGCTTCCTCAGGAGGTGGTGGGTTCTCCATCCTTGGAAATTTTTAAACAGAGGCTGGATAGCCATCTGACAGAGAGGCTGATTCTGTTAAGGCTCAAGGGGGTGGCAGGTTACAGGGGATGAGCGATAGGATTGTGAGTGTCCTGTATTGTGTGTGTGTGTGGGGGGGGGGAGGGTTGGACTAGATGACCCAGGAGGACCCTTCCAACTATTTTATTCTATGATGCTATGATTTTAGGTAGTTGTGAATTTCCTGCATTCTGCAGGGGGTTGGACTAGATGACCCTGGAAGTCCCTTCCAACTCCATGGTTCTATGATTCTAACCCTAGTTTTCAGACTTCATTTTAGAATAGAAAATTCTTTATTGAGGTATTGAACCTATCATCACGGGGGCCTTGCTAAGACTCGGAGCTCCTATGCAAGCACCCCCTTATCGACCCAGCTCCACCGCCCCTCCCAGCACCATATGCTTTTGGGCACAAACCGCCCCTTGTTGACAAAACGGATGGTCTCACCCTTCAAGGTGTAAAAGAGAGTTCATGTCATTAGCCAATGAGGAGAAGAAACAGAGCAGGAAGCGGGATTCCCCACCTAAGATCTAAGGCTGGAAGGAGCTGCCTAGGGGTTCAAGGACAGAACGTTTGCATGTTAAGGTCACTAGACACTAAACTATCTGGGAAAAACACCAGTCATGTATTTGACTCCTAGCTTAGGCTGAAATATAGGAGGCCCAGGGTGACCTAAGGCAAGGCATGATCTCCTTAGTTGCAAAGTCATGTCCGACCCATCGCGATCCCATGGACAATGATCCTCCAGGCCTTCCTGTATTCTACCATTCCCCGGAGTCCACTTAAGCTCATACCGGCTGCTACAGTGACTCCATCCAGCCACCTAATTCTCTGTCGTCCCCTTCTTCTTTTGCCCTCAATCGCTTCCAGCATTAGGCTCTTCTCCAGGTATCTCCTTAGCCCTGCTTAACTTGCTGGACTTTTGTGAGACAACAACCGGGAAAGTAAGAGCCATGCCTGCTGGTCTGAGCTGCTTGAAGAAAAAGGGCTGACTAAAAGGAATTTAAAAGACAGAGAAATGGAAGGGCAAAGGTTCATAGCCCAAGGCTCTGAATTCTATGAGGTTGATGATCATTCAGAACTGCCAGGGGTCTTGGGGTGACCCTCATGGTAGGCAGCAAAGAGGATTGTCAACAGAAGCTGCGTTGATTGCAACACACCGGGGTGGGTAAACCAAGGAGGCTGGCCGTGGCCCGTCTGCTCCTCTGCGGTTCTTACCTCCCCCAGATCTTCCTGGGGAACATTCAATTTGCTTCAATTAATGAGGAGAGTCTGAGAAGAGAGAAAGAGAAAGACCATTAAATGCAACAGAGAAAACAGTGTGCGGTTTAGCTTCCGAGCACAGTGAGACATTAGCGCAAAGGCCGGACGGAGCTGCCGAGGACTGGCCTTCGGATGGAGGAAATCATGCCGGGATGGAGTTCAGGCCACCAGTGCGGAAGTGGGCTGTCCTATTGCGCCTTGCCTGGGAACCGGAGCAAAGATTATGTTTAATGAGGGTTCCCACCGGACTTGACTGTTCTGATAAAATGAAAGAGGCAGCCATTAAAAAGCTGCAGCTTGGCCAGCGGGGTGGCGCTTAGACAGAGTGCGGAAGGGAAATAAGTGTGGCATTCACCTGGTAGATAAAACTGGAGCTGATTGGTTGAGTCAGAGAGAGAGAGAGAGAGAGAGAGAGAGAGAGGTAACACACATTGGAACAGGTGGAAGAATAAATTGCACTAATGTCCTGTGTGCAGGGTCTAGAGTTATATGTTATCTCATGATTTTTGCTTCAGTTTTGACAATACCTGCTTTGACAATACTTGCTTACTCAATTCAAAAAAATCTTTTGCTTGAACTCAAGGGTTTGCTTTTCAGGGTAACTGAAGATTACACAGACGTTTTCTCATCAAGCTCCCAACCCAGCTTAGCTTCTGAGATTTATCAAGATTGGGCTACACTATGCCACCTTCCCTCCTGCAGAAATAAAGCCTCTTTATTGGCTGGCCCAAATTAGCTCCACTCTGAAGCTAGGCAGGGTTGGCCTTGGTTCTTATGTGGATGGGATACCACCAAGAAAGTCCAGGGTTACTATACAGAGGCAGGTGGTAGCCAAAGATCGCTTGGGATTACAATCGATCTCTAGCACACAGTGGTCACCTGGAGAAAATGGCCACTTTGGAAGGTGGACGCTGTGGCATCATCCAATTTTCATAGAATCATAGAATCATAGAGTTGGAAGGGGCCATACAGGCCATCTAGTCCAACCCCCTGCTGAACGCAGGATTAGCCCTAAGCTATGTAGCCATGTGGCTATTGGAAATATGATAGGTCTGACTAATCTACATTTGGTAGTCAGGCTCATGTCCTTGCTTCTCCGTTTGGTTCAAGTTCATCATTGCTGAGCGACCAAGAGCAATTCGACATTTTATTTCCATACTGCAATCGTCACTCTGGTCAATTTGTGATCCCAGAAAAATGAATTCTTGAACGCATTCGATCTTCTCATCATCCCTTGTTATTGTGACCAGAGTCTGGTTTTTGCAGTGGTTGATATTTTTGTCTTTTTAGTGTTTGAGAAAAGGCCAAATTTCTTACTTCCTTCATTGATTTTTTTAATCAGCTGGTACAAGGTAGATGGATCCAGTTCTGTGTAACCCTCTATTCTTTGCACAGGTTTTGATGAACAAGAGTTCCCTGTGCCTTTTTCTTTTCGCTGCAGCTAAAATAAGCAATTCATCACAAGGTTTTCCAGTCTGGTGTGTGTTTGGGTAACTCACACTGGACAAGGACCCTTGGACCAGGGCCAAGCAGAACTCAAAGCATGTGATTAATCACTATGCAACGGCCCCTTCCCATTTATACACATGCATAAATCGCAAATCTAATAAACCAGTGACATGAAATAGAGTGTTATGTTAGTCACTAAAACTTCTGCCATCGTGGAAGGTCTCAGAGTCCTTTCCTACCTGGAAGCATCATAGATATAAATATGACCACATGAAGCTGCCTTACACCAAATCAGCCCCTTGGTCTATCAAGGTCAGTCTTATCTATTCTGAGTGGCTCTCTGGTGTCTCAGACAGAAGGTCTTTCACGTCACCTATTATCTGAGCCTTTTAACTGGAATTGCAAGGGATTGAACCTGGGACATTCTGTATGCAGAGCAGTTCCTCTACCACTGAGCTACAGCCCCTCCCCTGGAAATACATACTGGAGGAAATATACAAATGGGGGGAAAAACAGATTCAGGTGGGTAGTTGTGTTGGTCTGAAATCGAATACTGTTGTAACATCACGTTATCTCCCCTCTTATCCCCCGAGGCACAGAATGTGGCGGGAGGTCAGTTGACTTTGGGTAGTGGGAGGGGGACAGGGGGATTGGTTTTGCTGCTGCTGCTGTTGTTCTTAAGAGTTGGGTTTTTTAATGTTTTGATTGTTGGGATCTTTTACTGTAACCTGCCATGAGCTGGCCGGTCTGGGAGTGGTGGATAATAAATAAAAAATAAATTATATAAATATTATTTCTTCCTTCCTTCCTTCCTTCCTTCCTTCCTTCCTTCCTTCCTTCCTTCCTTCCTTCATTCATTTATTTATTTATTTATTTATTTATTTATTTATTTATTTATTTATTTATTTATTTAAATAATGGCACCTTTAAGACCAACAAAGTTCTATTCAAGGTGTGAGCTTTCGTGTGTATGCACACTTCCTCAAATAGAAAAAAACACATGTGGCTCAATACATCTTGCAAATAAGAGAAGAAGCTGTGTGTTCAAACTAGAAATGAATAGTGCTTGTCTTCAGAGTCTTTAATAATCATCGAAACATGACTAGAATCCTTAGGTAATAGCGAGTTTCGTTGCGAGAATTCCTCAGCTTTGTAATAATGATTGTGGGCGACTAAAACATTCAAGCAGAACTCAAGGTCTCTTGGAAACAGAACAAAGAAGTATGTGACAGGTTCTGTAAAAGGTAGAGAGGTATTTTCGAAGACTTTTTCCATTTAAGAACCCTAATTTGGACATTTGGCTATCAAGAATGGAAATTTTTGCATGCTGGGCACATGACCTACCATTGAGCTGGGATCCTGCCTGCAGATAGTTGCTTTTCACAGGATATAGAATATTCCAGGTTCAGCCGTTCAGGTCAAGATGAATGCTGCCCAGGTATTTCTCAGCCACATGCTCTAGACCCCTTGTTGCACAGTGATGCTGGGGTGTTGAACTCATGTCTTTGGAATGCAAAACATATATTCCACCCCGCAGGACTTGTGATTAGACAGAGGCCAGCCCAGAACAGAAACTCATGCATAGATGCAACAGGCAACCTCCTCTAAGACGGGTGATATGTTTTTACTGAGTCCTTGTCATCAGGGAGGGCTGAATAGATTGAAGTAGTGGTGCTCTTGAAACGATTCTCCTCCATATTTCTCCATGAACTCTCAAGTTTCTGAAAACCTGCTCTTGATTCTAAATCATCCATTGTTCTGGTATTTATTTCCAAATACATTCTAGCCAGCTTGCTGTAGTGGTTAAAAGTGGGGGCTTCTAAACTGGAGAGCCAGGTTTGATTCCTCCACATGCCACCAGCTGAGTTACGTTGAGCTTGTCACAACCCTGATAGAGCTCTTCTCACAGAGCAGTAATATCTGAGCTCCCTCAGCCTCACCTCCCTCAAAAGGGTGTCTGTTGTAGGGAGAGGAATGGGAAGGCAATTGTAAGCCACTTTGGAACTTCTTCTTCTTCTTCTCCTCCTCCTCCTCCTCCTCCTCCTCCTCCTCTTTCTCCTTCTCCTTCTCCAGCCCCACTTACCTCACAGGGTCTCTGTTGTGGGGAGAGGAAAGGGAACGCAATAGTAAGCCACTTTGAGACTCCTTCTGGTAGAAAAAAGCGGTTTATAAGAACCAAGTCTTCTTCTTTTAGCACATTGATCAGGCCCAATTCACCATACTGTTCTCTGCCTTCAAAGCAGCCACATTGTTTCCCCTGATCTACAGTGTGCATTAATAGAACACTTAAAAAAAAAATTAAGTGACCTGGAAGTGATTCCTGGAAGTGTGGTTATATCAAGATCCCTTTTGTGTGGTGTGCGCAGATGTGTAGAAGCACATTAGGGAGACAAGCAGACATAGAGCTTTGATGCCATTAGACATTCAATCACAGCACGACACCTTTCTGTACATTTCCTTGTCGATGTGAAAACAACTTATGCGCCAGCCATAGCAAAAATCTTTACGATAAGCAATGAAAAATGCAACGGAAATCTGTTACAGGAGTAATTGTTCACCAGCCAAATGTAAAGGACACAGAGACATGAGCTGTAAAATTCCAGGAGGCCAGGCATGAGATCTGCACTTTCCTAGTGAGCCAATCTCTTTATGGTTACATCCGCAGGCAGCAGGCCTCTTTTTCGGATGATTTCAGAAATTTAAAAACCAGCGGTTCTGTCAAACCGAAAATGTAATGAAAACTTCATGCAATACATTCATGTTGAGAAAAAAAAATACATACATCTTACGTTGCAATCTGACTTTGGCAACTTTTTTTTTTCTTGCACTGTTTGGTAATCCACCTATGAGTATCAGTAATACAGGCAGGGGGCAAACAAAGTACATGAAATAAAGTTTGTGATTGTCTGCATGTGCTGCAAACCAAGAGATGATTTCAGAAATTTCCCTCACTAAACATCTTAAAAAGGAGTGCAATATGATAACTAACCAGGGAAATACATTTATCCCTAAAGAAGAAGAAGAAGGAGAAGAGTTGGTACTTATATGCCGCTTTTCTCTACCCGAAGGAGGCTCAAAGCAGCTTACAATCACCTTCCCTTTCTTCTCCCCACAACAGACGCCCTGTGAGGTGGGTGAGGCTGAGAGAGCCCTGATATTACTGAAGAAGAAGAAGAGTTGGTTCTTATATGCCGCTTTTCTCTACCCGAAGGAGGCTCAAAGCAGCTTACAATCACCTTCCCTTTCTTCTCCCCACAACAGACGCCCTGTGGGGTGGGTGAGGCTGAGAGAGCCCTGATATTACTGAAGAAGAAGAGTTGGTTCTTATATGCTGCTTTTTCTCTACCCGAAGGCTCACCAGATTAAAAGTCCACACTCCTAACCACTACACCAAGCTGGTAAAGATGCAAATCAGACCAGAAAAGAGGCAAAGTCAGACCAGATCCAGCAGGCACAGTTACCTATTGGTTTTTATTGGTTTAATCTCTTATAATTACCCAAAGAGCCAGCTTGGTGCGGTGGTTAAGAGCAGCAGTGGCTTATCTGGAGAATTGGGTTTGATTCCCCACTCCTCTTCTACATGCAGCCAGTTGGGTGACCTTGGGCCAGTCACAGTCCTATTAGAGCTGTTCTCACAGGGCAGTTCTGTCAGAGCTCTCTCAGCTCCACCTACCTCACAGGGTGTCTGTTGTCGGGAGAGGAAGGGAGGATGATTGCAAGCCACTTTAAGACTCCTTTGGGTAGTGAAAAATGGGGTACAAAAAACCCAGCTCTTCATCTTTAAAGGTATTTTTTCCCTGCCCCCCAGTTTGCCAATGACTGGCTTCAAGGGAGATGGTGCATTTCCAAGACTGATGTGCAGTTTCTGCTTTTAGGAGGTGAAATTGTCAGTACAAAGGAAAGACGGGGCTAATGAAGGCACAAACAACAAAGAGAGGTCTTTGGGTGTGTGTCTTTTATTTTTTAAGAGAGAGATTTTTTTAAGAGAGAGCGTTAATTCTGATCGGGTGTTTTTTTTTTTCCTTGAGAAGATTGCCCATTAAAATTCATAAAGCCCGTTAACGGAAAAACATAAAGTCACACCGTGACTCGCTCTTCTTTTACCCTGATGACAAAGCTGTGGAATTAGGTATTCATTACATCTTGATACATTTGCAAACTTTGTGCTTAAATCCCCATTATCGGCAAAGGCCCCATCTGGGTGACACAGTAATGAAGTCTCTTTAACTCTTCTCCTGCCAGAGGGCTGGTGGGAGCAGCTGACAAGATTGGGGGTCGGGGAGGACAGGATGAAGAGAATTCCATATCTGGAATGGAAAAATCAGCAACATTATTGTAGATCAAGTAGGTCATCTATGGACTTGGGTGGTGCTAAGATTTGCTAGGTCCCTACCAAAGCAACACCTGCACCATGCAGGGAAATTCACAACTACCTCCCCCAGCTGTCAAGTGACCTCCTGCTCTATGCCCAGAGGAAGGCAGAAAACCTCTAGGATCCCTGGACCAATTTGGCCAGGAGGGAATTTTTTTCCTGATCCCTCCTGGCTACTGGGCAGGAGATGGATGGGATTTCTAAGAGGAAAGAGGGCAGCCTAGGGTACATTCGTAGTGATATGGCAGCATCTGGTGGGCACCGGAAATGACATCATCCCAACCTGGTGATATTCTAGGATTGGAGCAAAAACTCCATGGTAAAAAGGGCTTCTACTATTGAGTTTTTGCCCAAACAGCAGAGTGTTGTTGCAGTGTTAATTACATTATGATGTCATTTCTGATGCATGCTGAAAGTGACGTCACCGGCCATGTTGCCTGGGCCTCCCTGTCTCTCCAAGTGATAACCTTTCAAATACATAAAGAGCCATCATGTCCCCAACCTCTTCTCTTCTAGAGGCCCACCTGGGCTTGACCAGCACCAGAGCCTTTTTGGTCTTGGCCCCAATTTGGTGAAATGAGCTCATAGAGGATCTCATTGCCCTGACAGAGCTGTCTGAGTCCTACAAAGCCTGCAAGATGGAGCTCTTCTGCCAGGTTGAGGTCATGAAGGGCCAGGAACATCTAGGGGCTTCCCTTGCAAAACAGCAACACCCCCATGGTAAATCAACTATCTGAGCTATAGAAGTATTGGGTTGATGCTGACTGTTAATAGGTTTTCAGTATGTATTTTTTTAAATGTTTTAACTAGATGAGTTATATTTTTTTTATATTTGTATGAATGTTGGAAGCTGCAACGAGCCAGTAACCCCGGGAGTGACGGCATATGCATTCAAACAAATAAAGAAAGAAAATAAATAGAAGAGCCATCTAGATCCAGGCTGTTGTATCATAGAGCTGGAAAGGATCTCAGGAGTCATCTAGTCCAACCTCTGGCACTATTCAGGAAATTCACTACCTCTTCACCACTCCCCCTGCTCTATGTGAAAGGATCTCTGGGCCAGTCTGGCCTGGAGAGAAATTCCTTCCTGGCCCCAATGTGTTGATGGGCATCACCATGGGCACCTAAGAAAGGGCGCAAAAGCCAAGCACTGGCATCCCTTCCAGCTCTCCCTGTCCTGATCTGCCTAAAGTCACAGAACTGCTGTCGCTGTCAGATGACATTGGCATCTTTTTGTGTGTCCCAATACATGGGAGACTGCATCTGTAACAACAGGAAAAAGAATCCCAGTAAATCATACGAGCAAGCATATCAGGATGGCCTTTGGCGGTGCTTCCTTTCCTTCCTTTTAATAGATTGATGTCCTACCAAAGGATCACTTGAGCTGTGCACATTAAAGAACATGTACAATGTGGAGTGAGACATCTGCTGTCTTCATGCCAGGAGGAAGAGGCAGCATATGGCTCAAGTGGGCATGAATCACCAGATCCTTACCCACTTCATGCCACCAGAACAGCTTGTCAGAGGGGTGAATTGCAAGCTTGTAAGTCAACATGTTGATGACACCTCTGAGCAGAATCCCCTAAATCAGAGATCAGGTGACCAGCAGGTATAAGAAGAAGAAGAGTTGGTTCTTAGATGCCGCTTTTTTCTACCAGAGGAGTCTCAAAGTGGCTTACAATTTCCTTCCCTTTCCTCTCCCCACAACAGACACCCTGTGAGGTGGGTGAGGCTGAGAGAGACCTGATATTAATGAAGAAGAAGAAGAGTTGGTTCTTAGATGCCGCTTTTCTCTACTCGAAGGAGGCTCAAAGCGGCTTTCAGTCGCCTTCCCATTCCTCTCCCCACAACAGACACCCTGTGGGGTGGGTGAGGCTGAGAGAGACCTGATATTAATGAAGAAGAAGAAGAGTTGGTTCTTATATTACACTTTTCTCTACCCGAAGGAGGCTCAAAGCGGCTTTCAGTCGCCTTCCCTTTCCTCTCCCCGCAACAGACGCCCTGTGAGGTAGGAGGGTCTGAGAGAGCCCTGATGTTATTGCTTGGTCAGAAAAGCTCTAAGATTGTCACTGGCTCAAGGTCACCCAACTGGCTGCAAGTGGAGGAGAGGGGAATTAAACCCAGCTCACCAGATTAGAAGCTGCCACTCCTAATCACTACACCAAGTTTACACACTTGCCATGCGATAAATACACTTCATACTGACTTAACTCTGCCATTCCCCTTCAGCTGGAGCCTAAGGTCAGCCAAAGCATCCCCTTGACTGCTCCTTGGGAGCTGTGGAGCATTGTGGGTGAAGACAGATGTCATTATGTTTGGCAAAGATGAAGCCCAACATAACTTTTAATGTCGCAGTGAAATGACTGGACCAATGAAGGTGGATACAACAGTCTTCTGAGCAAGGGTGAGTAAGACGCATACAAAGCTCAGTGTATGTGAGAAAGACTGAATCGAATGTTCCCTAAAAGATCGGGACTTGTATATGCCTGTTTGCCAGGCCAGTCTCCCACAGATCCAAAGGCCGTTCTATATGCACGCTGAAAAAGTTTTTGGAAGCAAGGAATATAATGCTTCTTGTTTGGGCTTTAACTGCTGTGCCATTGCCTGCGGGTTTTTCCCAAACTGTAAACTTGGAGTTTGGCTTCCTTGCTGTGGATTATTGTGCCTACCCATTTTCTTACATTCCACCAGTTCAGTGGAGTGGTTAGGAGTGCAGACTTCTAATCTGGAGAGATGGGTTTGATTCTGCGCTCCCCCACATGCAGCCAGCTGGGTGACCTTGGGCTCGCCACAGCACTGATAAAACTGTTCTGACCAAATAGTAATCTCAGGGCTCTCTCAGGCTCACTCACCTCACAAGGTGTCTGTTGTAGGGAGAGGAAGGGAAGGCGACTATAAGACACTTTGAGTGTCCTCGTCCTCGTCCTCGTCCTCGTCCTCGTCCTCGTCCTCGTCCTCGTCCTCGTCCTCGTCCTCGTCCTCCTTCTTCTCCTTCTCCTTCTCCTTCTCCTTCTCCTTCTCCTTCTCCTTCTCCTTCTCCTTCTCCTTCTCCTTCTCCTTCTCCTACTTCATGTACTCCCCTTTTCTAAAAGATTAAGAAAGCCTGCAGAAATGGACATGGGCATGAGGGCAGGACATGTTCTCCCTAGTTTGTGGAACAGTTTTCAAGACAGGCCAAAGCTGGCACCCCAACCACCATTTTGACCACAGCATTAGAAAAGGATGACGGCCCCCAAACCATTGCACCCAAAGTCCCCACAACTGCCTGCCATGCTGGCTCTGAACCCAGACGGTCTTTGGCTGCACAAACATCACACCTGAGTTGTGTGTCTATTTTTGGGCCGGCAAACAAACAGGGGGGGGGGGAAAGCCATTTTGCTCAAGATCCAACAGCAGCCAAGCGTGTGCTCAAATGGTATGACACCAAGAAGTGTCTCTCGCCCGCTCTGCTGTGACGCGAACAGATGGGCACCTCCAGAGAAGCGTCTCCCCTGATCTCACCCGGTAATGAGTCTGTCTGCATGAATGGGGCCACATGCTACTCCAAATGGAAGGGGTGGGACCCACGCCACATTTGACACAGGGAGAGAGCTCGGAGGGATGGAGACAAGCAGTGAAATTGAGAGAGTCGCTCAAGCTCGGCGGATAACTTTGGGTTTCCCTCTTGGGAGCCCATCGATCTTGGCATTCTGCAGAATGCTGCTCGCCTTTTAAAGTGACAGAGGAGTAACAAGGACGGGACAGTTGGAGTGGTCCACCCTGGGTGCAGGCAATAAAATATTATATTATGAAGTGCCAGGGTCAGCTTCCCTTGGATCTACCAGTTTGGCTGCATTTAAAGCCAGGTTCTTGCCGTGAGGTTCCACCCGATTGCTCTCGATAAGCAGACTTTATTAAAGAAAATCTCTTTATTGAAGAAACAACAATGTGAGGATCTCTAAGTACTTGCTAAGACTGACCCATCTGGGAAGCACTACCCCTTATCAAACTTGGTCCCTCCAACTCCTCACCATATCATCCGTTTGGGTGCAAAACTGCCCAGATGCCCCACGGTGTACCATAAGCAAAGGCTGGTCCAAGTTGGCGCCTTCACGGCTCAAGGCTGGGAGGAGGGATAGTATGTTCCCATAGTTCTCACAACATCAAACTGCCAGAGGGCCAGAATCCCAGAGGCACTAAACTGCCTACTTTCACGTGACCATGAATGACAAGAGATCAAAAAAGGCGTCAGGCAGATGCACAGGAGACAGGCGAAAGCAGGGTACAAAAAGAAAAATGGCCAAAGCATGTGATAACAGGGTTTTACATTCTGGTGATATTTTTACAAACCTCTGGAAAAAAAAGGTTTGCAAAGAAAGGGTCATCTTTCTTACTACAGGAATCTCAGGACTGCGCTCAAATAATCCCCACTAGATAGCAAAATCGTTCAAAGATTTGAAGAATATCTGGGTGGAGAATGGCTGATTTAACGTCTGAATCTTGTGCAGAGAGGAATTCAATCCTCCCCCTTTTCTGTTCCCTTGCCTACTCCCTCCCCACCACGCTTCTCTATTGCCTTGCAGGGGGATATTGACCGCCTAATGAGGACACTGACAACCATAATTTTGGCATGAAATATTTGGCCACAGCCTTTATTCAACATTGAGCATGGCAAGCATCGGAAGAGAATCATGCCATCTTGTGGTTACCCTACCACAAGGAAGCCCACCACAGCCTGCCCCTCAATGGGTTGCCTTGGCTATCCAGCCCCAAAACCTGGACATAATGGCAGGCTGAAACAGGGGGGGAGAAGAAGAAGAAGAGTTGGTTCTTATATGCCGCTTTTCTCTACCCGAAGGAGGCTCAAAGCGGCTTACAGTCGCCTTCCCTTTCCTCTCTCCACAACAGACACCCTGTGGGGTGGGTGAGGCTGAGAGAGCCCTGATATCACTGCTCGGTCAGAACAGCTCTATCAGTGCCGTGGCGAGCCCAAGGTCACCCAGCTGGCTGCATGTGGGGGAGCGCAGAATCGAACCTGGCATGCCAGATTAGAAGTCCGCACTCCTAACCACTACACCAAACTGGCTCTCACATGGTGCTCTCAAAGGCACCATGGAGTGACCCCTCTGGGCACCAGCCTCTGTTGGGTTCTCCTGCCCCCTGGAAATGCTAGCCTTCAATCAGGCTCTGCATCCACACAGCCTTTTAAGGAAGGGAGGGTGGGTTTTGCGTCTTCGGGTGCCCTGAAGGGGGGAAAGAGGCCAAAGAATATCAGGCCATCCATTTAACTGATGCCCAGTTCGGCCACACCCCCTGTTGCCATGCCAACACACCCCCTGCCCAGAGAATGCCAGGGCTGGGCAATCTCTCCCACCAGCCAGGTCTCTGTCAGCCTTCCTCCCCAGCAGCAGCAATGGCCCCCTTAGATAAGTCTTGGGGGCTTTTTTGTTAAAACATACATACTCTAACGTCTTCTGTAGAAGGCCTGGCCTCTGACCTGTCTGTCCTGACCTTCCTCACACACTTGGATTAATATGGGACCCTACGCTGTATCTGGAATTTTGGAAACAGGGAAGATCGGATTTCTGATGAGGTTGCAGAAGAAGAATTTATATATGCCTTAAAATGGCCTGCAGGATAGGCTCTTCTTGGGGACCATCAGCAGTGGGGGTTTTAAACCCTGCTGTGGTGGAGGGAGAGGAAAGACAAGTTTGTGGAGCCATGGAGGAGAGAAGATAGGGAAACCTCCCAGGTCTCTCCTCCCGCACTGCCTGCACATCCCACTGGGTGCTGTGGCCTTCAGGTATGGCCAGTCCTAGGGGCGGGCAAGCCACACCTGGGCTTTTGTCTGCCTTGACGGAATGCCAGCATGGAACATTTCCCTCCAGTCCCTACCCCCCCAGGCCAGGGCCAGTCCCAGCAGCTCCAGGCAAGCCCGCATCAGGGAAGCACGTCCGAAACAAGGAAAGAGGAACTGAATCGAGGCCAGGAGGCCGAAGACTCTTAATTTAGTTTTTAATTCAATTTTAAAATTTAATGAGCAGTGGGGTGCCACAGGGCTCAGAACTGGGTTTCGATGAGGGGGTGGGGGGACTACTCATTAGGTTTTTGGATGGGAGGAGTAAATTGGGAGGAGTAGCGAAGACCCCAGAAGACAGGCCCATGAGACCTGAAGATGCTAGAAAAGTGGGCGAATGAGAACAAGATGCAATTCAATTAGGAGAAGTGCAGAGTTCTACTTCTGAGTAAAAAAACTGAGAAGGATGCTTGGTAGCAGTGTGTGTGAACAAGATCTTGCAGTACTTGTGGACTGTAAGCTAAATGGGAGCAGATTGTGGGATGTGGTGGTAAAGAAGGCAAATACAGTCTTGGGCTGCATCAATGGAGGTATCACATCACAATCACAAGGTGTCCTAGCCCCACTATAGGATTGGTCAGACTCCACCTAGAGTATAGTGGAGGACAATAATGAGAGGGTGCAGAGGAGAGCGGCGATTCAAGATTGGGACCAAACCCAATGAGAAAAATGTTCACAGTCCAAGTAGTTCAGCAGTGGAATGGGCTGCCTCAGGAGGTGGGGAGCTCCCCCTCACTGGTGGTCTTCAAGCAGTAGCTGGACAGATACTTACCCTGGATGCTTGAGGCTAATCCTGCACAGAGCAGGGGGTGGGACTAGATGGCCTTCATGGCCCCTTCCCTCTCTAGGATTCTCTGAGTCTAGTTCAGCAGGGGAATGGGCTGCCCAAGGAGGTGGTGAGCTCCCCCTCACTGGCGGTCTTCAAGCAGTAGCAGGACAAATCCTTTCCCTGGTTGCTTTAGGCTGATCCTAAATAGATAGATAGATAGATAGATAGATAGATAGATAGATAGACAGACAGACAGACAGACAGACAGACAGACAGACAGACAGACAGGGAGGGGAGGGAGGGAGGGAGGGAGGGAGGGAGGGAGGGAGGGAGGGAGGGAGGGAGGGCAGAGGAAATATAATGAGAAAGAAGAGAATGAGATGGTGTTGATCCTCTCCGCCCCCGTGAAGCACTCTATGAGTATGAATTTGTTGGTTGTCCTGGGTCCCCAAGAAGTGCACTTGGCCCTGACCTGGGCCAGGGCTTTTTCTGTCCTGGCCCTACATGTTGGAATGAGCTCCCAGAAGAATTGAGGACCCTGACAAAGCTCTCTGTGTTCTGAGGCAGGGGTAGTCAACCTGTGGTCCTCCAGATGTTCAGGGACTACAATTCCCATGAGCCCCTGCCAGCAAATGCTACCCCTGTTCTGCAGGGCCTGTAAGATGGAACTCTTCCTGCAGCTTTTTGGTCGATGCCGTGCTGGAGACCAGGGTGATAGATCAGCTCCTCCCCAACTAGGTCATTGGTCCCCACCCCTGAGCCAACATCACCCTCCTGGTCTAACATCGTAGGGGGACACCTAGTTGGATATACAACTGAATGGAAGAGCTGAGACCTTGTGGGTTAGTAGAGAGAAATTACTGCTGCCATCTACTGTTTATTGTTATTATATTTTTACTGTTATGATTATTCAGGGTACATTTTTTGGCAAGATGGCATAGCCTTGCCGGTAGTATAGAGGTCTTGTGTTCTATTGCTATGCCTATTGTAAACCATCACAAGTCAGCAGGTCTGAGACTGGCAGTATAGAAATCTAATAAACAAACAAATAAACAATAAAACCTTCTTGAGAAAGCCTGCTCTAACCAGTGCACCACACTGCCTTGGCTTGGTCTACAAGAGATAAATTTAATTGCCCGGGGAATAAGAAGTGTGCACTTTCTTTTGCCTGTCTCAGCTTTGTACAGCAGAATGACTTGGAAATGTGAATGGGGTGGAAATATTCTTTTTTTAAATTGCTTTAATCCCCCCCCCCCAATTCATCTGCATGAAATGTATATGGATATAAACAAACTGTTAGAAATGGAAAATAATAAAACAGAGAGAACAAAAATATATATTTTTGGGTATATCTCAGTCGCACTTCCACTATGGAAAGCTGCTAACATTTCAGCTTCACAAAGCTCTTTGTCTTTAAACTTTTGCTCTGAAATATATATTTAGACACACTTGTCGGATACCCTTTCCATCATGAATGGTGGGAATTATGCGGCAGAGATGAGTGCACAGTCATGGAATTAAATTGGGGGGGGGGGGAGGTCTGGCTTTGCATTTCTTCTTGATGTTTCAGCCTCCGGATCTCTTTTTGGTTTGGCTGCTCCCTTGCGGTACTTTTTTGTTTGTTTGCAGGATTTATTTCCTGCCGTTATTGGTGAGCTGTCTCACGATGGGTTACATAAAGAGGGATAAAACCCCACATAAATGTTTTAAAACACCATTCTCAACCCCCCATAAAAAAACAGAACCCAGTGGCGGAAAGTAAAACCCCAACCTCCTCCCCCTATCTTCCAGCACCCCCCTCCCGGTTCGTCAGGGGAGGGTCCAGGGGTGCCGTCAATCCAATCCTGGTACAATAGATATCTCACCTGGAGGGGGCCCTCAAATCTTCCGCGCCCTGGCTTCAACCAAAGACCTGCCAGAAGAGCTTGGTCTTGAACTTATTTCTCCTGACATAGCATTCTGTGAAACAGGGAAGCTGGCGCAGCCTAATCAAATTAGCCATGTCACATGAAGAGCGCATTTTGAGGCTGTTGGATAATTATGTCTCAAATGGATGAGAACTAGGGTTGCTAGATCTAAGTTGGGAGATTCCTGGATATTTGAGGATGGCACTCTGGTTTAGGGAGGGGAAGAACCATAGAGTTCACCCTAGGGGAGAAACCACACCCTTGAGTCCACCCTCCAAAGCAGCTGTTTTCTCCATCATCTGCAAATCAGCTGTAATTCCGGGAGATTACAGACATAGAATTATGAGATCTCCAGACATAGAATCATAGAATCATAGAAAAATAGAGTTGAAAGGGACCTCATGGGTCATCTAGTCCAACCCTCTGCACTATGCAGGACACTCACAACCCGAACGCTCATCCCCTGTCACCTGCCACCCCCTTGAACCTTTACAGAATCAGCCTCTCCATCAGATGGATATCTAGCCTCTGTTTAAAAATGTCCAAAGATGAAGAACCCACCACCTCCTGAGGAAGCCTGTTCCACTGAGGAACCACTCTAACTGTTAGGAACTTCTTCCGGATGTTTAGATGGAATTTCTTTTGAATTAATTTCAACCCATTGGTTCTGGTCCATCCCTCTGGGGCAAGAGAGATCATCATCTGGAGTCTGGCCACCCAAGTCAGAACAGGAATTAATTAGAATATGGATGTAATGGATTAAATCATGTCTGGACAAATTTGTGTTTTAATATGAACCATTCTTTGTCATAAGGAACTAGCGGAGAGGGCAGATTTCAAATTTTATCTGATTTTCCTTCCCGTATAAAAAACATTCATACAGACGTTCTTAGGGCTCAGACATTGTGCCCCGAGTATAATTCCCTTTCCTTTGTCACCCACTTTCAGGGATTAAGCGAATATTTAAAAATACTTATAACTTCTCCCCCACCTCTGCCTCCTCGCACTCCTGAGAAACCCGGCCTGCACTTCACTCCCCATAATTAGCATCTTTTTCTGCCGGCAAATGGTAGTCTGGAGTGCATGTGGAAGAGCCTTAATTAAAACAATTAATTGGGACGTGGGGTATTGGGATTTCTTTTTTTCAAAGCAGGAAAAGCTTTAGAAAAGGCTTACTCTAGAGACGCCACATCCATCCATGCTGCTCGTGGGTGATGGGAGGTGAGCTTTCCGGGAGCTTTTGGATGTGTCAATTTCACCGGGAAGTGACATTCAACATGTCAGGGAGGTAGGGGGGGGGGCGCTCTGGCTTTTGGGCAAAACTCTATGGCAGAATTGGCTTCAAACCAGTTTTGCCCTAAACCCAGAGCTTCACGTCCGCCTCCCCCCAAAACCCCAACGGGCCAACGTCACTTCTGGGCGACATCTGCACATCATGTTAAAAGCGACGTCCTTCTGGGCTAAGGGGAATTCAGGGGGCGAAATGTGTCTGGACCCCACCCCAGTCCAGCAGACCTGGCAATCCTAGCTTCCATTCTGGAGGCAGATAGGGAAGGTTAGGAAGTCCCAACCTCCAAGAAGAGGCATGTTGGCTTCCAAGCGGGGTGTGGATCAGTTGCACATTTTGCATGCCAGTGTTGGAAATCCAGCCTGCAATCAATCTTGAACTGGAGGGCGATCTAGCACAGGGCCGATTCTGTGAAGGCTTAAGGGGGTGGTGGGTTACAGTGGATGAGCGATAGGGTTGTGAGTGACCTGAATAGTGCAGGGGGTTGGACTAGATGACCCATGAGGTCCCTTACGACTCTATGATTTTCAATTCTACGATTCTATGATTCTAGGGTTAGGCTGGGAGAGCTGAATCAAATCCAAGGCAGTGTTTCCCCAAGCTGTGGGTCAGGCACAATGCCTCTGAAAGTGGGTTGTGGGGCAGCCCGTGCTAATGACTGCCCATTCCCTTTCCACGGCTCTCTTTTGCCTTTTGGAAGCCAAGATCTGTCCCTGGAAAGTTTCATCCATGTCGAACTGGATATTTTTTTCTTTCCTGCATAGATCTGTTGATCAAATAAAATGTACCCTGAGGGTCACTCGAGTGAGTTTCTTAGACTCTTGGGCGGCAGGTATCAGAGGGAGTGACCAAGGAGAGGGTGGTCAAAGGTGGAATGTCACCTCCACATGCCAAGGTTGTGTATGTTGGGAGACCACTGCCGTAGGGTTCATGGAGGGAGCAACTGCTCCCTTTGTGCCATGTGCGTTGCTTCCTCAAAAACTTCTGAGTTAGCCATTGTACATAGCAGAACGCTTAGATCAGGGGTAGTCAAACTGCTGGCAGGAGCTCATGGGAATTGTAGTCCATGGACATCTGGAGGCCCGCATTTTGACTATGCCTGGCTTAGATGGATGGCAAGGTCCTAGTTTGCCAAGGGCGCCAAGAAGCTTGAGCCAGCCCTGGATGGGTCACCATGATATAAATTTGGATTTGTATACCATACCAAAAAGGTCGGGAACTGCTGATCCAGGGAACTTCCTTTACACTAGCAGGCCTCAAGGAGGTGATATGTCACGTGCTAACTAGGGACAGCCCAGTAGCTCTGAGGTTTATAGAAGCTCCCAGGTTCAATACCTGAATTCTGGATCAGGTTTAAGGTACTGGTCCTTACCTTTAAGTAAGTACCAGTAGGCCTGGTGTACCTTAGGGGCTGCCTCTCTACTATTCCCCCAAAAGAGCGCTTCGCTCTGTAAATACCATCCAGTTGTAGGTCCCTGGCCCCCAAGGAAGTATATCTGGCTTCAACCAGGGCCAGGACGTTCTCAGTCCTGGCCCTCACTTGGTGGAAAGAGCTTCCAGAGGAGATTTAGACCTGGCTGAGCTGCC
This sequence comes from Paroedura picta, assembly GCF_049243985.1. Classification (NCBI taxonomy): domain Eukaryota; kingdom Metazoa; phylum Chordata; class Lepidosauria; order Squamata; family Gekkonidae; genus Paroedura; species Paroedura picta. The sequence goes on along the minus strand of NC_135372.1, from coordinate 12,760,309 downwards.
TGCAAGATGGAGCTCTTCAGCCAAGTTTTTGGTTGGGGCCTGCGAATCTATAACATCCAAGAGCCCCCTTTACAAAAACACCCCAAACTGGAAGACAGCAAAGATCTGAAGAGTGTATCAGAAGTACTGTGAAAATTGTCAGACGCAGAGGCAGCTTTAAGTGGCGTTACAACTATCATTAATTTTACCTGAATTAATTTAATTTGATTAGTTTTTGATGTATTTGATCGAATTATTTTTGTATCGAATATGCTTGTTGTACACTGCCCTGAACCAGCATGTTGGAAGGGTGGTTTATACATTGAACAAATACATAAATAAATTATACCTGTACCTGTACCTGTGCAGTGGTGGCATTCAGCAGGACATGTAGCCATTCTTGGTACATGCTCACTGTCATATTCCATAGCAAACTCAGAGCCCTGGATGGAGGCTCAGTAGTTTTTTGTTGAGATTAAATATGGTTACATAGGACACTTTATTGCTAAAGGTAGAAACATGCAACATTTTGGAACAGATACGGAGCCAGACCCTGTCCAATTTGTTCCCACAGCCTGTCATTGTACAGGATCTCAAAGTTATGTATGGTTTAAACCTAACACCTGGGTGTAAACTGCATGGAGCTTTTATTCCAACCCCAGTCCCTGCCCTCTACACAGAATGCGATTTCCGTTTGGATTTGGGGCAATTTTAATTTTCCTTCTGCAGCAAGAAGGATTGATCCGGAGTGACCCTACCTTTATTGTGCGATATCTGAGACTGCTTTTAATCCTGAATAAAGAAAGCTCCGTGGTAGAGAACCTCTGATAGGCCACACCTGGTCATGTGACACGCTTGCCTTAAAGGAGAAGCCCCTAACTTCTCTCAACTTCTGTCGGTCCTGGATTTTTCCTCCCTCCTCTGCCTTTTTCAATCCTCTCCCCCTCCCCTCCAAGAAAAGAAAGAGGCTCCCTGCTTGGCTTCTCCCCCCCCCCCCTTCAAGAAAAGAAAGAAAGAGGCTTCAAGAAAAGAAAGAGCCCCCCCCCACCTTCTGACCCTCACTAACCACGTGCAGAAGACTTTCCTGTTTCAATGGGGAGGAGGGGGGAGAGGAAGACCCGAGTTCAAAGCGATCTGAATTCAACAGGATTGACAATGGAATAAACAAAGTAAGTGCAGACTCTGCCCTAGAGGCAGGAAAGGGCAGCCCTAACATACGGAGTTTGATAGGAGGCCAGATGGCCCAAAATCCTGAGAAACAGGGAGGAGGGACTGGAGGGGAAAGCCCTTGAGCTGCCCCAAGAGGATCCTGGGACTCTGGTCAAGATGACCATGGCATGAGCCAGAGGCGAAAAGGATACAACTGTTTAAATTTTTGCACAGTGTGCAGAAAGTTGAAAACAGCTCCCCAAAAAGCCCTGAGTTGTTTGCATTCTGCATTGCTGATGGCATCACTGAAGGCCAGTAAGGACAATCAAGAGCGAGGGTAACTGACTCACTGACGTATTTTGCAAGCTCTGCTAACAAGCTCATGGGAAAAAGTAGGGTGGGAAAATATTTGCAAAAAAAAAAGAGAGATTCCTACGGTGAGGCATTTTGGTTTTTCCTCGCTTCCTGTGAAAAGTGCCCCACTGGGACTACTTAAACAGGAGCACCCGAGACGTTCAGTAAGACACATGGTGAATCCTCCAAGCTCCAAAAAGACTCCTAATTGTGCCCAGAGGAGAAGCTCAATTGAAGGTGCTGGTTTGCCAGGAGTGCCATTCTCTGGAGGACTCGACTGGCCGCATAATCAGGCATTCCTTTTCCGTGGGGATATTGTGATTATGCATTTCCTCTCTCGCACAATGAGCTGTTGTTATCACCTCGGGAGAATTTCCCCTTTGCATCTTTCCGCCTTGTGTGTGTAAGCTGCTGTTCACCATGGTGGCCGTGTGCCAGCTCGTCTTTTCAATCCCCGCAAGCAGTGCTGCAATCCTTGCAAGGACTGTGCTCATTTCATTTCGGCGCTTGTGCTGAGAACTTGCTCATGATTTAAGGCGAGATCATAGGATCATAGAACCATAGAATCTCGCTCATCCACTGTAATCTGCCACCCCCTTGAGCCTTCACAGAATCAGCCTCCCCGTCAGATGGCTCTCCAGCCTCTGTTTAAAAATGTCCAAAGATGGAGAACCCACAACCTCCTGAGGAAGCCTGTTCCACTGAGGAATTGCTCTAACTGTCAGGAACTTCTTCCGGATGTTTAGATGGAATTTCTTTGAATTAATTTAATCCCACTGGTCCATCCCTCCAGGGCAAGAGAGAACAACTCTGCTCCATCCTCTATATGGCACCCTTTTAAATACTTGAAGAAATATTGATATTAACCTCGAAGATATCTGATGGACCACCTGACTGTCTGTAACCCCAGAGGGACATTGCGCTCTGCCAATTCCAACAGGGTGGTGATCCCTGGCCCACGATAGGTACATTTGGCCTCAACCAGGGCCAGGGCCTTTAAAGTCCTGGCCCTCACCTGGTGGAATGAACCCCCGGCAGAGCGGAGGGCCCTGTCAGAGCTGACCCAGTTCCACAAAGTGCAAAACAGAGCTCTTCCACCAGGCAATCTGTTGGGGCCAATAAACTCCAGCAGTAACATCACCTGGGTCCCTCTCTAAATCCCTCCCCCATTCAAAACCTGAACTATAGTCCAGTTTTTACAACTGAGAATGTCTCAATGGCACTGAGTATTAATACCAGCCAGCAACTGGTCTGTTTTACTGGTTTTAATTCCTATGTTTCAATGAAAGTGGTTGTATCATTTTGTATTGTTTTTAAGAATTGTCATGTGGTTCTATCTGAAACTCTTGGAAACCACCCTGAGCCTGCTATGCTGAGAGGGGCAATCAAGAAATCCCTAAATGAATGGATGAATGAATGAATGAATGAACAAATGGACGAAAGGATGAATGGACGAACGAATGGAAAGTTGTATTGTTTTTAGGAATTATTATGTGGTTTTATTGGAAACTGATGGAAACCACCCTGAGCCTGCTATACTGAGAGGGGCAGTCAAAAAATCCCTAAATGAATGAATGAATGAATGAACGAACAAATGAATGGAAAATTGTATTCTGAGCAGTTTTGCATCTAGCATGTCGCTGTGCTCACGGTCATGCAGTCAACTGTACAGTACTTAACATTGTCACATTCTATTAGGTATCTAGACTAGATCTTTGCCCCCTCACCTGGATAATCTAGGCTGAGCACAGTGGGTGGGAGACCACTCAAAATAGCAGGGTCACTCTGCAGAGGCAGGTAATGGCAGCCCACTCTACATCTCTGGCCTTGAAACCCGTACAGGGTCGTGATAAATGGGCAAAAAACAGACAGACCTTTTTCTATCCAATGGGAGCCAAAGCAGCTGAGAATGCTGTTCTACCCATCCGCCATCATCCTCACAACAAACCTGTGACATGGGTTAAGGTGAGAGTCACTGGCCCAAAGTCACCCAGCAGGCTCCCATAGCAGGGTGGGAACTCAAACCTGGATCTAGTTGAACAATCTAAGTCAGGTTTTTTGACAGCCTTGAAAGGCTTTCCTGGATGAAACAGAATCCTAGAATCACAAAGTTGGAAGGGACATCCAGGGTCCTCTAGTCCAACCCCTTGCACAAATGCAGGAAATTCACAACTACCTGCCCACCCACAGGGACCCCAATTCCATGCCTAGACGATGCTTCTCCCAAAACCAGTATCCCTGGCCAGTCTGGCCTGGAGGAAATTTACCTCCTGACCCCAAAGTGGTGATTGACATTTTCCCAGGCATGAAAGAAAGGACCACAAGAGTCAAGCATGGACACAATCCCTTCTGCCCACCCACTCACCATCTGACTAAGTTCATAAAATCAGCATTTCTGTCAGATGGCTCTCTAGCCTCTGCTTAAAAACTTCCAAAGAAGGAGAACCTACCACCTCCCGAGGAAGCCTGTTCCACTGAGGAACTACTCTTACTGTCAGGAACTTCTTCCGGATGTTTAGCTGGAAATTCTTTTGAATTAATTTCAACCCATTGGTTCTGATCCAACTCTCAGGGGCAACAGAATAGGGGGAGTGAATTTTTAATATATTTTAAACATTTGTTAAACATTTATCAGGTGATATCTAATATAGTTATATTGATCTACCCACCCCTTCCAAAATGGCCACTGATGGGCGTGGAGGGGGTGGGAAGGGGAGGGGCCCTGGGTGGGCGTGTCCACAGCTCAGCTTCCCAACCATATTCTGCATGATTGAGCCACTTCTGGGGTTTCTCAAAGCCTGAAGAATGTTTCAGGAGCTTCTCAATGGTTAAAAAGTTGGGAAAGGCTGGTTTAAGCACTATACCTTTCATGTTGGAACACTCAGATCTTACTGAATTCCTGGGGTGGATAGGAGGTGTAGCGTTCTTAGACTTCAAGTCAGCATTCAAGAGAGCCATAAAATGTGTACAACTGTCACATCTTCAGCAGCAAGCAAGATTTGTTCTCTTCCATTTTAACTGCCGGTTACTTCCTCTCTTAGGAACAATATTGATGGGTGTGGCTGTGGGAAAGAATATGCAAAGACTCCTCATCAAATTTGTGAATGACACCAAACTGGGAGAAGTAGCAAACACCCCAGAAAGTAGAGATAGAGTTCAACAAGATCTGAACATGCTGCAAAATATTGAGACAAATGTGACAATGGAGCAACGGGAACTAGCATGGTCTAGAATCCCTAAGTATACTAATAGTCAAATACTTAAAGAAAATTGGTATAAAATGTTTTACAGGTGGTACGTGACACCTAAAGTGATTGCCAAAATTGCTAAAAACTGTGATAATAAATGCTGGAAATGTGGTGACAAAGTAGGTTCTTTCTTTCATATGTGGTGGAAATGTGAAAAAGTGTATAATTTCTGGGCAAAAATACACACCATTGTGCAGAAAATGTGGTGTCTTAGATTTCCTATGAAAGCTGAATCTATGTTACTAAGTATACCTCCGCAGTGCCTCCCAGCTCATACACAAAGTTTATTCTTCTATGTGACGATGGCAGCAAGATTAGAATTGGCCAAGAAATGGAAAACGCAAGAACTACCTTCGATAGAAGACTGGTTGAACAAACTCGCAAACTTTGCTAAGATGGCCAAACTGACACTGATAGTTAATGGAAAAACAGGTGTTCCAAGAACAATGGGGCCCTTATCTGAACTATTTAAGAAGATAAACTAATAGGGGACATGAAACGGGGAATTAAGTGTATCAAATGAAGAGCATAACCTATCTTTCTCTGTATTAACAATGTATACTATTCGTTCTGCTTTATCTCTATATTTATGAAAATAAAAAAATAGTGTTTCAAAAAAAAAAGATCTGAATATGCTGGAAAAGTGGAGAAAGGAGAAGAAGCCGCAGAAGGAGAAGTGCAGAATTCTACAAGTGGATCACAAAAATTATATGCATGCATACTGGATGGGAGAGACACTTATGGGGAGCAGTGGGTGTGAATGCGATCTTGGGGTCCTTGTGGACTGTAAGCTAAATAGGAGCAGACAGTTTGATGCAGCGGTAAAGAAGGCAAATGCAGTCTTGGGCTCTATCAACACATTGAAATCACGAGCTGTCATAGTTCGATTGGAGTCCAGTGTGCAGTTCTGGTGGCTTCGCTTCAAAAGGAAATGGACAAAACTGAGAGGGTTGAGAAAAGAGCAACGAGAATGATCCAGGGCCTGGGGATTAAGCCTTCTGAGGAAAGGCTGAGGGACTTGGGAATGTTCCGTCTGGAGAAGAGGAGATTGAGAGGGGACATGATTGCTGTCTTTAAGTATCTGAAAGGTTGTCACTTAGAGGGCAGGGAAAGGTTCCTGTTGGCAGCAGAGGAGAGGACACGCAGTAATGGGTTTAAACTACATGGAGAATGATATCGACTAGATATCAGGGGCGGGGGGAATTCACAGTCAGAATAGTTCAGTAGTGGAATCGACTGCCTAAGGAGGTGGTGAGCTCCCCCTCGCTGGCAGTCTTCAAGCAATGGCTGGGCAGATCCTTATCTTGGATGTTTTAGGCTGATCCTGAATTGAGCAGGGGGTAGGACTAGATGGCCTGGATGACCCCTTCCCACTCTAGGATTCTATGAGTCTAATTCATCAGTGGAAAGAGCTGACCAAGGAGGTGGGGAGCTCCCCCTCACTGGCGGTCTTCAAGCAGCAGCTGGACAGACCCTTCTCCTGGATGCTTGAGGCTGATCCTGCACTGAACAGAAGGTCCGACTAGATGGCCTCTATGGCCCATTCCCACTCTAGGATTCTATGAGTGCACCTGTATAATGATGGCTTCAAGTTAAGAGGCCTTTAAAAAGGCCATTGACAGCCTCAGAGATGAGGCTGTGAATACCTATTTGCCTGTGATAGCGAAAGGGATGCTCTTCTACAGGGATCCCCAACATGGCTTTCAGAAAGTGGACAGGGCTAGGTGCACCTTTTCCCCAGCAAGGATTAAAAGATATTCTGCTAAACAGAGTTTCTGGCTGAAATCTTGAAAAATTACAATGAGGGTGGTGTCTTCCTACCAATTGTTTATATGAAGTAAATGCAACATAGCCTTTTTTCAATCAGGATTGTTTGGAGAAGAGTTTACAGGATTTGATGATTTGTTTGTTCCCTGGATAAAACGTGTGCGAAACAGGAAGGCCCAGTATCTGTTGGGGAGTTTTTCTGGTTATCTCCTGGACGTCCCGACTGGGAGGTTCCTGGACTGTATTTGAAGATTTAACAAATGCAACATGCAGACCTGGAAGATGGAAGATCGTCTTCATTTTTACGGGAATCATTATGTGATATGCGTGTTTAAAATAGTGTATGTGACAAGTGTGTTATGTAATTCCTTATATAAGTGAATAGTGGTTGTGTATGCTGTTTTGTGTCATTCATATTTAGATTCTTGTGTACAGTTGTGGCGGAATTTTTTTCCTAGAAGTGAAGAACTATTTAACACAGTGATATGATGTTTGATAATAATTTATGTTTTCTGTACAATTAAAGTTTATGGTTAGCCTTTTTGTACATTGGGCTTCTCCTATTGTCTGTTCCTGGTTGCCCTTTGTTTCCTTCATTTCTGTTTTAGGTTTCTAAACCGTGGCAGCTGAATGGAACTTCCATGTTTGGGAGCAGTCTATCTCTGAGTACCAGAGATAGTAACAGAACTACCACCTTCACGCCTTCTCTCTAGGCTTCTATGAAGCCTCTGACTAGCCTGCATTGGAAAGAGGATGATTTTTTAAAAAATTCCTGTGCATTAGGAATTTTTAAAAATTCCTGTGGATCTGGCATTCGAATGCTAAGGAAAAGTCACAGACCCTTTTGAAAAGAAGAGGGACAGAATATCAGAGCCGTTCCCCACTCTGTGGCTTCTTCCCTACACTGGATCCAGCCTTAGGAATGTCTTTGAGGAAACCCCCTCCCCCTTTGCAGGTCTCAGGGAAGGCAGGGCTTCAAAGCGCTCTTGAACTCTTCTGTTTCTCTCATTAAACCATGACCCCATGGCCCAGGTAAGTTCACACCCCCTGGCTTTTTGTCCGATTTGGGTTTGGAATTTATTTGAGGGCAAGACAGCGCTGAGCGGAGCAACCTCAGAAACAAAAAAGGACACAGCACGAGCCAAAATTTCAGCTGCTGCTCTGTTTTTGTTCTTTACCCTCATGTCTTTGCGGACATATATGAATTGGCCAGCGCGTTCTTCTCTCTGCTTTTCACACTTTGACTTTATTTGTTTCCTTTTATCCTCACTGAACAACCAAAAAGGGAAACCGAAACCCAACCTGTGGCTGAGCATGTGGCTGTGGGCCAGCGACAGACTTTCCTGGATGAAACATTGGGTCTGGACCCATCCCAGTCCAGCTTTTGGCCTGACCATGGGGTAGAAATAGCTCTGGTCAGCCTTGTGGGCAGTCACAAGACACAGGCAGATCTGGGCAGCACACCCAGATGGTATTGCTGGTTTTATTAAGATCTAACAGCAGTGTTTGACAGCTTTCAAGGTGCAGCTCTCAAAATGGCTGCAATCCTTTCTCCAGGGTTGGAGACAGAGGGTGATAATAGGGGAAAGGGGAAATGCCCATTGGCATGCCCTAGTATGTGAGGTTCCACAGGGAGCTGTTCTCTCACTGCTGTTATTTGACATCTATATGCATCCCTTCAACCTGTCTCGGCCTGAGTTGTCATAAATATAAGGATGACACTCAGTTGTAAATGTGGATGGATGGTCTGTACCTCCAAATTTGTTGGCCTGTTGTCCGGAGGTCATGGTGGGCTGGCTCAAGTGGAATCAGCTGAAATTGTGCATTAAATCCAGCTAAGACAGAGATCCTCTGGCTGAGTCAGCATGTCCCAGGTAAGCCGGTGCCACTCCCAGCTCCTGAGTCCAACAAGCAACATCCACCACCATCAGGAGCCTGGGTGTGGTCCAGGGCTCCACTCTTTATGGCATTCCAGGTCACAAATGTTGCCTGCCAGGCATTCTACCACCTTCACCAAGTGTGACGGCTGGCACCCTGCTTGTCAACATCTGACCTAGCCACTGTGATCCACACAAGGGTCACTTCCAAACTAGACTCCGGCAACCCACTATGTGCAGGGCTGCCCCTGAAGCTGCTCTGCTCCAGAAGCAATGCACTCAGTAGCCATGGCAGCGCATACTAGTTTAATTAAGCACTCTGAATCAGTATTCAGAGGAACAGGCTTCCTCGGGAGGTGGTGGGTTCTCCATCTTTGGACATTTTTAAACAGAGGCTGGATAGCCATCTGACGGAGAGGCTGATTCTGTGAAGGTTCATGGGGGTGGCAGGTTACAGTGGATGATCGATAGGGTTGTGAGTGTCCTCCATAGTGCGGGGGGTTGGACTAGATGACCCAGGAGGTCCCTTCAAACTCTATGATTCTATGATTGATCACACAGAACTGGAAGAGGGCCATCCAGTCCAGCCTGCCACCTTCTTGGGGACGTAAAAATCACACCTTCCTGATTCTGCTAACATTTCTGGATATTGCCAACCCGTGGGTGGGCAGTGGGGGAAGAGAATGCAGGGAGGGGCAAGGTAGAGACACAGTGAGGGACAAGGGGCTGGTTAGGGGTGTCAGCTCTGGGATGGGAAATTCCTGGGGATTTGGGGGATGGAGCCTGGGGAGAGTGGGATATGGGAATGGATCTGGTTCCAGACTGCCAGATAAAGCTTGGAGATTTGGGGATGGAGCCTGGGAGGACAGGAACCCAGCTAGCGTGCAATGCCATGGAGTATCCATTTTCTCCAGAAGAACTGAACCCTGCAGTCTGGAGAGGAGCTGTAATTCTGGACAATCTCCAGCCTCCACCTGGAGGTTGGCAACCCTAGGCGAGGACAGGAGCCCTGGGGCCCTCTCTGCCCATCCTTGCCTGGAATTTTGCTCGACTAACTCCAGTCCCTTTCTGTGACACAAGAAGATAGGGGGAGACCTCCTTGGGGGAAGGTGCTGCCATTCACGGGAGATGACCTTTTATGGGCCATTTGTATTGTTCCGCCTCATTTTGCCCAACTACTGTGGCAGGGATGGCCAAATGGTGGCTTTCCAGATGTCCATGGACTACTGGAGAGCCACCATTTGGCCGCCTCTGCACTATGGCTTGCAGTGCTGTCTTGCAGATGCTTAATTCCTGGCTTCAAAACAGTGTAACTGGGATGGACAATATCCCGTGCAAGGACTTTCCATGCAATGTTCCATGCAAAGAAACACAGCACCATAAGACAGTGGGAGTTTGTTTTGAGAGGCAAACTTCAAACGATCGGGGAGAGCAGGCAAGAAATTCAGTTACCCCTGGCTCTTTTGCCAACCTCTCTAGCCCACAAAGGCCAGAACTAGATCATGGGAAAATACCCCATTTTCAGCAACGAGGCTAGCTGGGTTCTGTGTGCAAAATCTGGATGTCATTTCCTTTTCTTTCCCTTTTCTTCGGGCCGTCATCCCCGTCTCTCCCACCAAGCAGCTCAGTACAGGCATCCTCCCTCCCCCCCTACCACCAAAGCCTTTCTTTTTTGCTCCTGGAGGCCAGGAATGACCCAATAAGGCCCAGCCATTCTTTAAAGGCCAGAAAGGGAGCGGCTTTTGAGCCAAAATGCACCCCGAGCAGTACCTTCCCTGGAGCCTATTCTGCTCTTGAGCAGCAGCGCCTCGACCCTTCTGCCCCTTCCCATCCGGTATTCCCCTTTTTGCAGGCCGAGCAGAATGGCAGAGCCTCAAAGTGGCCAACGCAAAGCCAAGCTTGTTTTGAAACATGTGGGCCGCGGGCCAAAAAGGCGTGCCGGAGAATGTCACAAAAGACCGGTCTTGGCTGCAAAAGCCGAGGAGATGTGGAGAGAGACGCAAGCCAACGTGGATAAGGGGACCTTCGCCGTGTGAGCTCGGGGAGGAGCAGGGGAGGGGGGGTGGGTGGTCCTGTCCATCAGAATTCCTTCTTCAATGGGAAATGCAAAGTTGGATGCTTCAGCTGGCCTAGAGGGGACTTGGGAGGTTTTCGCTTTGCTTGGGCATCTGCCAAATCCTTCAGGGTGGAATTTGGGCTCCCACCAGAGCAGAACAGCATCTCGAGTCTGTGAGCTGATTTCCTTCGAAGGCCTGTGGCTCTTGGCCAAGTCATTCATCAGAGAACTGCCCGATTGTTTTTAGCACCGGGCAACCGGCAGACTGGGCTGACACAATGTCTTTCTCCCCGGGATGGATTTAACTCTTGGAGACCGAGCCTGGCACAAGGACGCTGAGCACTTGGCCCAGCCTCATAGCTCCCAGAACCCATGAGGCCGTGTGACTGTGAGCCAGATGCAGGTGTGCCAAGCCTTCCCCACACCTCAAAGGGGGAATTTGACAAATACTCCCCTTCTCGTTCCCAGGAATCACCTTGAATTCCTTGAAGGAAAGGGAATATAAAAATGTGCTGGATCAGTAGCAATTGTGAAGTGAAAATCCAGCTGCAAAAGCACACTGAAAGTGCAGTCTCCTACGTCTATGGAATGGGCCTGGGATTTGTTCCTCTAGAGTAAATGCCTGCTTTGCAGGGAGGGTGCACTCTCATGGCATTGTTCTCTGCTGAGGCCCCTCCCCTCCCCAAACCCCATCCTCCCAGGCTCCACCTCCTACATCTCCAGGTCTTTCCCAACCCAGAGCAGGTAGGGGATCAGGTGTGCCAACGGCAGAGGTTCTTGAACAGAACTCAAAACCAGACCTGAAGATGCCTTCCCAAGGCCCGGCTGGACGTCTGCAGGGAAGGAGCAGTCTGATACCCTGTCTAAACAGATTGACTTTCCATCCATCAACACCAGCCATCTGCTTGCTTTCCTCGAGACGAAATAAATGGAAGCAGCTGGATAAGTTGGACCGTGGGGAGACCAGACCTGCAGCTTGCGGAACAGGTAGCTAATTGGGTAATGTAGCGACTCCTTGGCGGAGCCGGCCTGGTTCAGGTAAAGGGCAACGGCACGCACAGTGCTCAATTTCATTTGCCGTTCGGAGATCGCCGGCAACACAGCGGCCTTGGACAGCGAGCTGACTCAGCTGTGAACATCTGAATGGAGATTTCTCCAGGGAGGAGGGAGAAGGGGCAGCGGAAGAGAGTCAAATAGCTTTGGCAACTCTTGGATTGACGAAAAGGACCCGTTTAAACGAAAGCAATAAACGAGTTAAGGAGGCCATCAAAGCTGGCCTGGGTAATGTCCCAGCTGAACTATAAAGTTGCCAAGCGCAACACCTTCTGGAAAAGACTCTTCTCTCTCCAGCAGGCGGAGGTTCGCTTTCTAGCTTTCTACCGTGGGATCCCAGCTTGCTGCAAAAGAGAACTGCAAGGCTGGCAAAAGAACCTGTTTTTTTAGTAACGGTGGAGAAACACCTGTGGTAGATAGCTGGAGCCTGAGGGGCTGGCATTGTGTGGGTGGAGCCTGAGGGACTGGTGGCTTATGGGTGGAACTTAACGGAGTCCATCAACTAGTGGGTGGAGCCTGAAGAATTGGTGTAGTGGTTAAGAGGGCCGGATTCTAATCTGGCGAGCCGGGTTTGATTCCCCGCTCCTCCTCCACATGCAGCCAGCTGGGTGACCTTGGGCCAGTCACAGCACTGATAAAGCTGTTCTGTCCTGACCGAGCAGTAATATTAGGGCTCTCTCAGCCTCACCTCCCTCACAGGTTGTCTGTTGTGGGGAGAGGATAGGGCAGGCGATCGTAAGCCGCTTTGAGACTTCTGGTAGAGAAAAGCGCCATATAAGAACCAGCTCTTCTTAACACCTGGAAGGTGGAGCTTGAGGGGTTCTGGTAGCCTGTGGGTGGATCAAACAAGAAGAAAGCTGACATGAAACAGTCACAAATTTTATTATATGTCCATCCAAAAGAAGTCAAGGAAGAGTAAAATGAGCCCCGGTTTTGCTCGCTTTCAAAAATTAATTCTTCATCAGTGACTCTATAAATACAATCAAAATCTTATATTACAGTACTGTACAGAAAAAAAAATGTTTGTATCCAGAAATTAATAAATATTATAATGCAGCATTCCTGTGACAATACATTCAATTGTTTTTATTATATCATTGTAACAAACTTCATTAGTTGTCATAAGGAGTCTACAAATGTAAAGTCCAAAAATAATATTTGATATTCTTCAATGTACAACACCGTTTTCAACCCAATTACTTAAACAATTTCTAGTAAGAAAACTTGCATCATAATATCAAATTACCTCAGTAGGCCATAGTGTAACTCGCTAGCATGAGGCGATCCTGAATACCGTTAATGGGATCCAATTAACGGTATCTATTGAAACATTTAAATACTAATGCAGTTAAACGACAGGTGGTTCATATTATTTATTTATTTTTATTTATTTGTATTTATATAAATATATTAGTGTGATCAATTTATTCTAATCCACAAAAATAGAAGATTTCACCAAATTGTTATTTAAGAAAGGTATTTCCAGACTATTGTTCAGAACAGAGGGTGCTAAGGTGTTCATATTAAAAATAATCTCAGCCTCACGTTAAAGTAACCTTTTCATCATATCTGTATTTTTGTAAGGTATTTCAAATAAATATTCATATCCCAGGAAACGTAGTTCCTTTGTGGCATGATTTTTTTTCTTTGAAGGGAGTTTTTAGAGGAGCATCCAGAACATGGTGACAAATTTTTGAAAAGTGTTCAAGAATGGAGGGTGTGTGGGAATTCCAGTGTACAAATATCTACGTGAACAGATGATGTACAAAAAAATTCTGCTATTACAGTTTATGAATGATTTTGGCAGATTTTGGGAACCCCAAATTGCATCCCTTACTCCTCTCTTGAAATCGGCCTGGTTTTCCACCTTCAAATATTGGCTAAAATTGCATTTTAAGGTTCAATCAGATAGTCTATTGGCCTGTTTATTGAGAGACTCTTTTAAATTTAAATGGTTCTCTACCATCCTGACTACACTCCAACAAATTGGCATTGACTATGATTACATCCCAGACGAGCCTCTTGTGGCACAGAGTGGTAAGGCAGCCGTCTGAAAGCTTTGCCCATGAGGCTGGGAGTTCAATCCCAGCAGCCGGCTCAAGGTTGACTCAGCCTTCCATCCTTCCGAGGGCGGTAAAATGAGGACCCAGCTTGCTTGCTGGGGGGTAAACGGTAATGACTGGGGAAGGCACTGGCAAACCACCCCGTATTGAGTCTGCCAAGAAAACTCTGGAGGGCGTCACCCCAAGGGTCAGACATGACCCGTTGCTTGCACAGGGGATACCTTTACCTTTACCTTTTATGATTACATCCTATCTCTGAATGAATGATTTCATTGGATATTGCTGATGGGTCATCGGGTGTGATTGAAAGGGATTTTTTAAATACACCCAATGAGCAACCAGCAATATCCAGTAAAATCATTCATAAACTGTAACCGCAGAAATATTGTGTACATCATCATTTGCTCGTGTGGATATTCGATGGACATATAATAAAGTTTATGTGAGTCTTTCACACCAGCTTTCTTCTCATTTGATTAACCTATGGCTGACAGGTCTTCTGCCATGCAGCTTGTAGGTGAAGCCTGATAGCCTATAGCAGTCATACAGTTTTAAGACTTGTATCGGCCGTCTGTCCAAACTTTTTGTTGCTGCCATTCAAACACTGCCTGGCATACAACCCAAAACGCAGAGCCAGTTTCTGGTACTTGTGGATTCTCACATCCAGTTGACTTTGTTCCCCAACACCCAAACTGGGGGTGACTAAGGTCCCTGGTGCAGCCTACACACCCGTGGGAAACAAGAAGAGTTTTGCCAAACAGCTCCCAAGCTCAAGAACTGAATATGTGCGAAGTGGCTAAAAGGAAGGACCTCAAATCCCCGCTGGCTACCTCTGTGAAAGATCCTGCCTCTTGACTGCCAAAACGCATATGGGCTGTGAAGAAACGCTTTTATGCGAGGAGGAATCCACTTTGTGACTTTTCATCATCCCCCCCCCCTTCATTGGAAGGAAGGGTGGGGCTCAGTCAGCCCCCTAGCCATCATTTAAATGCTAATTAATATGGCTTACAAACAATGGATGCTCAAGTACTGTCCACTCCTTCTTGGCAGAAACTGGGAGATCTGAAACACTAGAAAGGCCCCCCAGGAAATAATTTCCTGGGTGTTCTTGTAGAAACGTTCCATTCACCTTGCGTGACCTAGGCAAGATGGTGGAGTCACAGAGGTACTAAGATTCCCTGGCACAAGAAAGGAACTCTCCTCCAAAGAGCCAGTTTGGTGTAGTGGTTAGGAGTGCGGACTTCTAATCTCGCATGCCAGGTTCGATTCTGCACTCCCCCACATGCAGCCAGCTGGGTGACCTTGGGCTTGCCACAGCACTGATAAAACTGTTCTGACCCAGCAGGAATATCAGGGCTCTCTCAGCCGCACCCACCCCACAGGGTGTCTGTTGTGGGGAGAGGAAAGGGAAGGCAAATATAAGCTGCTTTGAGACTCCTTCAGGTAGGGAAAAGCGGCATATAAGAACCAACTCTTCTTCTTCTTTTGCATAGACCACTGAAGTAGGCAAGATCTTGCACCTGTGCCCTGGAGCTGGCAGCCATCTTGAGCCATGTGGCTGCCTGGAGAGCTGCAAAAGGCCTTGAGGGAATGACTACTTTGTAAAACTTTGTAACTTCTCAAGGTACAGGAGCCTGCCTTGCAGTCTAACATCTAGAGAGGTCTACTTAGTGGAGGGACAGAACAATTTTGGGGGTTTTCCTAGTCCCTAAATCTGTGCAGTGCTAAACTAGGCTTGAAAACATTTGCTTTTCAAGTCGACTTGAAAATTATTTCCTTTCAAGTAGGCTTGAAAATTATCTTTTGTAATTTTGGATACTGATAGTGTACCACATTGACCCCCCACAATCTTAGAATCACAAAAGGGGAACCCCAGGGAAGGGGAAGTAGGAGGTCAAGCAGCTATCCTTCCAGTTCTTCATGCACCCAGCAGCAACAGGTCCATGTGCTAGGATGGCCTAGAGACCATGTGCTAGGATATGAGAGACAAAAGCTGGAAGTCCTGATCCTCTCATCAGGCAGTCCTATAAAAAAGATCATGCGGTGGCAGCAATACTGCAGGGACCAGCTGTGGCTCTCCAGATGTCCATGGACTCCAATTCCCATGAGCCCCTGCCAGCACGTGCATGTGGAGAGCCACAGTTCAGCCATCCCTGCCCTAGAGAGAGAAAGAGAGAGAGAAAGACAAAGTCTTTCCAGGAGCTGGCAACCCCAGAGGAGTAAGCGAAGCTGAACAGCGGGTGCAGAGCCAAAGCAGGCCCGTCACGCCACACACAAGCTCGCTAAAAATGTGTGTGCGTGTGTGTCTTTTTAAAAAGAGCTGGCTTTCACACAGGAATCTTAGTCCAGCCTCAGTTGGGGTTAGTTTTTTAATAATGCATTCTGGAGTGGAGCGAAGAACTCCTTTCTGTGTTAGGATGAAGGAAAAGAAGCATTGGACATGGGGTGCCCATCGGAGTGCCTGTGCCATAATGCTGGATGGTTTCCTCATGTTAAATATTTTCCTGCCTTGGCAGAGCATCTGATGCTCGATAATTTGAAGGAGAGAGGATTAAGTCCCACCAGGGTTAGGAGTGTAGGAAGGGAACGAGAGAGGAAGGGAACGGGAAGAATAGAGAGATTAGAGGGCTTGCTTCAGTAACAACCAGAAACTGTTGGCGTGGACAAATCTCTTGCCGCTTGCATGCACCAGCTTTTCCTTTGTGCTGAAAAGGAGATAGCCAGTTATAAAGCGCCAGTTGGTCATGTTGGATATAGAGAAATGCCTCTCCTCATTCTAATTCTTCTCTTGGTTTTGGAGTTTCCAGTGCTCTCTTCTCCGACCCCCCCTCTCCTGAAGTGGAACCAATATGTTAAGCATCTTCCATGATTGCATTTTTTCATGCCCCAATTTGCGATGCGGCTCTGTGCAAAACAAAAAATTAATCCCGGCATTGGAGTGCATGCGGTTTGCCAACTTATTCATGCCTTTCCCTGCCTCTGCATTGCTGATGTGCACACGCCCATGGATCGAAAACTGCAAAAAGAGCAATTGTGATGTTCTTTGTAGCACTGTCATGCACATACACATCAGTAAAGCACCACAACCAAAAACCCCAGCGACAGCCAGAGTGGTGTTGTGGTTAAGAGTGTCAGACTAGGACCTGGAAGCCCCAGGTTCGAATTAAATTAAAATATTATTCAAATATTGTGGGGCAGCTACATAGAACAATTCTTGATGTCCCTACTAGAATATGCCTTCCTTTACAATTTCCTCCATATCATCTATACAAGCACTATATGGATTTTTAAAAATGAAACTGAAATTTTATTATTCTGCTAATGTGACATTTCTGACAAAATTCTGTGCAGTGCTAAACTAGGCTTGAAAACATTTCCTTTTCAAGTCGACTTGAAAATTATTTCCTTTCAAGCAGGTGGCGCCGCGGACTAAATAAAGCCGTAAGGGCTTAGTGGGAGGAGTTAGGGCGGGCTGTGAGGTCCTGCTCAACTTGGGCAATTAACAAGTTGAGCTAAGGCTCTTGCAGTTGCAGTTTCACCTTCCTTTAATGTTATTGTTGTTATTGTTATTATGTAAATGTTGTTATTGTTGTTGTTACCACCTTACTGTTACTTGAATTATGTTACCTGTACTATTTTGTTGTTTCCTGTAAACCGCCCTGAGCCTTCGGGGAGGGCGGTATAGAAATACAATAAATAAATAAATAAATAAATAAATAAATAAATAAATAAATAAATAAATAAATAAATAAATAAATAAATAAATAAATAAATTCTCACTTCCGCCTTGGAAGTTCACTGGATGACCTTGGACTAGAGAAATGCTGCCAGCCTAACCAGCCTCACCAGATTGTTGCGGGGTTAAAATGGAGCTGAGAAGAATAAGGAAAGCTGCTTTCGGTCCCCCTGGAGGAGAGAGGTGGGGTATAAACGGAGTAAACAAATACACCCAAATGAAGTCATATTTAGGATCACCTGAAGTTGTCTCTGGTGGTGTTCTATAACTGTGCATCCATATTATTCGGGGAGAGGGAGGACTGAAATAAATTGACTGAGATGAAAACTGGCAAATTGTGCATGCCCCGATTTTGCAAAGAATTCCAGAAATGCTTCATATTAGGCTAGAATTGATCAGTAGAATCTCTGCAATTGGAAGAACCATCCAGAATCAAGTAGAAGAAGAAGAGTTGGTTCTTATATGCCGCTTTTCCCTACCCGAAGGAGGCTCGAAGTGGCTTACAGTCACCTTCCCTTTCCTCTCCCCACAACAGACACCCTGTGGGGTGGGTGAGGCTGAGAGAGCCCTGATATCACTGCTCGGTCAGAACAGCTTGATCAGTGTCGTGGCGAGCCCAAGGTCACCCAGCTGGCTGCATGTGGGGGAGCGCAGAATCGAACCTGGCATGCCAGATTAGAAGTCCGCACTCCTAACCACTACACCAAACTCCAGCATGATTTAGGCGGATTTCATCAGAGCTTGAAAGTTGATACTCTGGTGTTGTATACATTGTTGGGGAGGGGGAAGTTGCCTCTGTATATATATATACATACAGAGTTGCCTGTACACACACATACACACACATATATATATACATATACATACACATACACACACGCACACACACCTGGACTCCACTTTTCCCTTTCTGTCCCCTACCCCAACAAATTTGGGAAGGCTTGCATGACATCTCTATCCCTTCACTCCTCCCTTCCCCAACAAAGGAGCCCTGCTGTATCAGGAAGAGCCCTAGCACTGACAGACTGCGACCTTGAGGAGACAGCACCTGCTTTAACAGTTGGATTTCCCAGTGGCAGCTCTTGCCAGACTGGAAATAAATTTTCAGGCTCTCTCTGGCATCTGCTGTCCATCTTGTGGCCACTGCCCCCACCCTCTTTGTTTTGATAGACTAACTAAAGCCACGGCCTCTTTCCCTCTCCTCCACCCATTTTTGGTTTTCATTGGGTTCCCAAACTGACTCTGTCAACTTTTATGCTCCACTCTCTTCTGTCTGCGGAATGTCGTTGCCAGGGCACCAGGCAAAATTGCATTCAGGATGCCTACCACACAGTCAGCTTGGTGCAGTTCTGCCACAGAGAGTTCTGGTATGGTGTTTCTTTAGAGCCAGTTTGGTGTAGTGGTTAGGAGTGCGGACTTCTAATCTGGCGAGCCGGGTTCGATTCTGCGCTCCCCCACATGCATCCAGCTGGGTGACCTTGGGCTCGCCACAGCACTGATAAAACTGTTCTGACCGAGCAGTGATATCAGGGCTCTCTCAGCCTCACCCACCCCACAGGGTGTCTGTTGTGGGGAGAGGAATGTGAAGGCGACTGTAAGCCGCTTTGAGCCTCCTTCGGGTAGGGAAAAGCGGCATATAAGAACCAACTCTTCTTCTTCTTCTTCTTCTTCTTTAGCCCTGGCTGCCCATGTCCTGTTGCTGGCCCCTCCATCCACTCTGACTGCTGCCGCTGCCACCCATCATCAGCACCTGGCTCTGGGGTGTGCCTGCACTGAGGGCCACTCACTCTGCCAGCGGCCATCTTCAGTGCCAAGCCCCAGGCCACAGTGAGGGCCGCTGGCACTGCCACCCAGGCTGCCACCGCTGCCACCCATCTTCAGCACCCATGCCTTGGATACAACTGCATTGAGGCCTGCTCGCTTCACTGGTTACTGTCTTCAGGACCTGGCCATGGAGAGGGCCGCTCACACTGCTGCTGCTGCCAGGGCTGCCACCACCTCCACGGCATCCACTGCCGCCAGGGTCACAGCCTCCACCTCATCCTGGGAACAGTGAGCAGGGCTTAGTGCTGGGCCTCGGAAGCCCTGTCACCACCTGTCTTCTGAGGCCAGGCCTGCCCCCAGCTCCCTTCCTCCTACTGGCGTGCTCTTTGTTTCCCCATCCCCTGCCTATCTGTCATGGGTGAGGGTGGGACAAACAGACGTAATGTCTGTATTCATTTCTATTACATGAAGTGTACCAGTTGATGTGTTTCCACATCAAAAATCTTATTCAGTATGAAAGATGTGTGATCATTCACTCTCATAGAAGGCCGAACACTATATGCCATTACAGGTTTTCCAAGAGTGTAATCAAACATTTGGTGTGTAACTGTAGCATCTCTAGAGGAGGACTGAAGGAAGGACAGCGGTTCAGAAATGAAGGCAACAGGAGTGAGGCCGGAACCCACAGCTGCAAAACCAGAGATTGAGGACGCTCTCTTGAAAAACACCTGTGCAAATAATGTCTCTAGAGGAAGTTGAGTGACCCAGCATGGGACGGAGCCTCAGGACTGACAGGGCATCCAACAGTGCAATATAAAGTTTAGAGGTACAGTCTAGAACTAGGGGGGGGGGGGCAAGTCCAAGCCTTTACTCTGTTTTGAAGATGCATACATATAAGAAGAGGGATATGCAGCTTGATAGTGGTACATAGGAAAGGGACTTAGGAGTTCTGGTAGACAATAAGTGGAATATGAGCCAACAGTGCAACATGGCAGCTAAGAAGGCTAATGCAATATTAGGCTGCGTTGCTTGGAGGATAGAATCTGGAGCAAGGGAAGTTAGAATACCGCTCAATTCCTCATTGGTTAGACCTCATTTGGAATACTGTGTCCAATTCTGGGCACCGCAGATCAAGAAGAAAATTGATACATTGGCACATGGTTAGAGACATGGACTAGCATGTGGTCTGCACGAGCATTTTTGCCCACTCCCAGCTTGAATAAATCCCTTCCATCTACACTGAATTCGATTTCCATTTTGATTTTGGGCACTTTAAATTTTCCCTCTGCAACATGCATGATTGATCCGGACTAACCCTACCTTTTTCCCGCGATATCCAGAAGT
The DNA here is from genome assembly GCF_049243985.1 of Paroedura picta. Lineage (NCBI taxonomy): Eukaryota > Metazoa > Chordata > Lepidosauria > Squamata > Gekkonidae > Paroedura > Paroedura picta. Next base: position 12,739,919 of record NC_135372.1, on the reverse strand, counting down.
GGATAGAATCCTCGATATTTGAAAAATTGCCATCAGTAAGTGTGCAGATTTCTGCTTTTTGTGAATTAACTTCCTTCTCCGTGCTTCGTAGCAAAGCAGTCTTCCCTGATTGGTCAGGGCATTAGTTCAAAGACTTCCTGGTTCCAGTTGTAAGGCTTCCCTTCCTATCTTAAAATGACTGTGCTCCAGAAGCCCTAACTTCTCTCAGCAGAGATTTCCCCCTCCTCTGCTGTCTCCAATCGTCTTCCCCCTCCCCCTCTTTCAAGAAAAGAAAGAGACTCCTGCTGTGCTTGGTTCTCCTTCCTGCTCTGAGCTTCCCCAATCAAGCGCAGAACACTTTCTGTTTCAATTAGGGATGGGGACAGAGGAAAACCCGAGTTCAAATTGATCTGAATTCAGCAGGATCCACAGTGGGGGAAAACCAAGTAAGTGCAGAATCACCCTAGGAGCCATGGGTCCAAATGACAGGAAATGAGATTCTGCTTAAACATTAGGAAACATTTCCTAATGGTGAGGGCTCTTCGTAGCTGGAATCTGCTGCCTCAGAGGGTGGTGGAGTCTCCTTTGTTGGAAATTTCTGGGAAGAAATTGGATGAGGGTGTGATTTCTAAGGCCCTGAGAAGGTGGGGGACTGGGCTGGATGGCCCTCGGTGGTCACCTTCAGCTCTGTGCAATTCTGAACATTCTGAAAGTTCATTGGAGGACCTCTCTCTTAGCCCAGCCAACCCCATGGGGTTGATGTGTGCAAATACCAATTGTTGCTCCTTGAACGGGTAGGGTGGTGGTGGTTTAAAACAGGGGTAGTCAACCTGTGGCCCTCCAGATGTCAACGGACTACAATTCCCATGAGCCCCTGCCAGAAAACGCTGGCAGGGGCTCATGGGAATTGTAGTCCATGGACATCTGGAGGACCACGGGTTGACTACCCCTGGTTTATTTATTTATTTATTATTATATTTAAATACCGCCCTCCCCAAGGGTTCAGGGCAGTTTACAGAAAACAGGAAAGGATACAATTATAAGGCCAATCAAAGCATGTCTTGCATAGGCATCCAGGTGGGTCAGGGGCTTCGGTCTGCATATCCTGCCATTCAGAGCTGGGTCCCTGATTCTCTGACAGCAGCTGAGCCTGTGCATATCTCCAGTTCTGAGAGGGAGGGAGCTGGCAGTTGTGCAGCTGGCAGGGGCAGCCAATGAAGATCCCTTTGGGAGAAGCAATTTACTATGAGGGCAGATATCTCTTTCCCGATGCCAAAGGCAGCCAAATGCTATGGATGGCATCCAAACCCGGCTTGTATCGAGATGCTGGATTGTTTCACAGGGCAAGCCAAGATGGGATTTAGAATTTGTCTCCATTCCAGAGGCTAAAGATCTTCCACCCTCTGTTGTCTTGTACGTTCTCTCCACCCCCCCACTCCTTCCCCTCCAACGTGGGCTCAGGGTTTCCCAGCCCCGGAATATTTCTTTCTTCTTCACTTCAGGATGGATTTCAGCTGCCACGTGGTTATCTGGCTCCTTTAGGGAGAGGTGGGGACAATCCAAGAATATTTTAAAGCTCCCAGGAGGGGAAAGCCGGAGAGGAACAGATACAGGGCCCTGCAGAAGATTTTTAAAGGGGGAGGGGGTTAACAATATATTCCAGAAACTTTGTGAAACTTCTTAATTAGTATTTCTCCCTCTTTTTTTGAACTTTCAAACTCTTTTCCTAATATTTTTCTATCTCGTCCCATTGTTGCATTGAGTCAATGAGTAGCTTTTTCTATTATTTCTTTTATTTCATCTTTTGAGAGGGGCTAGGTTCCCCCCACCCCACCCCAAAAATCTTGTGCACAGCCTTGAGAAGAGGGAAAGGAAAGAGGCGTCTGTCACTCCCACCACCCCACTCAGATTAAATGTTGATTCTTTTGAAAAAAGCCCAAATGCAGTGATTTTGGAATATGAATAAAGCTGAGATCAGACTTGAGTGGTGATTCTCAAATCTGAATGAACAGGCCTCTTGGGGCATTTGAAAGACATACTAGGTTTTGCTCCAACTTCGTGGGGTGGAATTCCACTTTGTCAGGGGAACTCACAGAAGATCTGTGGTGGTCTTATAAACCTTAGCTAGTTACTCATTTCCTGCAAAGCTGCCAGAGAGCTTCTAAAACAAGGCTTGGGCACTTTGGCAGGCTTGGCATCTTGACTCATCTGGAGGTCTCTTTGGGGGGAAAAAAACCCTGAAGTAGATTCAAACCTTGGAAATCTCACTGGAAAACGAAGAGAGGAAAGCAGCCTGCCAGCCCTCACCCCCAGCCAATGCTCCTGCTTGGGAATGGGAGATGATTGCTTTCAAATGTGACTCAGTGGTTGAGCACCAGCTGAGGAGGCAGAAAGTCCCAGGTTCGATCCCCTCCATCTTCAGTTCAAAGCTCACATGTCTGTGTGTGCATGCTGTCAAGGTGCAGCCAAAATGAATAATAATAATAATAATAATAATAATAATAATAATAATAATAATAATAATAATAATAATAAGAAGAAGAAGAAGAAGAAGAAGAAGAAGAAGAAGAAGAAGAAGAAGAAGAAGAAGAGTTGGTTCTTCTATGCTGCTTTTCTCTACCAGAAGGAGTCTCAAAACGGCTTCCATTTGCCTTCCCTTTCCTCTCCCCACAACAGACCTCTCCCTATGAGGGAGGTGAGGCTGAGAGAGCCCTGCTATTCCTGCTCGCTCAGAACAGCGTTATCAGTGCTGTGACGAGCCCAAGGCCACCCAGGTGGCTGCATGTGGAGGAGCGTGTAATCAAACCAACCTGGCTCACCAGATTAGAAGTCCACACTCCTAACCACTACACCAAGTTGACCCCATTGGGTTTTGAGGTGAGAGACTAACAGGAGTTGTTTGCCATTGACTTGCCTGTGCATGGCAATTATAGACTTAGCCAATATTATGTCTACATGTTTGCATCTTCTTGATGTCCCACCCCTGAGAAGAGTTTTTCTCCTGGTACGAATGAATGCTTTCCCCTCAAAGGTCTTAGAGGGAAGATTCCACCGTATCCCATACCATGCGAGACTCTGTCCGTGTGGTTCTGGCTGCCCCGACTCTGTCTCACACATTTTGCTAGATTGCCCTTATATGAGCAGTGTCGGGATGACAGCTTTGTTGCTTTGCTGGGAAACAAGCCTTCTGTAAGTAAATCTATGACCTTGCAATTTCTGCTCTCTGACAAAGACCCAGAGGTAACCATTTCAGTTGCCAGAGTTTTAACTAAGATGCTTTTATAATATGCTGCCTACCTTGTATTTTATCTTTTATAGTTTATTTAATCATTTTAAGATCTGTTTGGTTATGTAACCCCATGGCCTATTTTATTCTTTTGTTGAAATTTTAAACCCTATTTTATATGTCTTATACATATTTTATGCCAATAAAAGGTTACTGACTGACTGACTGACTGACTTAGCCAACAAAATGAATTTTAATAGGGAGAAGTGTACAGTATTACTTTTAGATAATAATAATGTGATGCATAAATATAAGATGGGGGTACCTGGCTTGATAGTAGTGCATGTGAAAGGGACTTAGGAGTTCTGGTGGACAATAAGTTGAATTCAGCCAACCGTGCAATAGGGCAGCTAAGAAGGCTAATGTGATATTTTGCTCCATTGCTAGGATCACAGAATCTAGAGGGAGGGAGGCTGTCATCCCACTCTATTCCACCTTGGTTAGACCTTATTTGGAATATTGTGTCCTGTTCTGAGTGCCATAGAAGTTCAAGAAGGCTCTTGACAGGTTGGAGTGTGTTCAGAGAAGGACGACTGGGAACAAGGTTACTTTTTAAAAGCTTCATAATTCCAAAAGGGGTGACAGTAAAATAACCACTATGCATCTATGATTAGATGCATAAGCATAGCAATGGAGAAGTTTTACTTTAAAAAAAGAATTAGCTTGCATCGTGGTCCCTTTAAAATGGGGAGAATGGCGATTGGCTGCCAGGCTTGTTTGACAGGCGGTGGACAGTCACATGCACAGAGCATTCCTCTCCTCTGCCATTTCAAACAGGTGTACGGAGTGCAGAGAAGCATGAGAAGGTAGCAGAGGAAAGCGAGAGAGCCAGGTGAGGAATGGCCGGAGGTGCGATTTTTTATAGCGTTACACCATTGTGCTGGCGTAACGCTATTTTTTTCGATGTGCGGAATGGCCCAGTGATCTGCAACCCCATGGCCCTGGTGATCTGGACACTATTCGCATGATGGAATGCACCTTTGATCTAAAACTCACCTGTGCATAGATAGCAAGCATGTCAGAGAGAAAGGTTCTAGCATCGTCTTCCTCTTTGCACCCTAGAGTTCTGTGTGAAGGGAACTTTTTAAATACATTTGGAAAAAGTGTTCCAATCCTTTCCCCATTAATATACTAGTATGTCAGGGAGAAACATTATTCAGAAAGCTTCTGCTGTTGTTTTAAAACAAAAATCAAAACAGACATCTGGAAATTTGCTGTTCTGCCAACTGCACAAAGTTTGTTGTTGTTTTTCTGCCGGCCCCAGCAAAACCTGGAATCACGAGGCTTTGGCCCGATTTCTTAGAAATCCTTGCATGCCGGAGGACCAGCTGCAGGCAGTTCTTTCCCCACCCTTTAAATTTAGCCACCCGGGAGGCTCTCAGCTGTCTCCCGATCTAGCTGATTAGGGGAAATGAGGCTGAGGCCGGAGAGGGTTGGGAGAAGCAGGAAGGAGGCGAAAGGGGGGAAGCCTCTCTCTCTTGCCCCCCAGGGAAGGAGGGAGAGAGAGAAATTGTTTGCTGCTGAAGCTGTCATCCCCAACAATGGTCAACTTTGCATGCTGGGAAAAGAAGGCATCAGCATGACTCCCCCTCCCAAAGGGGACCACATTGTAGCAAAGGCATTTGCTCCTCTTTGCAGAGAAGGAGAGGAGGAAGGGAGCAGGATTACAAAAAGGAAGCTTTGAGTGGGTGGGGTTACATTTCTAGGCATGGCAGGAAATGAAGGATGACTGATCCAAGCGGAATGGATAAGCTCCCAGGAAGATCCATTGACCTAGCTCATCTTTATAGTGAGGAACCCAAAGGTTGAGCTGGAAAAAAAAATTTTTTTTAAATTTTTTTACAAATATTTATTTCATAAAGTGCACTAATGCAACATGTTAAAAACATGATCATCGTAATTTTAACACTGCACGTGGAATAGACCAACAGAATGGACCAAATGTGTATTGACCCCGAGGGGGTCTTCCTCAGTGGTCAAATCATTGTGAGGAATGCACTCGTGTATACAATCAAAAAGAGCCTCTTGTGGCGCAGCGTGGTAAGGCAGCAGACATGCAGTCTGAAAGTTCTGCCCATGAGGCTGGGAGTTCGATCCCAGCAGCCGGCTCAAGGTTGACTCAGCGTTCCATCCTTCCGAGGTCGGTAAAATGAGTACCCAGCTTGCTAGAGGGTAAACGGTAATGACTGGGGAAGGCACTGGCAAACCACCCCGCATTGTGTCTGCCATAAAAACACTAGAGGACATCACCCCAAGGGTCAGACATGACCTGGTGCTTGCACAGGGGATACCTTTACCTCTTTTTATATATATACAATCAAAATCAAGAGGCTTGCTGGGTGGCAGAGAAAAATCTGTTAGGTGATGCTCCAAGGTATTTGATTTGGAGCCCACCTTCAAAGATGTCCACTTCCGGAGGCCACTTCTCTCAGCTTTTGCCCAGCTCTAAGTCAGGAGTGCATTCCCACGCATGCCAGAAAAAGCTTTGTCCACACACGTCTTTGACACACCCAGCAAGCCGTTTGAATTTGCAGCTCAACCTTTGAGTGGGTTGCAGTTTCCCTGTTTGGTTTTGCGTGGCTAAAGGTAAAGGTAAAGGTATCCCCTGTGCAAGCACCGGGTCATGTCTGACCCTTGGAGTGACGCCCTCTAGTGTTTTCATGGCAGACTCAATGCGGGGTGGTTTGCCAGTGCCTTCCCCAGTCATTACCATTTACCCCCCAGCAAGCTGGGTACTCATTTTACCGACCTCGGAAGGATGGAAGGCTGAGTCAACCTTGAGCCGGCTGCTGGGATCGACCTCCCAGCCTCATGGTCAGAGCTTTTAGACTGCATGTCTGCTGCCTTACCACTCTGCGCCACAAGAGGCTCTTCTTTTGTGTGGCTAGTGCATCTTTATCCCACCTTTCCCCCAAGGAGCTTAGGGTGGAGTACACATTCCTCTTTTACATATTTGGATGTCACAACACTCCTGTGAGGTAGGTCGGGCTGAGTGAGAAGCCATGTTCCCCCAATGAGTTTCATGTCTTTGTGCGGTTTTGAATCTGGGTCACCCAGAAAACTAAACCTCCTGCAAATCCCCCTCTCCGGGATCCTAGATGCTCTGGCCAGGCAGGTTTGCCCATATCCTTCTCTTCACATCTCATGTCTCCCAGAGCATACTAAGCACAGATGGGGAAAACAGCTGTCCTTCATGCAACACTTTTGGTGAATAAGGAATTGCTCAAGGACCCTTTGGGATATTTTTGCTTCTTCTGTGGTTATTCTTTATCGTTACTTTAACCTAGGGGTAGTCAAACTGCGGCCCTCCAGATGTCCATGGACTACAATTCCCAGGAGGCCCCTGCCAGCATTTGCTGGCAGGGGGCTCCTGGGAATTGTAGTCCATGGACATCTGGAGGGCCGCAGTTTGACTACCCATTACATCCAATGAGGATGCAAGGCCCGCTCACATCCTTCTCCTTGCCTCTACTTTATCCTCACAACAACCCTGTGTGGTAGGTCAGGCTGAGAGAGGGGAGGGGTTGTGGCTCAGCAGAAGATGCCTCTGCTTTCCATGCATAAAGTCCCGGGGAGAATTCCAGGCATCTCCAGGGACCAGGCGGTAGGTGATGGGGAAAACCTCTGCCTGAAATCTCAAGAGTTGCTGCCAGCCTGAGCAGACAATACTGGCTTGGATCTACTAGTGGGCTGGTTCCATATAAGGCAGCATCTCCTGCTCGTGTGAGGGGCCCAAGGTCACCCAGGGAGCTTCCAAGGGACGTGGGAATTCGAACTTGGGTCCGACACTCTTCATCAGCACTTCATTCTGCCTCTGATTGCCACGAACTCCCCATTTTATCATCAGTCCGGTGAGAACTTAAAATTAACTAACCTGGGGAGGGTTCAGGGGGACAGCATGGTCTGCGGTGGGCTTGAATTCACACACAATGGAATAGGAATGGGAGGAAAGAGCTGGATCTGCTGCACTCCCCCGTTGGCTCCTCCCATTTCCCCCATCTCAGAATTTCTGGAAGAAAAGGACTGAAGGAAGATTGTTGCAAACAAAGAGATTCACTTATTCCACCTGGAGATATCCCAAAGTTCCAAGTGGTCTCCAAATCACCCAGATCATTTCCCCTGAGAATTGCTACTTTGCCGGATGGGCTTTGTGACAGCAGAGATGAATGCTCAGGCAAGGGT